>NW_005841829.1:0-13055 GCF_000455745.1 Alligator sinensis
AACAAAAATGGTGAGGGGCCTGGGGGACATGGCTTATGAAGAAAGACTGAGGGAGCTGGGCTTATTTAGTCTATAGAAGAGAAGACTGAGGGGGGATGTAATAGCAGCCTTCAACTACCGGAAGGTGGGGACAACAGAGGATGGAGCTAGACTATTTTCAGTGGTGGCAGATGACAGAACAAGGAGCAATGGTCTCAAGTTGCAGCAAGGGACGTTTAGGTTAGATATTAGGAATAATTTTCTCACTAGGAGGGTAGTAAAACACTATAACAATTTACCTGGAGAGGTTGTAGAAGCTCCATCTTTGGACGTTTTCAAAAGCTTTGGCTGATGTAGTTGGGGATGGTCCTGTTTTGAGCAGGATGTTAGATTAAATGAACTGCTCAGGCTTAACTGTCAGAATTCCAATCATAACTTTCTTTTATTATATGATTCTAACAATTATGGGCTGCAAATTATGGCGGCACAAATTATGACTAGGGTTATTGTCATCACAGAATGTTGGTATTTATGATGTGACAAAGAGCTAAGATGTCTGTTTGCTTGGGTTTTGTGCCTCCATAAAAAGAAAATGATGGCTGCACAAAGATGATATCTCTTTGCAGTCTAAGAGATTGTTCTACTTCAACAAGTTATATCAAAATGTGGGCAAGATTTGAAACCTCTTCTTTCACTGGCCCAGCTTCTGGGAAACCAGCCTCCTTGTAACCAGGGGCTAAGTGGCTTCCAAGATCCATGACTTCATGGCTGACTGACTGATGTATTACCTCAGAGTTGCGTTCTATTGACTTTCAGAAATAAATTTGAAAGCTTTGCTTTAGGCTCCAAGTACATGTGTACACTCAGAGGTGGCCAAACTTGGTTAAGTCAACTTAATTAAGTCACCTTATTTTGCATTAACTTAGTACGTGTGTATGCACCTAGTGTTCAAATCATTATCTGACTTCTTGTAAACTGGGAATTTAGAAAAGTCTCTTGTATTTCAATTTGAAGTAAATATTGTTGGAGACAGGATGCCAGTTTAGTGGACTCAGATATTGCTAAAAGAATAACTGAATGACTAGTCCACCTAGTATCATATATTCAGTAGTAACCAACACTTGATGTTTCTAAATAGGAAACTCAAGTGGTAGAATTAAGTTAATCTGCTTCCTATTATAGTATCATTGTAATATCTAATAGTGTTTAGCTTAAAACCTGAACCATGGGATTTTATATTTCTTCCATAACTGCTTTTAACATTAACTGGTATAACTTTAAATATTCTTATTATGCAGAAAGATGTCCAATCCATTTTTCTGATTTTCTAAATTCTCACCCTTAATGATCATCCCATAGTGATAGATCCACAGCGTGATAAAAGTGATATGAAAAGCGTTTTTTATCAGTTCTGAATTTACCAACTTTTGATTTCAGTTAATGTAGTCATGTTCTTTGTTATGAAACATAAATAATGGAAGCTTCCTAGCTACTCCCTCTATACCGTTTGTTATTTTATATATGCCTATCTTGCGTTTTAGTACTTAATGTGATTTCTAAAGTAAACAGTTCCTTTCTTGTCACTCTATCCTTATTTTCTGTATACCTTATCATTCCTTTTTAACCTTCCTTCATGTCTTCATAATTCTGCCATTTCATTTGAAATGGGGTAACAATTATTTCACACAGGACCCCGATGAAGAAGTACAATTGTTTTATAATATAACTATATATAATTATATATAACTATATATAACTATATATATATATATATATGTATATGTATATATGTATGTATATATTTATATATCATGTATATATGTTGTTTTATATAGGTTAGTAAAAATGACATGGTATGCACAACACTTACACAACACTTCCCAGAGACGAGCCTATGAGCTCCATTTCATCAACCTGCTGGATACTAGAGATCAGGCACTAAACATAGACATTGGATTTTTGATACATTACAATCTGCCTGGCAACTGACTCCCCAGCCCAGCCCAGCCCCTGGCTTCTTTACTTTTCATTCTATCCAGGAAGAGCACACACCAACTGCTGCAGCTTCCTTAGCCTGACTAAGGGCTTTTGAACCCGAAAGCTTGCTTAATAACTATTCTACAACCATTTGGGAAGGTCTAATAAAAGATATCAAATTCACCCAAGGAACCTTGTCATGGTATGCATGTGTAACTTTAATTGTGTATCTTCCAGCAAAAGGAAAATATTTGCAAGAATATTTGACCTGCTGATTCTGCGAAGGTAAATATATTGCTTCTATATGGCATACCCCTAGGGGGCATCTACACATGGATTAATGCACCTTTTCTAATGCAGATTAAATTTAGTACCTCCAATGCAAAGTACTAAATTCATGCACATTAGGATGTACTAATGCACAGTAGTGCATTTGCACACTTTTTTAGTGATGCTTAATGTACAGTAGACATTGTTACTGTGCATCAGCATAATGTCATGGTTTTCTACGTAACACTTTATTGCACAGTCAAATAGTCCACTGCACATTAAAGTGCACCTGTAGATGCACCCCTAGGGATCTAAGCTAAAGAAAAGGTAAGTTTTGGGGCCAGTTTTGTTTAATATCTTCACCAATGACCTGAAAGATGGTGTACCCTCACCAAGTTTGCAGAGGACACCAAGCTAGAGGGAGTAGTAGATATACTAGAAGGTAAGTGCTAGGGTTCAGAGAGAGCTCGACAAATTGGAGGACTGGACCAAAATAAATCTCATGAAGTTCAGTAAGGATAAGTGCAAAGTCCTGCACTTAAGATGGAAGAATCCCATGCACAAGTACAGGCTAGGGAACATTTGGCTAAGTATCAGCTCTGCAGAAAATGACCTAGGTGTTACAGTAGACAATAAGCTGAATATGAGCCAACAATGTGATCTTGTTGTGAAGAAGGCTAATGGCATACTGGGCTGCATTAATAGGAGCATTGCCAGCAGATTGAGGGAAGTCAATATTCTGTTCTATTTGGCACTGGTGAGGCCACATCTGGAGTACTGTGTCCAGTTTCGGACCCCCCACTACAGAAAGGATGTAGACAAATTGGAGAGAATCCAGCAGAGGTCAGTGTAAATGGTTAGGGGGCTGGTGCACATGACTAACAAGGAGAGGGTGAGGGAACTGATGTATAAGGCTGGAGGCTTATTTAATATGGAGAACAGAAGACTGAGTTGGGGTTAATAGGAGCCTTCGACTATATGAAGGATGCTTCCAAAGAAGATGGATCTAGACCAGGGGTTGTCAACCAGCAGTACATGTACCCCCAGGGTACTTGAGAAGTCCCTAGGGGGTACATGCAGGTGGGTGGGGTGGAGCACTGCCATACACCATTCTGCACAGGCACAGACTGCCTGGCTGGATGCAGGGGGTTGCATGTGACTGCTGCCAACCCTCTGCATTTGGCCACGTGCCACCCCCATTCCCCCCACTCCATGTCTAGCCGCCAGGGGTACACTGACCCAAAAAGGCTGAAAATCCCTAATCTAGACTGTTCTCAGTGGTGGAAGATGACAAAACAGGGAACAATGGTCTGAAGTTGTAGCAAGGGTAGTTTAAGTTAGATATTAAAAACTATTTTTCTCACAAGGAGGGTAGTAAAGAACTGGAACAGCTTACCTAGAGAAGTTGTGGAATCTCTATCCTTGGAGGTATTTAAGACCTGGTTAGACAAAGCCTTGGGTGGGATGATCTAGTTGGGGATGGCCCTGCTTTGAGCAGGTGTTGAACTAGATGACCTCCTGAGGTCCCTTCCAACCCTAATGTTCTGTGATTCTTTGAAAATTAAAGCAATAGGAGCCTTTCCACAACTTTTATGGTCTCTGAAGCAGGATTTTCATGACCCACCTACATGAAAGGGGCTGTTTACCAATGTAAGATTATTATCCAATCATTTTAGTAATTGCAGTCTCTATCAAATTACTAAATGCAAAAACAAAAAACAAAACAAAAACAAACCCAAAACAAACAAACAACAAATGTTAAGTTATTTCCTCACTTGATATCCTCTTACAAGATTCACAGCAAACAAATAATTATTGCTAAACTTTGTAAAGTTGCATTTTTTATTCAAACCAAGAAAAATATGGATCCAGAATTCTGTGTTTTGTTTTATGGAATGGAAAAGAATGTGTTAGGAAATCAATTCCAGCACTGCTATAGTATTCATGCATGCCTTTATTTAAAATAGATTTTGTTAAAATATAGATAAAGATAGTTATGCCTTTGATATGGTTTTTAGGTTGAGTTCTGCACAAAAAGGAATGTCATTTAATAGAAAAATTGAAATTACTCATTTCAAAGTTTTACCTTCTTTTCAATCCTTCGATTTACATATTTACCATTTTGGGCATGGCTCACTTCAGCTTTGAATGTAACCAGTAACACAAGTGGTATTTTAAAACCCCATATTGGTTCTCACAGTTACAAAAGCCCCAGTGAAATCAATCAGACTTTGTTCTTGAGACAGGTGATTATAATTTGGCCCACAAAGAATAGTTAAGTAGTATGTATAAGCTTTATGTGAAAAGCTTTTCCCAAATGTATATTTATTAGTCATATCATTTATTAGTCAGTTGAAAAAGACCAGCTGATTAAAACAGAACAAAAGTAGAAAAACAAATAAAATAAACCTACTAAACAACAATTAAATGACTCTCTTGGGGAGGGGCAGCGGGGAAAGCTTTGTTTGTGGTCAGTGTGTGAAAAAGACAAAAAAAAAAAAAGGTTGTTGGAAACAGTTCCCATGAGTATATGTTTTAATCATTGCTTTTGTGCTTTAAATTAATTTTGTGGTCTGTTCTTAAACAGCCTGTTTTATTGACTGACAGCCAGATACTGCCTTTGTAATTTGAAGTATCTGGGAACACACCATTTCTTACTTCAGTGGATCTTATTTAGAGATAAAATGTTCATTTCTTACCACAGCAAGGGTATAGTCTTTCAAGGCTCTCCTGAAACCAACTGGCTTACTTTCTTGATAAAAGGAAGTACTATGCCTTAATACATTTTTTTTTTACCTCTAAAATGAGAAAAGAAATATCCGTTGTGGTGTCTGGGGTTAAATTTATTAAACAGATCGAGGGGTGAAGTAGACAATCTTCTTTTTATTAAGAGCTAAGTACAAGCACAAGCAGAAGAGACATTTGTTCAGGAAATTCTACACAAAATTCCATTCCAAAGCTTTGATGCAAGAGATCCACTTACAAGTATTATTACAGTATCAGAACAAACAACTGATGACTAAGTAGGGGTGCACCAATAGAGATTTTGGGGGCTGATACCGATAGCCGATATTTATGGAAGCATATTGGCTGATACCAATCCAATATCCAATACAGCTACCTCCAGGTGGTAAGTCCATTGTGGTGGAAGGGAAGGGGGAGGGAAGGAGTGTGGGGCGGGGGGCAGATCAATGCCCCCATAGTGAGGGAGGTGGCAGGGGCAGGTGCTGCCCAGCCGGGGTGAGGAGTTGCAGGATGGGGGTGCAGTGGGCAGGCACAGCCCCAGCTTCTCCCGGTGCTTGGGTGGAGGCAGGGTGTTCAGCCAGAACCCCCTGTCATAGCACGGGGCTGTGATTGGAGCTGCAGAAAAAAATTGCGGTGTCTGCAACCTCATCCCAGTGCCGCCGGAGCCCACTCTGAGCCCAGACTCCAGCAAGAAAATCCCCATGGAGCCCCAACTCCATCTTCACTCTGCAGCTGCCGCCCACCCAGCACCATGCAGATCCAGGGGCACATGCCCCTCCCTCCCAGGATGCAAGCAGCAGCAAGGAGCTGCCCTCACCCCACAAATTGCACTTCCATCCTGTGGCCCCCCATCCCACCTGGGCAGTGCTTTCCCCTGCCCTCTCCCTCACCGCAGGGGCATTGATCTGCCCCACACCCATTCCCTCCCCCCTCCACTTCCGACTTACCAGATGGAGGCAGCTCCCCATGCTGCTGGCTCTGCTCCATGCTGCACTGCAGCTGTGCACAGCACGGGCATTTATCATTCAAATGTATCAGCCATATGGGGCCAATATCTGATATAGACAATTTTCTTCATATCAGTACCGATCTGACAAGTGATAATGGTTCCAAATAAAATACATTTTCCTGCACTTATATTCAAAGAATGGGTTAAACAGAAATTGACATTACATTGTATTACATTTTTGCATTATTCTAGGTGTCCCATCAAAATTGGTCCGACTCACAGCACTATGCAAACATCTAGAACCCAATTCATTGCTGCTAGGAAGTCACTTGTTACATAAAACACACACACAGTAATACATCCAGGACCATAAGAAGAGGACCTCTTCTAAGCACAAGGTCAATTCTTCTAGTCCTGTACCAACCCTATGTAGCAAAACCCACAGTTTTTCTTTTTTTTAAATTTAAAAATACATTCCCTCCCCTTCCCCTAACCATTTCTGACTTTCTCTCTGCCCTCTGTATCCCTTATAAGTGATTACAAGTAGTACTAGGTAAGCTAAGCTAAGTTCTTGTATGCTATTATTGTAATAAGCCCCTTTTTATATTTAAATAGTGTTCTGTTATGTTTGTATTGATTTTTACTATTTTATATTGTATGATATTGTATTCCTATCATTTGTGCATTGATGTTTATTGTTTCATATTAACATTGTATGATTTAGGCCTGCAATGTGGGTTGGCATGAGTGATGTCAAGTATCCATTTTGTGTGTCAGGTTCCCATCTTGTTCTGATCTTGTCCGCATGCCCTGTTGTGTAAGATGTTGTAACCTATGACTCATACCTACGCCTCCTATGTAAATTGGTTCCTGAATTAATGGGATCAATGAGAGTGCTTGAGAGACAATGGCAGTAGGTCTAAAAATAACTCACTCTGAATGACTGAACCATCAACTCAATAACCCAGCCATCACCCTGCATTGACCCTCACTGGCTCCAGATTTGGAAGACAAAGACTGCTGCAGAAATCAGTCAACCCACCATTACAGACACCTGAAACTGCATGTCCTTACCTAGGAGTGCACATACTTAGTACACCAGGGGCTGACTCTTGCCTGGTCATGCCCCTGCCACTAGGGTCATAGGAGGTATGCCCCTATAAAAGAGGGCAGTGAAGACAGACCCAGTGGGACGCCCTCTCCAACTGGACCAGCACCATGCCATACCACCTATTCACCCAGAGGCCCTGCCAGCGACCTCCCTTCTGGACAACACGTTTCTGGAGAAGACTCCAACTGGCCATCAAGGACCAACTCACAGCCCAGGATAGGTAGCTATCGCCCACCTTCTTTCCCCAAGCAAAGGACTTGGAATCTGTTTTTCTTCCCTACCTTGACTCCAACCCTTCCAATGCATCTCTTTTTCCTGCTACCATTGTGAGTGCTTGTGTGTATGTGTGTGTGTAGGCACTGATAACTTCATGGGGCTGTGTAGTGTGTTGTCTGTTCGATAAACCTGTTATTTTGAAAGCTCGAGTTGGGTTTTTGTCTGTTTTCTGACTGTTTCCTCCTTGCCACCACTTATCTGCCCCCTTATCTCCCAGCTGTCTGCCTCAGATTCCAGCCCTAATCTCCCAGACTTCTGCCTCTCTCTTTCCTGGCTTTCTCCTCCTGTCCACCAGGCTTTTCCCCTTGCTTACACCCCAGTACTAGTGACCTGAAGTAACCCTGGGGCCACTTGGCCTTAAGTAACCCCAAGCCTTAGTTCCTCAGCCTATCTTCTCTCTAGTCTACAGTTCTAATTCTGGTCCTGGAAACTTTTACTCTCTCACCTTAACCTTCCCCACAAGTACCCCATACACACACTGTACCAACCAAGTTAGGAACTCACCTGTGTGTATGTGTAGGTAGGTGGTATGTGTGTGAACTGGTGAATATACATACATACATACACATATATATATATATGTCATTGTGTGCGTGATATACAAATTAGTAATCTGTGTATGTGTACTGAATGTGTGGGCATTGACAACTGTTTGTTGTCTAATTTTTGGAGTGTGCATGTGCTTGAATTGGTGATAGGTATGCATGTGCCTAGGCTGGTAATCTTGGATATGTATGTGCCTGAGTTGGTAGTGTGTGTGTGCGTGCACGCGCATGCACATGTGTGTGTGTGCATGTGTGTATGCACCTAATTGTTTTGTGTGTTTGTATATGTGTAATTGTGTCACACCCTCCCATCTAACAGCACAATTTTGAGATCCTGAGAGTTGGCCTAACTCCACAGGGCAACACCTATAGCAGCCTGAATGCTAAAGGCTTTCTAAAGCAGGCAGGATTGGAGATGAGGAAGAAGTATGTAAGAGGCAAGAGGACTCATGGCCAGTATGCTCAAAATTGAGCCCTGGTGATTCCGAATCCCTACAAAGACTATTGCAATGCGGGGGGAATTAAGAGTGGTTCTGAAATGGCAGTATGCCAAGTGCATCACCCAACATATTAGGACCCACAGATCACAGCCAGGTGGAAGCTGCCTCACTGCTGTACCTACCCAGGGATGAAAGTGTAAGAGATAGTCCTTGAGAGTTAGCCCTAATTGTTAGTTAGGCATTTCTAAAATGTGAATAGATGTGACTATCCCTGCAGTGAAAAGTCATAGACTGTCATTACATACAGTCCAATGAAGCATAACCACACTGGTGTTAAAACAAAAACTGCAATGGTAACATAACTCCATTACACATGGATATTTCTTAAATGTCATGCTGGACAATATTTTTTTTTATAAGGGCTTTTAAGCAAATGTTATCTTGTACTATAAAATCATATTCCTGATTCGGTCAAAGTATTATAGAGAAAAAGTGTAAAATGGATATCATAATGCTGAAATATTTATATTCATCTCCTTTTCTGCTCTACAATGATTTGATAATTCTTTAGGTGCACAGTGAAAGCAGTGGCTTTTTGTTTCCCTAGCAACTGTCAGATCTCAGTTTTTGTAAATTAAAGAGCATGAAGGGTGGCAGCTTGCTGCTTGCTTCCTGAACGTCACTCTCTCTTCTGGGGTTATATGGCATTCAGAATAGAAAGAAAAAGTCAGCGAGGGAAGTAGTGGGAGGTAGGGGATTATATCTCAGCTTCGAACAATAGTTCCAGATAAAGTTTTCAGTACTGATCATGCTTCTCTGTGAAGGACACAAAGTATATGAGGCCCAGGAAACTCAGGGAGTTAGGTGCAACTGACCCTAAACTCAGGACTAAGGAAAAAAAGTCTCAACCTTTAACTTGGCTCTCAGAGTTTTTGTGAAGCTTATTCAAATTAGAAGCCAGTTAAGACTGGATGTGAAAAGAAAAAGGTGCTCCATTAATATTATTTGTTTTTGGCTGCTCAGAGGCTTTTTAATGATATGAAAGACATATGGCCAAAAGATTCCACAGTCTATTTTCTTTTCATAATTAATAATGCTTGAAAATAGACCCAAAGAAAACTTGTGAAGTGCAGAGATGACTTTGCCTGTTTAACTTAGGCCTCTTTCAGAGCTACTGTGAGTGTGGGTGTGCTCTGTCCTTGTCACCGTCCTTACATTTTCATCTGTGCTCAAGATGAACTACTCCTTGTGTCTCTTCCCTCTTGGAAATGTTTTCATTATTATGTGTCCTTTGTTAGTTTTCTAGTTTTCTGTCCTCCACTCATGCTCCGTTATAAAATTGAAAAGGATAATGTGGCTAGCTGGTAAGTGACTAGGAAGTAATAAAAGGTCTAGCGCACTGTACTGTCACTTTCCACGCACACTTTACTCAGAATAATGCAGCACTACACATTTCCTAAAGATCCTTTGAGTCCAGCTCAAATGAGATGTGTCTGTGCATGTGTGCATGTGTATGGGCATGTGTGTGTGTACAGAAGTGTGGCATGAAATATGTCCTTGGTTAAAAAGGCCCCTCCCACCTATTTAACATGCTCTGTTTCTCTGGAGGAACAACCAAATGTCTGCATAGAGTCAAGGAGGAGAAAAAGGGAAAGTTGTCTAAACTCACATGAATTAAAAGAGAGGGAGTGTGAATGGAGGAAGCATAAGTTCAGGATGATGCAAATAACATCATCTCCATTGACAGTTAAAAAGAGTTCAGAATAATTAAGTTTACAGCAACATTCATCTGAAGCGCTTAAAGCACTTTTCAAATAGTAAATGAGTCTGTATGGGTAAGTGGTATGGAGCCTATTTTATAGCTGCATAAATTAAAAACCCAGAAACTTGCACAAAATTAATCACACAGCTGGACAGTAGCACAGCCAAGAACAGAACCAGACAACCCAGACTCTTAATCACTTGTTTTAATCACCAAACTGTTTTCACTACATTGAAGCTTTCAACATTCTAATCCTGTCATAGGACAAGTGTTCAAGCATGATCTTTACCAGGATTCCAACAAGGATACATGTTATCATCATTAATACTACTTCAGGAGTGGATAATCATGTCTAGATGAGATAAAATTGACTAGATTTGATAAAGGCATTACCAAATATTGAGACTTTCCTCCTATTTCCTGGGATGTCATTGCTGGAAAACATTGGAATAATGCTGTCAGACAGGTACCAATGCCAGATGTTACAGATAAAGGTAAAGGAGAGATTATACATCAGAATTAGCAGGTGCTAATGCTGAGGAATGTAAATCTGTATTAAGGTTAAGTAGGGCTAGTAATCAGTCACATGTTTGGGGTTAATGCCTTCTCTAATGTGTATTGCTCAGATCTTCCACTAAAGAGCTCCTGAGCAAGGCTAGGGACTGAAAGTCTGCTTCAGGCCTGTCCTGCTTGCCAGCTCTCTAGCTGCAGTATATATGGGGGCAGGGGTAGGAAAAGGCTCCCCTGTGCCACTTGGATCACAACCTCCACCCCTAAAATCACCTTGCTGTCCCCCATCCGTAACTGGAATCCCCCCACCCCCACACACACACACTTCACCCTACAATCAACCTCTCCACTCAGGACTGCTTCTTCCACCCACTGATTGATCCCTCCATCCCAATCAGTCGAAGAGCAGTGGTGCCAGCGGCAGGGGGGGAAGAGTCCTCTGCCCTGCCTGCTCGTAGGCTCACTGCAGCATGTGCTGCCCCTGCACTCCCCAGTGGGCCCTGCAGCTGTCTGGCAGCTACTTACTTCCCACTTCCCTGGTCCCCCAACTCTTCCCCTCTCCACTTCAGGTTCAGGGCCTGGTGTATGCTGGATCTGAGTGTGCAGGGTCTGCATGGTCTACAGAGACCCCAAAAACAAGCAGGGAGGAGGGAGCCCCCTGACACAAGCACCTTTGCTACTCTTGTTCAGCTGGGATGGGGGGCTAAAGTGGCACAGAGGAGAGATCTTGGGGTAGAGGGGACAAATTGGGGAGCAGCAGCTTGGAATCTTTGCACCCATGGGACATGTCCACACATGCAAGCATGTGCACTTGCAGCAACTCAAATAGAAGTGGTGCAGATTTGAGCCAGAGCTCTTTGCCTCAGTGCACATGCTTGGACATGCACAAGTACCTGCTCTCCCCAACAGTATAAAAAGCTGCCCTGTCCTGGCCCCAGCAGTATAAAAAGCCGCTCTGGCAAGCAGCTCAGGGCTAATAGCTCTCAGGAGCTTCTGGGGCCCAGCCAACTGGTACCTGGCAACACTACCACTTGTGCCAGTTGGACTGCTGAAGCAGCCTGGAGAGTTCCCTGCACTGCTTATCCACTGCAGCAGTCTGGCAGTGGGGGCTGCTGCTGCTATGACCTGCCGTGCACCTGCCAGACCCGGACCAGATTTTGGCCACCCTAACTGTAAAATATTGCCTTCTGATCTCCAACCTAAACCTATTCTCCATCAGCTTATGACCATTGTTCCTTGTTACCCCAGGTAGTGCTGGGGAGAAAAGAGCTCTGCCAATTTGCTGTTGATCCCCCCTGATGAGCTTGTAGGCAGCCACCAGGTCTCCCCTCAGCCTCTTTTTGCTGAGGCTGAACATGTTCAGGTCCTTCAGTCTCTCCTCAAAGGGCCTGTCCTGCTGCCCTCTCACCAAGCTGGTGGCCCTCCTCTGAACCCTCTCCAGGCTGGCCACATCCCTTTTGAAGTGCGGTGCCCAGTACTGGACGCAGTACTCCAGCTGTGGCCTGACCAAAGTCGCATAGAGGGGGAGGATCACCTCTCTGGACTGGCTTGATATGCACCTTTGGATGCATGACAAGGTATGGCTGGCCTTGCTGGCTGTGGTCTGGCATTACCGGCTCATGCATGTTCATCTTGGAGTCAATAATGACTCTGAGATCCCTTTCCGCCTCTGTGCTTTCAAGAAGGGAACTCCCCAGCCTGTATGTATGCTGTGGATTCCTTCTCCCAAGGTGCAGCACCCTGCATTTGTCTATGTTGAACCCCATCCTATTCTCCTCTGCCTACTTTTGTAGTCTGTCTAAATCTAGTTGCAGCCTCTCTCTCCCTTCAAGTGTGTCCACCTCTTAGTGTCAAAAAGGGAAGCCAAAGGGCTGCCAAAGCCTGGGATTGATCCAGGGACCTTTAGAGCTTCAGTCTAATGCTCTCCCAACTGAGCTACTTCGGCTGGCTTACTTAGCCTTATTGGATAAATGAAAAATCCCTGATAAAAAAATCCCAAAGTCACTCTGTAAAATACCCCCAAATCCATGTTTCTCCACCAGTAAAACAAAAGACCACTATAAAGACAGGGAGAGAGTGAGACAGAGACAACGATCAGTTGGACACTGCTTTATTGATATATCTACCGTGTTAAAGCAAGTCTCTTATCATAATAATAAAGTGAACTCTAAATACATGTTTCATAAATTCATGAATATATATTGTGCTGCCCTTCCACAGGGCTTTGGCACTCACACAAGGGGTACAGTCCCCCCAATAGGGAATTCGGCCCCCACACAAGGAGTTTGGTCCCCCAACAAGGGGTTCAGACCCCACACAAGGGCTATGGCCCCCAACAGGGCTACAGCCCCCACACAAGGGGTACAGTCCCCCAACAGGGGCCAAATGGCTCCTGCAGGAGCTACCACCCCGCAAGGCCCACATGCACCACCCCAGCCTCCCAATTCCTGATTCACATGGCCCCATTCCCCACCAGCTGCTGCCCCACCCA
>NW_005841829.1:13504-67534 GCF_000455745.1 Alligator sinensis
CGGGGGGGCTGGGGGAGTGGGCAGAGCCAGTGGAAATCCACCCATAGTCTCCTCCCCCCTCTTCCATCCCCTCCAACCCCTTACTCACCAGCACTGTAACCCTGGCGCTCAACACACAGCCTGGTCAGCCACTTGTTTCAGCACCAGGGACAGGGGCCAACTACAGAGATGCTCTGGCAATAGAGGACCCAGCCTCCGGTTGCCTCAGGCCTTCTCTGCTTTTTTAAACTTTGATTTGTTTAGAGCCCTGGATATACGGGAACATTTTTTTGTTCCCACACATGCCTCTTGCCCCGCCTCAAAGGGGTTTGATGTGGGGCAAGAGGCACGTGCATGCTTGTCTGGACATGGCCATGCACTCTGCCCTTCCCCCAACCTACTCTGATTTCCCCCCTGCAATCCTGCCCCAACCCCACTCCTTCTCATGCCCCCTTCCCCCGGCTCCCATATCCCACTTCATCCCTTTTCCCACTCTCCTCATTCACCCCATCTCCACCCACCTGTTGCCCAGCTATTCCCAACTGTCAGTCCAGGACCATAGGATAGGGATTATAGCTAGTTTACCTGGAAATAGTGCCTCCTGAGATACTAAGGGACTCCAGATTGGTGGTTGTATCTCAGATGAACACCCAGAAGTTAACTCAAGCTAGCTAGAACAGCTCAAAGACAACCCTGGCCTGAAGTAATATAACTTCAAAAAGACTTAGATGGCACTTAGCACTTGTTAACAAGCCTCATTCAAGTTTTAAATGTTCTTAACATGATATAATTGTAATGTATACTCTCACCCTAAAAGTAATCCATGCTAGGCAGATGTACAGTAACTTTCCCTCTGTCATAATCTGTTATTATGTATACAATATGAATAGTCCAACTATCCATAGAAACCATGGAGATGTAGAGTTAGAAGAGAGCACAACAAGTAAGTTAGCCTGTTCCTCTAGACCATTCCTTTCTATTTATTATTCTATAAAATTGTAGGCATATCTTTTTGCTTCTTCTTTGAGGGGGAAGGATTCAAATCATTTCATTCTCTGCGCATTTTCTTTTTCCAGGTTCAATATCATTCTTTTCTCACTCTTGTCTAAACCTTCTTCAATTTTGCAATATCTTCTTTGAGATGGAGTATCTTGCCCTCAACAAAGTATACCAATGGTGCAGCCTCATCTTCTATAAGCTTTTATCATGTTAATCTAATCATTCATCGTGTTCATCAAATCATTAACTACTCCCCCTACTTAGTGCTAGTGATTACCTAAAAACCACAAGCAGATAGCATCTAAAAAAATGGTTCCAAGTTTCAGTTCATAGACCCTAACTAGTCCATTGAGCCCTTTCTAATGGTTTTCAGAAAATAATATTTAAGAAATAGGCAGTGGAGTTAGAAGTTTAGCTAAAAGATACCCCATAAAAGGATCTCTAAGGGTCTCTATGCACATGAGCGAGGCTGCTCCAATGTGCTGTAATTACAGTGCATCAGAGAAGACTCGATAAATTGAGTCTGCCAAAGCCTGGTAATTACAGCACTCCAGCAGACTCCAGCATCTCATGTATTGGTGTTCCTGCACTTAAAAATGGTGGCAGGGGCATTTTAACTAAAGCTCATTAGACAAGCTTTAGTTAAAGTGCCCCTGCTGCCATTTTTCCATGTGGGGATGCTGATACATGAGATGTTCTAGGCACTTTAATCAGAGCAGCTCTCACCCCACTCCCGGAGCATGTGTATAAACACTGTAAGGCACCAAGCAATAAGGTCAGAAGATGTTAATCCTAAAAGCATTTGGTTAATGATACTATAGGTGCAAAGGGAGGGAGGATGTCAACAATACATCATGGATATAAGTGCTTCCATGAATAAAACCTTTTGAGATCTAAAATAGAAAATACATGCCAGAGACTACATTACTAGTACAAAAAAATGGGTGGTGGGAAACATTTTTTTTTTTTTAAGTAAAGGTGCTTGAGTAACAGATAGTATATAATACAGATTAGTTATATTACACAGGTGCATGATTAGATAGGAGTCCAAGTAGCAATATTTGAGTGCAAATGCTTAATTTGCAGATGATTTGAAATATCCCATGGTAAATGAAAGGTCAATGAAAGGTTTTGGTTTTTAAAGCATTCTTCAGATATATTAAAGCACTGTGTAAGTCAGATATAAGTGTCTTCTACTAGATGGTACTTTGGGATGATTCCAATGGGAAATGACAAATAAATCTAAATTGCATCACTGTAGAAGTTTGTATTAATAATGAAAGTGAGAGTTCTATGATATTTCTGAATTTTCATGTCAACCCTTTGGAATACCCTATGTGTAATAATCTCCAATATTTAATCCTTTTTCTTTCACCTGACTAAAATAAGGCACACATCCCCCTAATGGAAGGCAATAGCAGTCTCTTTTAATCAAGAATGGTACCCTTGCTTTTGATCGTTTGGCTCAGGGGACCCCTCATAAATTTCTGTGGCAAAAAAAAAAGTTAAAAATGTGATGCTCTTTACCTCAATAGCCTCGTCTAAGACTAGTAATTTAAGGCTAAGCTTCAAATTCAGTATCCTGAGAACCTTAATTAATGGTTTGATTATTACACACAAAGTCAGTAAATTGGTGGTGGTCATAAGAAAGTAAGAAGTGCCATACTGGGCCAGACCAGTGGTTCATCTAGCCTAATATCCTGTTTTTGACAGCAGACTTCATCGATGCTTTAGAGTAGGGACAGGCAAATTCTGGCCCATGGGCCAGATTGGCCCCATGACAGACTCCATTTCCCAGCAGCCCCTGCCCACATCACTGTAGCCAGTTTCCATGGAGACGCAAGGAGCAGCAACACTGTGCAGTGTCTGCAGACTGGCCCCAGCAGTGCTGGAGGGGTGAGCAGCTGGGTGGGGAGCTACTTGGGGCTGGAATCTTGTGGTAGTAACAGCACCCCAGGCAGGGGTGTGCAGGCAGCAGATCATGGCTCTGCCCCAGCTCTGGTTCATGCTGCCACTACTGCAAGATATTGGTCCTGGCCCTGGAACATCTCCCTGCCCAGCCTCATACCCTGCCAGTACTGCAGGGGCTAGTCTCCACAGAAAATTGGCTCCATACTGTCATGATGCCATTGCTGCTGGGGTCTCCATGGAAACCGGCTGTACTGATGGAGGCAGGGGCTGCTGGGAAATGGAGTCCAGTTGCCAGCTGGATCTTCTGTTTTGCCCACTTCTGCTTCTTGCTTCCACCATTATTGGTTCAGAGATGCCAGAGAAAACATGCTCAACTGTCACATTCAGCAGCTAGTAATATATCTATCATCCATTAATTTGTCTAGTCCTTTCTTTGAATCTGACTATGCTATCTGCCTCTTCCACAAGTTAATTAAGCTCAGTTAAAAAAGTATTTTCACTTGTTAGATTTAAACCTGTCTGCTACTAATTTCAGTGCATGACCCTAATTCTTGTATTCTGGGACCTGGTAAATAACAGGTCCCTGTTAACTTTGTCCACAACCTTCATACTTTTATAGACCTCAATCATATTCCCCCTCAGCCTTCTCCTAACCCCTCTAAAGAGTCCCAGCCTTTTTGTCTCTCTTAGTATGGCAACTGCTCCATACCACTGATCATTTTGGTTGCCCTCCGCTGTATCTTTTTGAGGTGTAGAGATCAGAAGTGCACACAGTATTCAAAATGTGGACACCCCATGGATTTGTATAATGCCATGATGATGTTCTCCATTTTGTTTTCAGTTCCCTTCTTTATGGTTCCCAACATTGTATTGGGTTTTTGTTGGTCACTCAAACTTCAGTAAAACCTGTTTCCTAATAATACAATTACACTTGCCCTTCATGTCACTTTTTTTTTTTTAAATATACATTTTATACATTATGTTAAAACTGGAAATAGACTGATGGAGAGAAGGCAACCATTGTTCTTTTCCTTTTTCTCCTTCATATTAACCAAAACAAAAACAAATAAAAAAACCTATTACAGTACATCCTAATCCCAGTTACCCACCCCACTCTGTTCCCAGTAGAGCTTAATTTATTGAAATGAAACACTTGATTTTTGGAAATGTATCCAAATATGTGGGTGGCAACAACTTGTACTTCAAATTTGGTGTTTTTAAAAACTTTTTGTTCTTATTTTTAAAATGTTCACAAGGTTTCACATGTTTTCAATCCTTCAAAGTTAATATTTAAAAAAAAAAAATACTCTGAAGGACAGAAAATACAGTCTTGCCAGTATTCAGATCTAACCTGAAGGCAAACAAAGAAGAGTAGGTGTCATTTTACACAGAAAATAATGAACAATTAATTTTACTATTTTGTATTAGGTCTAGTCATGCACTTACACTAAAATAATATTAAAGATGCAGTCAGGTACTCAAAATAGAAATTTTCAGAATGAACGTTGCAACCATAATTCAATAGCCTGGTGCATGATCCTTACATGATAGTTTTTAATTCCAAAATCACATACTCTTCTTTATACTATTCCTGCCTCATTTACTGTAAAGGACAGGTTGAATTCCATAGTTGTGGAACCCTGAATGATCCAGGTTTTCAGTGAAGTAGTCTATTTCTAAGACCCCAACCTCATTTACTGTGGAAATTAATATTAATATATATACAAAAAGCTAGAACTCTAGGTTCCAAAATGATACCTTTTATTAGACCAACTGGAAAATAGCAAGAAAATTGTATCATTTTGGAACCTAGAGTTCTAGTGTTTTGTATGTCTTCTTGTCTCAGACCAACATGGCTACCAAGTACACACCTATTAATATATATATATATAATCTGAACAGTTGCAAAGCTTCCTCATATGTGTGGATGAGCTTCATCTGACTTAAGAAGTCTATGGACTGACAAGAGGCAAAGCACTGCTTGACCTGGTACTGGCAAAGGGGGATGATCTAGTCAGTGACCTAATGATCAAAGGGCAGCTGGGAGACAGTGACCATGAGCTGATCACTTTCGCTATCCACTGCAAAGCTGGCAAGTCAGTCAGCAATTCAGAAGTCCTCAACTTCAGGAAAGCTGACTTTGACAAGCTCAGGAGGCTTGTTGGCAAGGCCCTAAGGGACCGTGACTTGAAGGGGTGGGGAGTTTAGGATGAGTAGTTGCTCCTCAAAGGAGCGATCCTGAAAGCACAATCAATGCCTATCCCATCTCAAAGGGAAGGTAGCAAAAGGGCACAGCAACCCCTTGGCTCTTCAGGAAACTTATAGACTGCCTGTATCTAAAAAGAAAGGCCTATAAAGGATGGAAGACTGGAATCACCTCAAAGGAGGAGTATTCTGCACTGGTCTGGACCTGTAGGGAGAGAGCCAGGAAAGCCAAGGATGCGATCAAACTCCAACTAGCTATATGTATCTAAGACAATAATAAGTCCTTTTTTAGATATGTGGGGAGCCAGAAGAAAAGCAAGGGTAACACTGGACCACTGCTAAACCAAATGGGACAACTCACAACTGACACCCAGGAAAAAGCCAACCTGCTTAATGGGTATTTTGTGCCGGTTTCTCACCAGCCCCAAGAGACCACCCTACTCAACACAGTATGAGATAACCAGGGTGAGGGAGAATTGTTACCCTACATCACTGTAGACCATGTAAAAGAATACCTTGAGAGGATGGACACCTTCAAGTTAGCTGGCCCAGACAGTTTACACCCCAGGGTACTTAAGGAGCTGGCAGGCATCATAGCTCAGCTACTGGCATTGATCTTTGAGAACTTGTGGCACTCAGGTAAAGTGCCCAAAGACTGGAAGAAGGCCAATGTGGTGCCTATCTTCAAGAAAGGGAGGAAAGTCAATCTGGGGAACTATAGGCCTATCAGCCTGACCTCTATCCCGGGGAAGATCTTGGAAAAAAATATCAAAGAGACCATTCTTGACAAACTGGCTGATGGCAACATCCTGAGGGACAGCCAGCATGGGTTTGTTGTGGGTAGGTCTTGCCTCACCAATCTCATCTCCTTCTATGACCAGGTGACAAATCATCTGGACAAAGGAGAAGAGACTAACGTCATATATCTTGACTTTAAAAAAGCCTTTGATTTGGTGTTGCATGATATTCTCATGGAAAAATTGGCCAACTGTGGCCTCAGCTACATTGCAATCTGATGGCTGGGGAATTGGCTCCAAGGTCAGAGTCAGAGGATGGTAATAGATGAAAGTAAATCATCATGGTGCGCCATGACCAGTGGGGTCCCCCAAGGTTCTGTCCTTGGGCCTATACTCTTTATTAACAATGTAGACATTGGTATCAGAAGTGGACTAGCCAAGTTTGCTGATGACACCAAACTCTGGAGTAAAGCATCCACACCTGAGGATAGGCTGGTGATCCAGGCTGACCTCAACAGGATTAGAAAATGGGTAGATGAAAACCTGATGGAGCTCAACACCAAAAAATGCAAGGTGCTCTACGTTGGGGAAAAAAAACCTGCAGCACACTTACAGTCTTGGCAGTGGTATTCTTGCTAGCACCATGGCTGAAGGGGACTTGGAGGTCATGATTGACCACAAGATGAACATGAGTCACCAATGCAATATCACAGCTGGTGAAGTGAGGAAAACTCTGGCTTGCATCCATAGATACTTCTCAAGCAAATCCCAGAACGTCATCCTCCTACTGTAATTGGCCTTGGTGAGGCCGCAACTGGAGTACTGCATCCAATTCTAGGCCCTGCAATTTAAAAAGGATATGGAAAAGCTTGAGAGAGTCCAGAGGAGAGCCATGCATATGATCAGAGTGAAGGAGAACAGGTCCTATGATGAGAGGCTGAGAGCTATGGGACTTTTCAGCCTGGAAAAGCGCAGGCTCAGGGGGGACCTGGTGCCTGGCTATAAGTATATAAGGTGTTTACATCAGGATCTGGATGAACGTGTGTTCACCAGAGCACCCCAGGGGATGACAAGGTCAACTGGTCACAAAGTCCTCCAAGACTGTTTCAGGTTGAATATAAGGAAAAACTTCTTTACTGTCCGAGCCACCAAGGCCTGGAATAGACTGCCTCCAGAGGTGATGCAAGCACCTACTCTGGACACTTTTAAGAAACATTTGAACATCTATCTTGTTGGAATACTTTTACCCTAGTTAACTTCCTGCCCCTGGGGCAGGGGGCTGGACTCAATGATCTTCTGAGGTCTCTTCCAGCCCTAATGTCTATGAAATCTATTAAATGAAATCTATGAAATCTATGGGGTCAGGAAAAGAAAGGATAGTCCTATTTCTCTTCCCCTAGTCCCAAACTCTAAGTTCTTCTCCATCTTCTATCCAGAGCCTCTTCTGCTACTTTTCATTCAGTTTGGATAGTCCCTACTTCTCCATTCTGCCTCTTCTAACAATATCAGCATTTAGAGATGAGCATAGAAACTCTATCCTAGTGTAGTGTCCTAATGGTGCTACAACTTGCTTGAAACTACAACAGGGTTGCCAACTCAAGACCATTTTTTACTGACAATCTGCAAAGTTCTTACTGACAACAAAACTGTTTGCTGAAGTATGTTTTTACTGTCATATGTTTTACATAATGTAAATGCAACCCTTCTGCCAGACCCTAGAGAAGGGCTGAGTTCAAACTGCAGCAATGGTTTTAATCTGTGTTGTCCCTCCAGACAGAGATACCCACTGTCTGGTATCCCTGACTATACCTGACACAGTGTTGTCCCTACGCCAGAGGTCCCTCATCCATACCCATACCCTTCTCCCTACAGCCTAGCCCCCATTCTTACCTACACCAGTCCTAATACCCCTGTTTCAGCATGAACGCCCAAAGAAAGACCACTTTCTGCCTACCTGCCACCCAGCAGTGTTAAAGGCAGATGGGAGGCAGCTCTGTGAGCAGCAGCACCACCACCACCACCAAATCCTGAGAAGAGCTACGTTTCAGGTGGCAATATACTCCATCTGTGCTTTATAATGCAACCATTCTGACCATGGAGTTTCTAAGCTCTGGGTTTTTTTATGGAGATAATTTTTTCCAGAGCTGTTTTTGTTTCCTGATTTATGGACAGCACAATGTTTTAATGGAATTTATGGACAGGCATTTTCATTTTGTTTATTTACAGAGCAGAAACCATGAACTATAGTTTTTAAGAGTTGTATAACTTGACCAAATATATATGCATTTTCAAAAAGAGGACACAAAGAATCAGGGTGATCCCTTTATGGAATTCTAGCCCTGCTCAAAGCTTAAGTTTCTTAGGAAAACAGATTTTTTTTTAATGTGGATAAAATATATCCAAATGCATCCAAAACAATATGTTATTTCCTTCACTCTCTGAAACTGTTGGACTATTGTAGTTGAAATACCACCCCCCCCAAAACAAACAAAGTAACAAACGAAAAACTGAACAACAGCGACAAACACAGAAAACATCACCAACACCAAAACCCCACAGAGTCTTATAATGGGCAACAGTAACTGTGGTGTACTGCTACATTCACTGCCTATATATATCTAAACATAATTTTCAGGTGATTTCTTTCTAATTCTGATTTTTATCTTTCTGACTATTGCTTCTTTTTCTGTTTAGATTGCTCATTCTTCTCCCTCAGTCTTTATGCTATCACCTCTTCTTCGGACACAGAGTGGATTAAACTTTTCAGGAATTTAAATGAAATCCCACAAGCATAAGCTCAGGATATTATTTTTACCTTGTTAATGACTTCTGTCTATACTAGAAAAATGTTTAAACAACCACTGTTATTCCTATTTCAAACTATGCCAGATACTAGGAAAGAAGAGACAGTCCCAGGTATAATCACAATGAAACATACATGCTTAGACATACATGAGCAACACAGGTAGTGGTTTAACTAGGAATGAGCATCATAGCAAATACATTTTTTAATCTTTTTTTGACTTACAACTAAAGCTCCAGGTATATGTATTCCTTCCCACACATTAGGGAACATAATTGAGAGGGAAACAGTGTCACAAATTTACTTCTACTTGGATTTCATACAGGATCTGATTTGAGAAGGGTGTGGTCCACTAATGTGTAGGCCCCTGGATGTTAATCCAGATTTTCTCAATGCAGATTTTCAATTTACCCATAGTGAGTTTTTCTTACCATTTTATCTACACAATATACAGATGCGGTAATAAAATTAATGTCTGTGACTCCACTATATGAGATCCTCAGGAGAAATGGGAAGTGTTCTCAAATTACCTCATGGAGAGGAAAGAATGAAGCCAATCAAGAATGATACTATTTAACTAGCTATGGAGTCAAGAGGATTATCAGAGTGGTCAAGGGTACTTAAGTCTCCTGAGAAATCCAAAATGACCACCTTGGATTTGGGGCCTCTAAACAGGTAGAGAGCATTTTCCAGAGAGATTAGTATGGTCTTGTTGTCATTTCCAGGCCAAAATTTTGACTGAAAAAGACTAAACGATTTAAGGATTCGAAAGTTTCATTCACAACCACTTTCTCAAAAACAGAACATTAAATGCAGGGTCCACGGATGAATTAATTGGATTCTTTTCTGCATTGCTTATCACCAGCAAAATTGCCAGATGTGTTTAGATTGCAAAGTCCTTTACTGCAAGCAATTATGTAAGGGGCAAGAAGAATACTGCTTGATTTTCTAATCCTATATTCAATTTGTAGTGCTGAACGTTAAAAATATCATCATTTGGCTTGCAAACCTAAATGTATTAACTGAGCAAATTTGCTATGAAATAGCTGAATGTGAATAAATGATCATAAATAACCTATGACACTCTGGGACTGTAGTAAAGATACTCAAATTCTCTGCATCTATGTTCACTGTACAATCCTTCAAGTGGAAGAACATGAATACAGAGCTCACATTATCCATTTGCACTTACTTTTTCTGAATATAACTACATTTTCAAGAAAGACTTCATAATCAGCTTGTTTTAATCTAAGCTTTAGAAGTGAAATCAAAGTATTTAAAATGTACGGTAGACAGTGGTTAGCATATATATATATATATATATATATATACACACATACAAGCAGTCCTCGACTTAAAACATTTCGAGTTACAACATTTTGCACTTACAATGTTTACAAATTTACACCCTGTTTCAACTTTCTGATGTTAGTTTCTACTTTACAACACTTGATCTGATGCTATGCCACACAAGTGAACAAGTTCGCTGCATCACCCATCTCCCTGGAGAAGAGCTGCCCAAACTCCCTTGAACACTTTCTTTAAGAAATCAGACAAGACTCCAGAAACACTTGCAGCCAAGACTCCTGAGAAGACTCCAGGCCAAGGACCCTTCAAAAAGTCCAACCAACAGCCCTTCAAAAAGTTCAGCAAAGTCACCTCAAAGAAGTTCTTCCAAATCAATATGATGGCTATTTACAATATAAATACATTATTGTAGCTATGCTACTCATTTTTAATTGATTGAGTACAAAATTCTGGGTTATTTTTGGTGAAAATAGGGTATTGGGTCTTGGTTCAGGAACCAACCTCCCATTTATAATATTGTTTCCTATGTGAAAATCAATTCCGAGTTACAACGTTTTGACTTATAACATGGTTTTCAGAAAACAGTTCCGTCTTAAGTCTGAGAACTGCCTCTGTGTGTGTGTGTGTGTGTGTGCGCGCACGTGCGTGTGTGTGTATATATATATTGTGTGTATATATATATATATATATAGTGTATAAAAAATAACAGAAGCGTTCATCACTGTCAACAAATAAGGCAATCTTGAGTGAAGCATGGTAATTAGAAAAAGTTATACTCTATCAAGATCCATTAGATATGAACTCAGTTAATTTATCATTATAAATCAGTAAGTCAGAGTAGACCTAACGTAATATGACAGCATTCTGTGACGTACTTTTTCAGATGCTTTTAACACTCCTCCTTACACCCCCTCCCCCCTCTTCACAATTTTTTTTTTTTAACTCTTATCAGGATTCTTTGGGTGGATTTCTAGGATTTTATCAAATGTATTCTGCTTACACTTTTTAAAGGGACTTCCCTTATGTATGTGTACTATATAGTAAATTGATATTACTGCAAAGTAAATGTGGAGGAGAGAGAAACCTCAGAGCCCCACTATGAAGTAAATCACTTGAATCCAGGGTAAATTTTCCCACTGAAAATATTCCATAACATTACTATGTGGGATATATTGCTTATCTACCTATTCAGTTTCATTCTAGGATAGCCATTTGTTTACAAATGGAGATGTTCTGTGATTACACCTTAGCTCAGTTAGCTTGGCCATGTACCCACTCTTTAGTATGGGGTTAACTACTGCAGAACAAAATCTAAGACAATTACTTCCTAGTAAGTGGGTGCATCTACACATTCACCCCACTGTGCAATTGGTACTCTACAGTCATTTAGTACTTGCTCTAGCGAGACCCTGATCTGCCTGCCAAATGAGAGAAGCCGGGTGCTGCCGCCTGGAACCAGAACCAGGAACTTTGGTGCTGCCACTGACCCCAGGCAGCAGCATCTGGATCCTCTCATCCAGCAGGCAGATGAGGAGCTTGCCCGCACTCCTGGGAGGGCTGTGAGGACTGTGCCAGAGTCCTCCCAGGGGTACAGGCCCTCAATCTTCTTGCCAGACAACAGACCAGCGCTGGACACAGCCCGCACCCAGTGGCAGGAAGATTGGTGCTGCTGCTGACCCCAGGCAGCAGCACCCAGCTCCTGTCTTCTGGCAGGCAGATAGGGGCATGCACCACTGGGAGGACTCTGGCACAGTCACTGCAGCCCTCCTGCGGCTGTCAATGGTCCCCCAATCTTCCTGCCAGCTGACAGGAGCCAGGTGCTGCTGCCAGGGGCCACTGGCAGCCAGGGCCATCCCGGCGGGGCGGTGAATTGGGGTCACTGCCCCAGGCCCTGCACTTTGGGGGACCCCGTGGAGCTGGGTAGAGTGGCTGTGGTGACTCTGCACTGTTGCTGTCTTCATGTCTGGCTGGTCAATACCACCGCTGTCGCCAGTGGTGGTGGTGGCAGTGGCTTCTTTGCATCCAGGGCGTGCAGGATGGGGGCAGGACAGGTCCCTGAATGAAGTGATTTTCCCCACACCCGCCTCGGGTTGAGGGTGTGGGGCCCGGGGCAAATCAGTTTGTGCAGGGACCTGCCCCCTCCCCGATCCCGTGCACCGTGGATGCAGCTTCCTCACTACTCCCCATCGGAGGTGACAGCTTCGTTGCATCCAGGGTGTGTGGGATCAGTGGTGGCCATGGCTGGCTTCTCTCATCTGGCAGGGAGATTGAGGGCCCACACTCCCAGGAGGACTCCAGCACAGCCTCCACAGTTCTCCTGGGGTTGCAGGCAAGGCCCCAGTCTGTCTGCTGTATGACAGGAGGCTGATACTGCTGGGTGGGACTGGCGCTGAAGCCAGTAAGCCTGGCTTCAAAACTCAAAATGTTTCAAAACTTTTGAAATGTTTCACGCTCCCTTGTTTTGTTTTGAAGCTGTTTCAAAGGCTTTTGTTTCGTTTCACTGTTTTGAGCTCAAAAATGCATCAAAACAGCTTCAAAACAAAACACCAGGTGAAATTTTGCACGGTCCTATTGTACAGTGGTATGAGCTACTGTGCATTGATTTATTATTTGTTTAACCAATGCGTAGTAATGTGTAGTAACTGTGGTACATTAATGAACATGTAGCTGTGCTCAGAGTGTCCTACATTAGAGACCTTTTATTTGCACCTTTACAAGCCTCCTTTGATTGCCTAAAATATTTTGTAACTCTACCTGGTTCATTTTTCCATTTCCCTCTTTCACAGTACAGCAATGATCTTCCAAGTAAAACTGACTTCCCTTGGTAAGATTCACTTTGCTGTATATCTAGGGAAACAGACAAGGTATATGTGCAGCAAAGTGAAAATTGCCAAAGGCAGTCAATCTTTCTTTTAAGTCTATTGCTGTGCTGCAGTCACAACACACTGGCCTCTGTTAGAACCACTGCTAGGGGGGAAAGCAACACAGCAGAGAAAAGGGAAGAAGAAAGGAAGGGAAAGGGCAAGGAAGAGCTTTGAGGCTACAAGGGGTGTGTCTATATGAGACACATAACTGTGCAGTAGCATAGTTTTACTGAGTAGCAATCATGTGCGTCTACACATGCACATGCTTACTATTCAGTAAACCTCACTAATAGTGAGTAAATTTGCTACCTGCAAATACAAATAGCAACTGTACTTTCAATTAGTAATAATGCAGTAGTGCTCACGTACAAGCCTTAACTGGGAGCAAATCTGTTCCCAGTTTCCCATCTGACAGGGGGTAGGAGATTGTTCCCTGCCCCGGGGAGCTGCCTCTTCCAGCACAGGCTCCACCACTGGAGCCCAGGTGAGGACTATGTCTCTCTGTCCCAGCAGCAGGGAGCTCCAAGCCACCTACTCCAAGATTGTGATGAGGGAGGTGGGGCGGGAGATCCTCATCTACCGGTGCCAGCTCCATTGTCATGGGTCTGGCACTGGGAGATGCTCATAGATTTAATAGATTTGGGGGTTGGAAGGGACCTCAGTAGATTATCGAGTCTGACCCCCTGCCCTGGGCAGGAAAGAGTACTTGGGACAGATGACCCCAGCCAAGTATTTGTCCAGTCTTCTCTTAAAGACCTCCAAGGTAGGGGAGAGCACCACCTCTCTTGGAAGCCCATTCCAGATTCTGGTAACCCTTACCATGAAGAAGTTGTTTCTGATGTCTAGCCTAAATCTGTTCTCTGTCAGTTTGTGGCCATTACTTCTAGTTACTCCAAGGGGCGCACTAGTAAACAGAGTATCTCCTATCCCTTGCTGCCCCTCCTTCCCCAGATGATTTGTAGTAAACCACTAGATCACCTCTCAGGCCTCTCTTATGGAGGCTGAAGAGATACAGGTCCCTCAATCTCTCCTCATAGGACCTTACCTGCAGGCCCTTAACCATTTGAGTGACACTCCTCTGGACCCTCTCAAGGGTATCCACATCCCTCTTGAAGTGTGGTGCCCAAAACTGGATGCAGTATTCTAGCTGCAGCCTTACCAATGCTGTATAGAGGGGAAGTATCAACTCCTTAGACCTGCTCATGATGCACCTGTTAATGCATGATAGAGTGCGGTTAGCCCTATTGATTACTTCATCACATTGTCAACTCATGTTCATCTTTGAGTCAACTCTGACTCTGTGATCCCTTTCCACTGCTGTGCTGCTTAGAAGGTCATCTCCCAATCTTTAAGTGTGTTGGTGATTCCTTCTCCCTATGTGCAGTACTTCACACTTATCTTTGTTAAACTGCATCCTATTTTGTTCTGCCCACTTCTCCAGCCTGTCCAAATCTGCCTGAATCTGTTCCCTGGCCTCCAGTGCATTTACTTTGCCCCATAATTTGGTGTCATCCATGAATTTGGACAGTGTGCTCTCCACATCCTCGTCCACGTCACTGATGAAGATATTGAACAGCACTGGTCCAAGGACTGAGCCTCAAGGGACCCCACTGCCTACATCTTTCCAGACTGATACTGTGATTGAGGAGCTGGCACTGGGAGTTCTCTGCTGGTGGGGGCTAGGGAGACTGCTCCCTTCACAGCTCCAAAAGCACAGAGCTGGGTGGGGAATAGGCTGAGGAGCTTGTTCACATTCCACAGCCTGCTCCCCACTCAGCTCTGCACTCACGGAGCTGAGCAGAGATTGAGCTCTCCAGGCTGTTCCCCACCCAGCTCCACAGTCATGGAGCTGAGCAGGGAACAGGATCCCCAGCCTTGCGGGATGGGGGCTGGGAACTGTCCTGATCAGGGGCAGGTCCCAGCCTCATCCCCTGATTGGGTGATTGAGGCACAAGGCTTGGAAAGAGGTACAGGGATGGTGCAGGTATCAGTCCCCTGCACCAATCTGCTGGTGGGGCAGCTAGCAGCAAGCTAGCTACTAGGTACCCCACCAACACATTGGGGTAGGGCTGGGACCTTCCCCTCCCTTGCAGCTCTTTCCAAGTCCCCCTGTCCCTGAGCAGGGAGCCAGGGCCAAGATCTTCCTGCTATCAGGGCAGGGGAACATTGTTCCCACCCTGGCAGCAGGCAGCCCCTGGGGGCAGGGTGTAATATCACAGCCTTGGCCAGGAGACAGCTGTCTCTTGGCTTGGTGCTCACTGCCAGGTCCTGGGCTAGCACCAGGGGGAGTCTAGAGCTCCCCAATGGTGGAGGCAGGACCCTATTGCAGGGCCCCAGGAATCAGAAACAGTTTGCTGCCATTAGCAGCAAATCTTCTTCCACTTCCCTGCATTTGCAGATGCCTGCCTGGGAGTGTTTACTTCTGAAGTTTACTTGCAAATAAACTGATCCTGGATCAAATGCATGTGTAGATGCACCCAATATGTATCAATGTCATGTTAGTAGAATGAAAGTAATTATGCAACTGAGATATTCGTCAGAAGGGGATTGGCCCATTCTACTATTGCATTCAGCTTCTGAACGGGACCAGTAGTAATGCCATATTATTCCAAGTCACTGTATCCCTTTTGCCTAGTTCTGGTCCCAGTGACATCATTGGAAGTTTTCCTGATGATTTTGGTGAGAGAAGAGTGAAGCGAGCACTGAACACTCTGTAAATCCTAGTTTTGGTGTCTATAGATTTCTGAACGCATTTTAATAGGTCAAGCAATTGGATTTGGGCCTCCACTACTGTCTATACATTTTATGCACTGACTACTGGACAGTCACTGAGGACAAGAGTATGGACCAGAACTCAGGATACTCTGCCTCTGAGGGCCATGCCTTTCTCAGTGAGCCAAGCTCCCTCTCTTTCAGAGTCAGCAGGAGGGGTAGAGGGTGCTCTTTGCCATGCCTAGCCCAATAGCCTCATAGTTAGGGCACTTTGCTGGGAAGCAGATATAGATTCAACACCCCTAGGCAAAATATTAGGGTGAAAGTTGGAAAGGTGGCTTCCTCCTACTCCTTTCTCCCCCTTGTGAATTTCTTGTGATTAATGTTTCAGGTACTTACATGGAGGAAATGTGACTTCTTACATGGAATAAATAACAGTGAAGAGCATAAGTGGCTGGACAAGATACCTTCAGAACATGTTCAGAAAGCAGTCAAGCTATGCTGGGGGAAGTAGGATCTGAAGTATGGAATACAACTTATATGGATAACTTTAGCCACATAAAAATTACTTTCTTGCTGAAAGGGAAGTTTGATTGAGCTGATGTGTCAGTCTTTTCAATCTAATTCTTTTTTTTTATTTTGAATGTCTGTCTCATGGAAAATGTAGAGCAATAGATCTTCATTATGAAGTGCAATGATACTGAGTTTTAAAATGCTGAACTGTCTCAAGGACCAGAGTTTCTGAACTTCAGTCAGCTCCAATGATTTGTCTGATGTATCAGATACAGCCAATGTCAGAGGCGGGACTAACTTCATCCAAAGTCCTATGTCCAAATTCTAAACCCTTGTGAACAGTGTTAACATTTATCAGGTACAATTCTTTCATTTTTTTCTTTAATTACTGTGCACTATAAGTACTTTCTCTACTAAGTTAAAGGAAATGTAAATCTCCCTAGTTGGCCAAATTTATTTTTCCTGTATTTCCATCCTATACACTGTGAATTTAACGCTTCTGACACTGTTAATCTGAAAATTAAAGAGAGCAGTAATAATTAAATCACAAGGTAAAAGGCATAGCACAGTAACCATTTATCATTTTCTTTTTCCTGTTTTATTACTTGAAATGTACTGCCCATGTGAATCAGTGTTTGGTATGTATCCATACATTAGATTATTTTTATTCTAACCATTAATAGTTAGATAGAAACACAATCTTGGTCTTTGAAACAGTCAATCAGTTAATCTAAGTGCTGTCATGAAAATGCAATGCAAAACTTAAATGTAAATTATCTTTTCATATGCAGCTACCATACAATATAAGGATATGTAAATAGATCATATGTTCTATGGACAGAAATGGCATGGTCTGCATATTTCTACTTGCATTATAATGGAAGTAGTGGATTGCTACAGGAGTGTATATTTCTAGCCTGACCAGAAGCAAACATTACCAAAAATGTCAAGAGCTGAATGATTTAAATAAAGAAATAAAGAAATAAAAAAAGTTTCATTCACCATCAAATGAAAGTATATAATATTATTTTAAAACCCACACACTTTCTTTGATGAAAAGCAAACATTGTTTTCTGCTCCCTACTCCTAGACATACAAATTCTAATTGAACCACCAAACCTACCATGCATGTGCCTTCCTTTTTCACATGATATTACATTTCTATTTGGTATGTAAATCCTTGCGGTTAATACAGAGGCAGATTTTAGGCCAAATCCTATTTAATTTTATGTGCTCAACTGGCACTTGCCCAGCCACTTAGCTACAAGTTCTGGCACTGTTGCACAGTTGTGGTCCTTCTGCATGTGCATTGTGGACAGGCATATCTAGATGGCTACAGAGCATGTGCAGCGGGCTGCACACTGGTTGGATAGGCTTATGGTTCATATTCACACACCTCAATGAAAGTTAGCCCAAAATTGTAGTTTGGCAAAAACCCATGACTAACGACTATGAGGAAGATGGTCATTCTAAGTTTTAACCTAATAGGGCACAACCTAGGAAGCAGGCAACCCAAGTTCTAGGCTGTGCTTCACCCAGGGGGAATTTAAACCTGCATCTCTCCGACTTCTCAGCACAGTGCTTTATTCAACAGGATACACTTTAGGAGTTATCTTATGCCTTCTTCAGTTCAGTACTTTTTTCAGAACACTTCTTGAGTGAGTGTTCTAACCACTAGGCCATTGGATTAAACTATGCTTCTTCCTTGCCCCTCTTCTTTTAACTAAACTATGATTTTTTTCCAGCCAATGCTCAGATTGGTGTGATGTTGGTGCTCAGTAGCTGAGTGATGTTTGTGCATCTGCCTTGCACATGAAATAGTGCATGTGCTAAAAATCTCATTCACGCACATGGCTTAACCACATAAAGTGAAATGGGTTTCTCCTCATCTTAAGTTACATGTTTTTATTAGGTTTGGAAGTGATCTCTAACAGATCACATCTTTCATACACTTCTTCAAGCCATATGGATGTATTACTTTTAAGCTGTCCCTTATGTAGTAGGTGTAGTTTAGACTGCTTTGGGGATTGTAACAGGGAGCCAAGGGCCCTATTGCTTAAGAGACAAAAGGATAGCAGGCTAGTCTTGCTTTGTAGGCTGGCATTTGAGCCAAAGCTACCTGTACCATGATAAGCCAGATGGGTGGCTCAGGTTTTCAGGCAGCCAGAGGATAAAGGTTGCAAGCAGCTGGGATAGGCTTGAGCAGGAAGGGGCAGGATTCCCATTAGGCAAAAGGGGAATCCCTTGTGCTTGATTAGGGAATCACCTGACCAAAAAAGGGGCAGGGCTCCAAGGCATAAAAATCCAGCATATGGAGGAAGGCAAGTAGTCTGGTCCTGTGTGCTGCAGGGAACAGAGCTCCTAGGAGAGAAGGGCTGCAGGAGATACCCTGGGAGGCTCCCTGAGCACTCCAAGGGAAGGAGTACTGGCAGGATGTCTTTCCCCCAGAGTGAAGGAGGTTTTTGTTCAAAACTGGTTGTTTGTACTTTTCTGCAGTTAAGGTTGACTGGAGGACTGAATGTGGCTATTAGGTTTGATTAGGAGGCTATGCAGGGGTGCCAGAAGGGGTATGCCAGAGTTGGACCCTGCCAGGGGCAGGGGCTCGATATGGAGACTAAAAGCAGGGCCTGAAGCCTGACCCAAAGAGTGGGTACAGGTAGTCTGGAGATGAAGAAGGCTAGTGCCTGAGCCCTGAGGGAGTAACAGGGGCCAGGCAGTGGCTAATGATAAGGCTGGGACTGAGGAGCCAGGCCTAAGTGCCACAGGCTTAGGAATCCACAGCTAGAGTAACCAGCAGGCAACGGCCAACAGGGTTGATGCCTGCACAAGTCAGTGTGAGATTCTAGAGGGATATCTGCGAGGCATGGGCTTGGCTATAAGAGTGGATGGAGACCATGAATACAGCCCATAGGATGCTTAGTGTCCTATGACACTAATAGGGCGAGAAGGGCCACAACCAATTGCCTGATTGGCAAGGTTGCAGTGGACTGGATCTACTCTGGAACCTCGAGGCAGCATCCCAACCACTTTGAGCAATATCATGGCATAGCAGGCAAAATAAGAGGCAGCAATGTCAGATTGAGGAGGTGGTGCAATGCCAAGCACAGGAGATAGAAGAGCAGAATGCTCTGTTTTCAAGGCAATGGACAGTTCACACATCAGCAGATGAAGGCTTGTGGGGACAGTCATGAGTTTGCCCTTACAGAGATGACCAAAGCTGATGACCTTGAAGCTTTCCTCAAAATGTTTGGAAGAATTGCATGAGCAATTGCACGGGAAGAATCCACCTGGGTAACACATCTGGAAGCACTAAGAATGGCAGAATCTCAAGTCATGTACTCCATGTTCTCAAGACAAGATCCCCAGGATTATCAGAATGTCAAGGAGGCCATTTTACACTACCTGGAAATATTGGAAGAGTACAACCAACACAGGCTTCAGGAAAGAAAGGCTAGGGTTTCAGAGTGACCCCAACTTCTGTCTCAGAGCCAAAGGGACACCACCTCTAAGTGGCTCTGCCTGAAGTGGTCCACTGTATACTGTATAGTTAGCACTTTTTCACATCTGTTTTATATCAGTTTTCTCATGGGGAGCTTAAACGTATTAAAATAATCATGGGAGTTAGAGATGAAAAGCATCTACTAAGTAGGACTTAATTGTTACAGTATGTGGCCATGTTGAGCTGTAAGGGAGCATAAAGCTGGATGTGCAATAAGCCTGGATGTGTGATAGAGTTGCTACTTATTAGAGCAAAGAAATGTATGGAAAAGAGTGGGAAGTGGTTGTATACTTGGCTTTGCTTTCCCAGTGTCCTGGTTACCAAAGCTAAATCAAAGCAGGAAGTAAGTTGAACCTTCTAAAGGAATGCAGTTAGCTTTTCCTCTTCAGAAACAGGATGCGTAAGAAAGAATCAGAAAGTTACAATTCCTGCACATTATTTCCCTAGGGGTGGTACAGCTACATACTACACCTTACTCGGGGCTTTGGGTAAAGTTTCTGTTTATTCTAAATGAGTCTGTCCTCTGCCAGCTAAAACTGTCCTTTACAATGCATTTAGTGCTGTGACCAGTCTTACTTTAAGTGAGACTTGCATCTTTTTCTTTGAAAAATGACCATGTGACGTCAATCACACTAATATGAAGGGATTAGGGTTTTTTTTCCTCTCACTTAACGTTCATTCTAAAATCTTAACTTTACCTCTGTTGTTCCTGGCTCTGATTGATTAAAATGTATTATAATATTGATTCTGATCAAGATTGTCACAGTGATTCCTAATTTAATAAATACTTTTAATAGTTTTGTGCTTTTAGTTGTATTTTACTATTTGTGGAAGTTTTGAATGTGTCAACTGCAAAACCTCAGATGTGGATATAGACAATGTAAAACTTTGCAAGAGCCCACATTTACTTTAGACCTATTGGTCGGTAGCTAAAGAATTAAAAAAAGAAAAAGAAAAAAAAAAAAAGCCTACCAATTTGAAGGAGAACGGTACTGTGTAATAAATAGAAACAGTGATTTGTTCCAAATCCCTTGATTTATACAAAGAGAGAGAGATCATTTCCAGGATGACATCATAAGTAGATTAAAAATAATTCTGGAAAGCAATTCCATGGTGATCTATCTCTACATTTTAGTACTAGGGTGTCCTGAAATCTTTAGAACTTAGATAATCTAAATTGACCACAGCAAAAGTTGCAGAAGCTATTGCAAATTGATAATACTACTAATATACAAAAATCAACAAGAAGCTTTTCAGTTGTAGATTGGGGACTGGCATACGCTAATATGTTAACTGTTGTTGGCACAATAAAAAATAGAGTCAGGGTCTCTTAATATTCATAACTCTGCCTGTATGATTTTGGACAATTCATTTCAACTTTCTCTGCTTCAGTTTCATAAAATGACTATGATACATGATATAAGACCTTGTGAAGCTTTGCAATTGTGGGAATAGATCCATATTATTCTAAAAGCCATCCAAGGATAGTATGAGAAAATTGCTTTAGTTCCGTGTAACTATTCAGATAGATAGGCCGAAAGGATGTCTTACATTGCTGATTTTATGTAAAAAAATTACTGGTATTTGACTTCTAGAGAAACAACATTTTTTTAAAGGCCAAATCTTAATCCTCATCTCCCTAAATTTGAGTTCAGAGATGTGACTCCCTAATTCAGCAGTTCTGAACCTTTTTCAGTCAATGTACCCCTTGGTCTCAGAGTGAGACTTCTTGTACCCCTTTTCAATCGGAAATTAATTTTTATGTCAAACTACATGGTATGTGAAGCCTCATCACGATTACTACTGGGGTACATGTACCCCCGGTTCAGATCTGCTGCCCTAATTAAATCTATTCTGGGTTTTTTGTTTTGTTTTTCCGTTTTTGTCTCAAAAGGACAGAGTCATCACAGTGAACCCAAAGTACCTTAATCCCCCAATTAATAATGAGTTATGTCCTAATGAATCATAGATAACTAACATCATTTATAGATGAGCAAATATTTTCATTTAAGGGTTGGTGAATCTCATTTAGTATATCTTGGATAATAAAAACCATGCATAAAGAGTTCAGGACCAGAAATTTTAACTAAGTTCACTAAAACACAAAGCATTTACCTCATTTATTCAAAATAAGTCATTCAAGGAGTTCGCTTGAGGCAAACATATTAATGTTTATTAAGAATCTTAAATCCAGCTTCTTCCTCTCGTGCATGGATGACCTCTACCTGATTCAAGAAGTCTATGGGCCAACGAGAGGCAAAGCGCTGCTCGACCTGGTACTGGCTACTGGGGATGACCTAGTCGGTGACCTAGTGATCTATGGGAAGCTGGGTGACAGAGATCACGAGCTGATCACCTTCACCGTCCGCCGAAAAGCTGGCAAGTCAGTCAGCAACACGGAAGTCCTTGACTTTAGGAAAGCCGACTTTGACAAGCTCAGGAGGCTTGTCAGTGAGGCCCTAAGGGACCATGACCACGGGGAGAGGGGAGTTCAAGAAGAGTGGTTGCTCCTTAAGGGAGCGATCCTCAAAGCACAAACTAAGTCTATTCCATCTTGGAGGAAAGGCAGCAAGAGGGCACAGCAGCCCCCCTGGCTCTCCAGGGACCTGGCAGACCTCCTGAGGCTAAAAAGAAAGGCCTACAAAGGATGGAGGATGGGAGTCACCTCCAAGGAGGATTACTCTGCACTGGTCCGGTCCTGTAGGGAGCAGACCAGGAAAGCCAAGGCTGCAAGTGAACTCCAACTAGCTTTGAGCATCAAGGACAATAAAAAGTCTTTTTTCAGATATGTGGGGAGCCGGAGGAAAAGCAGGGGCAACATTGGACCCCTGGCACTGCGCACTGCATGGGAGCTGGGGCGGCTTCACGTGTCAGCCGGCCTACTTTGCACCCAAGAAAATGTATCACTTTAGCAGACTCTCAACACTTTCCTGTACTAATAATTTGCTGATCATCTCATTTTAGAATTCAGTTTCTGTATCCAGTCATCAATATCAGCAATTATAGAATACAGTAATAAACTAGTTCCATTTCACTGACGAATAAAGAAATGTAACAACTTACCAGCAAATTTTCAAATTGTGCAAAACTCATTGCAATAGAAGTTGTACGACTCCTGAGATCCATAAGGTCTGGATAAATGTCAGATTTTCCTTGGGTCAGAAACAACACCGGATACTTATTTTGCTTATGCCGAACCCTGTAGAAAGAGTTTTAAAATACAGAACACTCTTTAACATATTCCTAAGGAAAAGGAATCTTTTCAACAGTGTTTCTAGCACACAAAGTAGAAACCAACACACGACACATAAACAGGTCAACTGATGCACACTCACCAGTGATAAGTTTCCACCCTTTAAGAACTTCAATTGTTTTGTGTCTTCCCAGACTACAGTAATTTACTGCATACAGATTAAATACTGCCAGATGCAGACGTAATCCCTAGTTCTAAGACAGTCCTTAATGTGACAAGTATTGGCTACTGCCAGAAAAATGTACTTTCCTTGTATTTGACTGTACTGAAAATACCCAGAACTATGTTGAAACTGTAGAATATGTATTACTTGGTCTTTATTTTCCTTATACAGTACCCTGAAGGAAACACCTTCCAAACTGATGCAAACCCAAGATAAGCATGCTGAGTAGTGCTCTGTTATCTTTTCTGCACCATCACTAAATACCATTCAATCCCTTTTAGCATCTCCACTGCCTTGTTCTGACTGTTCAACAAAGTAAATGAATAATTTATCCACTGTCAACTCTCACATCTAGCTTATAAGGTAGTAACTTGGGGGTCATCGTTGACCACAAGATGAACATGAGCCTGCAATGCTATGCGGCGGCTAGTAAAGCGACCAAAATGCTGGCTTGCATCCATAGATGCTTCTCAAGCAAATCCCGGGACGTCATTCTCCCCCTGTACTCGGCCTTAGTGAGGCCACAGCTGGAGTCCTGTGTCCAGTTTTGGGCTCCACAATTCAAAAAGGATGTGGAGAAGCTTGAGAGAGTCCAGAGAAGAGCCACGCGCATGATCAGAGGTCAGGGAAGCAGACCCTACGACGACAGGCTGAGAGCCCTGGGGCTCTTTAGCCTGGAAAAGCGCAGGCTCAGGGGTGATCTGATGGCCACCTACAAGTTTATCAGGGGTGACCACCAGCATCTGGGGGAACGTTTGTTCACCAGAGCGCCCCAAGGGATGACGACTAGGTCGAATGGTCATAAATTACTTCAAGACCGTTTCAGGCTGGACATAAGGAAGAATTTCTTTACTGTCCGAGCCCCCAAGGTCTGGAACAGCCTGCCACCGGAGGTGGTTCAAGCGCCTACATTGAACACCTTCAAAAGGAAACTGGATGCTTATCTTGCTGGGATCCTATGACCCCAGCTGACTTCCTGCCCTTTGGGCAGGGGGCTGGACTCAATGATCTTCCAAGGTCCCTTCCAGCCCTAATGTCTATGAAATTTATGAAATCTCACTATTTTTCTCTGGGTGTATCTGCATGTGATGCTACATTGCTACAGCAACGTGGGTGTCTACACATGACCAGCAGCTACTTCCCCAGTATAGTGTGCTGCTACGGTGAAGTAGCTGCTAAATATAAGAGGGTGCCATGCATACGACTCAGTACGGGCTGTTACGGCACCATGGTTTAGTACTTCCAAAAGACGCAGTAACAACATCACTATAGCGACACATGTAGATGCGCCCTCTGTTTACCAAAGTATAGCATTTATTTCCTCTTCAGGAATACATGGTCTAAACAATTTGGTGTTTAATGATGTTAAACAGGAGAAGCTGTTAATGTTTTAAGTGGCACCATTTCAATATGCCATTATAATCATTACAATAGATAGATAAACAAATAAAATCTAATTCCTGGGCACTGCTTTACAGTTTTGTCTCACCAATACACATTGTAGTCCTGTTGATACTGTCATTTTAAAGGTTGCTTCTTAATACTGCTCTCTGGCTGTTTTCTTCTTATCTGTCTTGCTTTGTAGAGACAAACAGGATGAGCTGTGATCAGTGCTGCCAGGTGAGGATGGAAACAGAAATGTATTGCTTGTTTAGTTCAGAGTTTTTGTAACCCCCTTCCTCTTCCCATAAATTTCATAAATTAAGCCAATTGTATATTTTTCGTAGTTGGCTGGATTTGAAATTAAATGTTGTCATGCTTTCACTGGCTCAGCACCTTCCTGAATTATTGTTAGTAACATGTTCATTCAGCTTGTGACCATATGGTCTACTTAATGGACATGAAGCACCCTTTTAATTGTTATAGGGGTGAACAATTTTTAGAGCATTCAATAGTTAGAGTCCCACTCCCATTCCCCTTTACAATCAGTCCCTTTCCCAAATTAAAATCCTAATGAAACTAAAGAATTATAGGAGTTGAAATGTGTATTTCAACTAAGTACAGATAACTTCACTTCATAGATTTCATAGACATTTGGGCTGGAAGGGACCCTGGAGGATCATCGAGTCCAGCCCCCTGCCAGGAAGTCAGCAGGGATCATAGGATCCCAGCAAGATGAGCATCCAAATGTGTCTTGAAGGCGTTCAAAGTGGGTGCTTGAACCGCCTCCGGCGGCAGTCTATTCCAAACCTTGGGGGCTCGGACAGTGAAGAAGTTCTTTCTTATGTCCAGCCTGAATTGGTCGTGGTGGGGTTTGTGGCCATTCGATCTTGTCATCCCTTGGGGGGCTCTGGTGAACAGACGTTCCACCAGATCCTGATGATCACCCCTGATAAACTTATGGGTGGATACCAGATCACCCCTGAGCCTGCGCTTTTCTAGGCTGAATAGCCCCATGGCTCTGAGCCTCTCATCATAAGGTCTGTTTTCCTGACCTCTGATCATGCGCGTGACTCTCTCAAGCTTCTCCACATCCTTTTGAATTGTGGAGCCTGAAACTGGACACAGTGCGCCAGCTGCAGCATCACCAAGGCCGAGTACAGTGGGAGAATGACATCCTGGGATTTGCTTGAGACGCATCTACGGATGCAAGCCAGCGTTTTGGTCGCTTTACTAGCCGCAGCATCACACTGAAGGCTCATGTTCATCTTGTGGTCAACCATGAGCCCCAAGTCTTACAAGCCTCAATATAGAGTCCCAACCAAGGCCCAAATTGAACTCTTCAATTCTTACTTTCCTGTCTAAAGGTACAACTAAAGTTAGTTGCATTCATGGCATTTGAGGCTACTGACAAATATTCTAGATTTTTACCTTAGACACCCAGGCCACATGGCCATGCAGTACATGGTGCCACAGACATGTCTGCAGTGCCATATACAGCACATTCAGCTGTTTTCTGCACTATAAGGGAGCAGTATGGGGTGGGGGTGTTGACCCCTGGATATCCTGTAGGGGAAAAAAGCAGAGTGGCATGTGTGGGGGCAGCATGCTCCTGGCTGGCCAGAGCCTGGCTCTGGCCCGGGTCCAAGTGGCAGGAGCACTGAAGCTGCAGCCCCAGGAGGCCCCCAGGACCCAGTTAAGACTGCTGGGCCCCCTACTCCACCCAGGGTAAACTACTGTGTGCTAGAGGGCGGCACAGGCATTCCCCAGGGACAACAAGTGGAGGCACAAGGTGTCCTGCTGCTTGCTGTCCCTGGGGAACCAAACATCTGCGCTCATGTGGATGCAGGCTAATAGTTTAATGTAGGGATGTCCAACTGACCTTATGACTAAGGCTGGGTCCAATCTATGGGGCTTTTTGCAGGCTGGATCCAACCCAGGGTAGCTCCAGCCCAGGACACACAGTGGCAGCAGTGGCTGCAGCCTGGGGCAGGCAGCAATGGGCAGAGGCTCTGGTTCAGTGCAGGCAGCAGCAGTCACAGCTCCAGTTCTGGCATAGTGTTGTGGCACTGGAGGAGTTAGGGCTGGTGTGTGGGGCAAGTGATGATGGTCCAGGCAGTGGCAATCGGCCAATGACTGCAGGGTGACAAGGCATTTATCCATCCTTATTCACCCTCCTGCCAATGATGGCCATGTCCACCAGGGCCAAAAGGCCCCAAACTCTGCTTCTGACCACACCTATTAGCCCCTCCCCGCAACTTCTTGTAGCCCGTTGCCAGCCTGGTGGACTGAGCAGTGTGCTGGACCTGCTAGTCTATATAAATACAAGTGAATGTTTTATGATGCTTGAGACTTGTCCTTTGATGAAAGAAAGCATCCTCGAGATTTTTTAATCATTCCAAACATTGCATCTAATACAATAATAACGATAAAAAAGCGCATGTTTTATATTCTCCAAACACTTAAGCAATAAAAATAACTGGAGATATCTCTAAAGACATACAAAAAACTAGAACTCTTGGTTCCAAAATTATACCTTTTATTAGACCAACTGGAAAATGGCAAGAAAATTGTCCTTTTCTGCAAGCTTTCGGGAATCAAAGTCCCCTTTTTTTGCCTCCCTACCTATCATCTGACACCTTCAGGGAAGGAATTCTACCTGATCAACACATCAAAGAGTTACTCAACACAGGTCACAAAGACATTGTCATAGACCCAGGGGGACAGACTTCCATCTCCAGCTCCCTCTGTGCAAAAATGAAATTTATTTCCAACCTATGCGGAATTTTTACCATTTTGTACCATCTACACTTTTCCCAGAGCCTGACGAAGGGACTTTGATTCCCAAAAGCTTGCAGAAAAGGACAATTTTCTTGCCATTTTCCAGTTGGTTTAATAAAAGGTATCATTTTGGAACCAAGAGTTCTAGTTTTTTGTATGTCTTTTTGTCTCAGACCAACACAGCTACCAAATACACCCCTGGAGATATCTCTAGAAATTCAATAAAGATGTAGGTAAGCTTCTCCTGGCCTAACATTTTAAGAAAATGTTCAAACTATTTTATTAATCCATTTTGCATCATTACTGTGGTTCGTCTTTAGACAGCAAATCCTTAAACAGATCTAGGTTTCTGTTAAGTAAATCTGTGTTCCTAAAGTACATGTTTGGACTGGCTTCAATTTTAGTGTGCAGTATAGTCATATGCCTATGTATTGTAAGAGGCAAGGATATATTAGAGTGTTTACTCTTATTGGACCAACTATATAGTTGGGATAGAATTAAGAAAGCTATCGAATGCAACACATTCTTCATGTCTTTCATTCAAAAGCTGTCTTAATTCTATCCCAACTATACAGTTGGTCCAATAAAAGCAAACCATCCTAAGTGGTAAGGATTTCTTACATAATTCCTGGACCTTCAGCGTTACAACATCACTCTAACATTACCATATGTATTGCAAGAGAACTTAATTCTCCACAACAGAAGTGTGAAATACAGAGAGAAATACAACACAATTTATGACTGATTTGTCTTATGACTAAAAAGATCTGATGAAGTTTATTCTGGCCCTCAGGAAATGAAAGTTCGTCTCATCAAGTCTGTTTTTGAGAGATTAGTGAGTCTATGTGAGCTGCTTCTTGAAAGAACTGTAGTGCCTATCTGGACTCAAAAAAGAAAGAATCACCTTTAGCCTTTTAAGAGCCTTTTGTTACTCTTGTCTGTATCACAGAAAACCACAAACTACTATACAATCAAGATTATTAATGAAGTGATTTACAGAGTTGTTGTGAGAGTTAATTAATGTTTGTAAAGTCATGTACTCTATAGAATTTTGGGACCCTTCAATGAAATGCGAAACAACAATCCAATTTTAATTCAACTAGAGTTGCTTAGAGATAAACAAATCTTCTGCTTTTGTTATTTCAGTACAATACACAATTTAAAAAAGATGTAATTGTTTTCTTATATAAAACTTACTAGAGCTAAAATAAAAAACACTAAGATGAGATATAACAACATAACTGTATCTTTTTTCTAGTTACAGTTTAATATACATTACTGTTTTGCCATTAGTATTGTCCATGCATATGAACCATTCTTGTACGTTCTTTTCATTTTACTCTAAAATAAAAATCAAATGGGAAGAAAAGGACTTTGAATTTAAGTTCTAATCTTTTGGGCTTTATGCTTCACTTTTCTTCAGTGTTTGATCCTATATTTCCTTTTATCACTGATGTCAGGAAATGATCTCTTTTCTTCCCACCTTCACTCTTAAATAGCCAGTGGCTAAATGGTTGCCTCCCATAGTAAATTAGATTTGCTCTGTGCCGAGAACATTTGTCTCAATAGTCCCTCCCCCCACTCCCCCCCTCCAGAAGCTTAAAAACATAAGCCAAAAGCCTAATCCTTCCCTTTTTTATTATTCAAGGTATGAAGAAAGGGATATAAGGCATAACTATCTATGTTGAGGCCCATGAGCCATCCATTTTTTTTCCACGGTGTCACAGGCGGGGTCCTACAGGAGGGCCGTGATCTCCTCAAGGCCCCTTCCTGTGCCAAGTTGGCCCAAGGGCACCCTCAGTTTCTTGCCCGCCACATCTTTGATGTTGAAAATATGTTAGGGATGCTGCCTTTTCTGCCCTCTTGGGCACGTCTTGCTGTAGTCTCTGCCCTGTGGACTCCTGGACCCCTCGTGGGTCCCGCTCTACAAATGGGTGCTTCCGGGGCACCCCAGCCTTAGGGGCTATGCGTGGCTCCTACCACCCCAATACCATGCCCCAAGCCTCACAGCTGGAATAGTCGTTGGTCTGTCAAGTCTACACTCACCCTCTCTCGGGGCCCTCTCTGCAGTGCCGCCTTCTCTCTGGGATCCTCTACAGTGCCGCCCTTCTCTCCAGGGCCTTCTCAACAATGCTGCCCCTTTCGGTAACACTGCCCCCTTCTCTGGGGCTCTTCAGTACTGCTGCCCTCTCTCAGGGCCTTCTCGGTAAAGCCACCCTCTCTCAGGGCCTTCTCGGTAAAGCTGCCCTGTCTCTTGGGCCCACCGCACTGCTACCCCCTTTCTCCGGGGCTCACTGCACTGCTACCCGCTTCTCCAGGGCTCACCACACCCTCACTGGGACTTCTCAGTAGTGCCCCCTCTCTGGGGCTTGCCACTCCCGCACTAGGGCTTCTCAACCGCCCCTCTCTGGAGCTGGGGTCTATGCATCCCGTATGCAGTGCCCTTACTGGCACTGGGGTCCCCACACTGCTGTGGGTCCCCTATGAGGATGCTGTGCCCTTACTGGTGCTGGGGCCCCCACTCAACTGTAAGTCCCCAATGACGCCTCCTCCAACCCCTAATAGCCTCACCTAAACCACCGGTGATAAACAGCAACACAAAATACAAGCCAATCGGCTATAACTTAAACAGAAGCCGCCTGGCCATAACAATGCTCAAGCCTACCAGGAAATACTCCATCCCTTCCGTGAGAGAGCTCATTCCCTGGGCTTTATAAGGGGCTGACATTCCCTGGTTGCCCTGGCAACCCACAGCTGGGCTCCTTATTCACTCACTGCTATGGTCGCTTCCCTAGCAGTTTCTCCTCCTTAGGAGCAGGGCACCTCAGTGCTCTGTGACACATGGACCATTTGAAAATTGCTGAGGGTTTTGGTGGACCACTTAATGATCTTTCTTTTGTTCTACAAATCAAAGCACAAAACTCATATTTTAATAGCAGTAGTCTTACCTTACAAGTACAGATAGTCTCGATTGTTCCACAGTCTTTCTGTGGACCACCTGAATGGAGCTTGTGGACCAGTGGTGGTCTGCGGACCACAGTTTGAGAACCTCTGATCTAAGTAGTTACACCATGACTGTGGAATGAACCTTTGGACATCTGGAGTACTGGAGAGTACTGGGCATGTACCTTGAATATTATCTGTCCTAGAAAGTAATGTTCACCAGCATTCTCCATAACATGCAAAGCTAGGGATGAATCTGTGGTGGAAGTTTTAACATAGTATCCAGATCCCAGAAAATGTGCCTCTTGATGTCCACAATTTGCAATGGATTTCTAATGTTGGAGTCCTTAACTATTTTTCATGGGGTGAGAGGCAGAACTCGGCTATGAGAAGGAGATATATCTGTGGGCCTGGGGCACAGGGAAAAAAAAGCCTGCCTTTCAGTGTAAAAGCTATGCTGCTTAGGTACATGCACCTTGTTTGAGTAATTATGCTGATGTCCAGGGATAGATTAATACATGGGAAAACCAGGCAGACATATAGATCCCTAAGTGAAAAAGTGGCCCAGTTGTGCTTATTTTTCATATTATAATTATTGAGTGGAAAAAAAAGTAGGGGCCCATGAGTTTCTTTGCCTAGGGCCCACTAAAGGGTTAATCAGGCCCTGCTGATGTTTCCCTCCAAGGTACTTCCTTCAGAAGGTTGTGAGTCTACCACAGAGTTGATAACGCATGAGATGCAATTGCTGGGACAATAGCCTAACTTGCCCTCAAACTGTAAATAGTCACATACCTTTTTGTATTGGATCTTCATGTCTTCTACCTCTACATGGCATATTTGCTATGATCTATTCTTAGGCCACCTGGTTGGGATGACTCAGGCAGAAGGGTCGCTGTAGACACTCTTGCTCTCCACCAAAAGGAGAGAAGGTCAAGGATTGCGCAAGGTTAAGGACAGTTATTAGAACATAGTATGGTTTTCATTGGGTGGGTTGGTGATCAGCAGGGAAGGCCAAAATGTAAGGGGGTCCAACACAAGGTGGTGACTACATGCCTTCCTGCTCAACCTATACAAAAGCAGGTCATATGCTGCCCCATGACCTCAGAACACTCAAGGTAGGAGGGATTGACAGAGTGGCTCTCTGATGGGGAAGGAAAGGCACTAACCACTATGCAATATTGTTGGATTTACCAGTTCCCTAACATGGATTTGTGAAGCAGATGGTACACCCCCTCCCTCTTCTCCCATGCCAAACTTACCCAGTTAGATAATTTTAACCCTATATCTATCATTTTAACCTTCTGTCAGATCAAATTAAGGATGATGATTTAAAAGACTAATGTGTATGTTTCCAATTACCTGCTGATGACCACAAAATCCTAGCCAAGGAACCAAGATCTTCACTACATCCACACTAGATTATCTCTCTACATCAGTAATTCTCAGTCAGGATACCAGGGCACCTGGTACCAAACCATGTTAGCACTATTAGGTGTGCAAAGCAAACATGATTCACAAGATGAACCCAGAAGAGATTTCAAATACGAATTCATAGTGCTAAACCATTCTTATATGCTGTGGTCTTCCTGAGCTCTTTGCAATGGAAGAATTACTCTAATATTTTTATGTAGTAAAAAATCAGTGAAAAGAGGATCTATTTTCCAAGAGGTGTCTTGAGTCTAAAAAGGTTGAGAACCACTACTCTGCATATGCCCCTTTAAAGCTGCCAATTAATCTTAGTTAGCCTTCTATACAAAAGACAGCAAAAAAATACTATCTTGTAACAGATGAATTTTTCACTGAATACCTTACATATTTATTCTTAGCAGCACAATATGACGAATAGGTTTACATAATATACAATCAGAACAACAGTGAGGAACCATTCTAATAATTTGGTGGTTAAAATTAATACAAGGAACTAAAATCAACCACATTCTAAAAATATATTATATAGTTGTACTTTCTCTAGGACTTTAAATCTCTAGATCAATCACAAATGTCTGCTTTAGGCTTCTGGTTTTTTTTCAGGAATATGCTGACAGAGTATATATGTTCTTCAGCAAAAGTCCATTAGAAACACAATTATATGTATGGCTCGTGACATACGCATCTCTTATGACAAACTACTAATGTTGTTTGGGCCTCAGAAATATTTTTATAACACACTGTTTATGGCTTTAGCAGCATCAACTTTGAAAGGTATGCAAATGAGTTATTTAACTGAACAGCCATTTATTTACTTATGGAAAAGCAACATAATAATAAAACTGATACATTTGTTAGTAAATGGGTAAGCAAGGAATAAAAACTCCATGATCCTTAGGTAAACGGACTGCCTGAGTTCTTAAATGGCCAGTGTTCAGTGTTTAGAAAAAACATCTTCATAGTTAGAATCTTACTCTGAACCTATTAATTTGAAAAGTTCATCAGTTGTCGGTTGTTGTTATTGAAGACACAATTCCAAACTGAGCAAAAAAAGTTCAGAAACATAGGCAATACCATCTGTTATGACTACAAGGTTTTTTGGGGGGGGCGGGTTTGTGTGTCAAACCTATCCCTTTACCCACCTCTTCCTTCATAAAGAATGTGGTTTGCAAAGATATCCTGTTTATGCATCTACCATCTAGTAGCTGGAACAGGAGACAGGAGTTTTTTATTGAAGTTCTCCCATCTGGTAACTAGATCATACATAGCATATAGGGACATCTTTCATGAAAACAATCCACAAATTCAAACAAGGATGCTTTTGAGCTTATATTTCCCATTTCTCTTTAAAAGCATGTGACAAGAGAGAGATTCCCTGTACAGGTCAGTAGCCTTGGTTCTTTTTCAAGTTGATTTTTAACTCGCTCTTTTAACTCTCTCTTACTAGAACTAAGCTGGTAACAGGGGGCATGTCTACATGAGCATGCTAACACGTGCTTATCCCAATGGAGCTAATTGCTCCCAGATGCACATTTACATGTGTGTCTGGGATTGCAACACATTGAGTTGGGTCAGAGTAGCCCTGGCTGACAGCAGGCCTGGGGAGTCAGCCTGGCAGCCCAAAGTGGCTCCCCCTGGCTCAATGTGCTATGGAGGGGTTGGCGGAGGCACAAGGATGCAACAGTGTGAGGCTAGCTGGTAGGTAGCCCCTGCACTGAAGCACTCTTGTGCTCCAGCCAGCTGCGGCAATGTCTACACATGTGCTCCTGTGGAGTTTTTCACTCTGCAGTACTTGTAAATACAAATACTAAACTACTTCAGAGTAAATTAGTTTACTCCAGCACAAAAGGGGTGCACATGTAGACATGCTATGTTTACTGTGCAGCTAATTAGTCTACTGCACAGTAAATGGCGTGTGCAGACATACCCAGGGTAGAATTGGCTGTGGACAGTTCTTTCTGAAAACCAATATCTGGAAGAACCATCTCAATTACTACTTTGATCAATACTATATAAATCCCTAAACTATTTTTTGTTTATTTTCCATTCCTATTTCTCTAGGAACTAGTGCAGCAGCACTAGGAACAAAGTTATTGGCTCTGCTACACACCCATTAGCTGGCTTCTTCCAACCACATGAGAATGTGTCTCCTGCCTCATGGCTGAGGAGATTGGAACTATTACTGAGTAGAGTAAATATTATGCAACATGGACCCTATCGGGGAAAATGTATTAGGCAGAGTGCCTGGTCACTCCAACTAGTGATGGCCCTCACAGCTACATAGATTGCAGATAAGGTTGTGTAATGTGGCTTTAGGAGGGGAAACAATCATTATGCATGGTTTCCCAATGCTATTTTTATTTCTTGTCCAGCTTTTTACTCTCTTTTTTACTGCTTGGTCAAGTGTATTTCTCTGTAGTTCTGTTAAGAAAATCTAAAGGGAACATCCCATTGTGCCTACTCAGGTTAATGAACACACACATATGGGTTCAGATAGAGTAAGAACTAACTCTAAAATTGACCCAATCTTTAGCAGAGAGCTTTCCCCCTGAATTATTTTCTTGGAAATGAACAAAAAAATTGTTTACAAATCCAAAGATGACCAAACAACGTGAAAGTTGCACTGCACAATTAAAAACAGACTTCTCAATTTCCAATCTTGAGCTAATCTCTCTGGAACATAAAGTTAACTGTTGTGGAATAGGAATTGCAAAACCTAAAAACAAAAAGTGGCACCCTAATTGAATACACTAGCAAATCAGAAGAGTCGACTGTTTGTGTTTAAATTATGAATGTTTGGCTTAAAATATTAACCACTTACAGTTCTTTTAACATCAGCCCTCTTGAATCTGGAGGTAGAAACATCCTCTTAGTTACCGCTGTACTTTTATAATGGGTATAGATCCATAATTTATTTTTTGCCAGGGTGCTATAGGACCTCCAAAGCCAATCACAATGCGAAAATATCATTCATGAGTCCATAAAAACCTATAAAAGTCAGAGTTGTAGAAAGCACTCAAATCAGCTACATTATGTTTTGCATATAGTAACTTGTTTGCAAGCATTTTATAAACCCTGAGTAACTAAAATGGAAGCATGAAAGTCAGCAATATGATATTTCACTCACTTACTGGGGCACTTAATAACTGAAGCAGTACATTTCAATCAACTGTGCAGTGCATTTATTAAGGAGCTTTATGTAGTTTTCTTTCTCAGTTCAACAGGATTATATTTTCACACAAAATGCAAGCAAAATGCTTACATAAAGTCATACGTGCATCAGCTAAAGTAGGTATTTAGCATTTAGTAGGTTAGAAACTGACCTTTAGAAATGGATCTGAACTCAAAACACAAAACCAAAGGGTGCTTCTCCTTTTCACTTGCAAGAATAGATCAGTCTGAAATTCAGAAATATGATACCATATTTTATATGCACATTTACGTATACCTTAGCTATACTTCAGTTGCACTTTAAACTACATATAGCTCATGTTTCTCCCTAAGTATATTAAATGATTGCACCTGCAGAGTACAAATGTATTATATTACTGAGATACCTACAATGTTTCTCATTTGAGTTAGATGTGATTTACCATAGGAAGAAAAAGACTCCACAAAGGCAGCAGGTCTCCCTGGGTAGGCATTTCCCTAAGAAACTGCCAAAAAGAGGTACTTAATAGGGCTGTGCAGAACAGCATAATTTCATTTCAACTTCTGTTTCACCATTTCAACAGGACAGTTTTTGGGGGGTTTTTTTAGTTTTCTTTTGTTTCAAAAGCACTGTTTTGTTGTTTCGACATTTTGCCCATAGGCTATAATGGGGGAGCACAAAACTCCCTATAACTTTGTCATTTCTTTCCTGATTTGGATAAAACATGCACAAATGGTAGCTCCTTCTGAGGCTATGAAGTTTGCCAAGTTTCAAGGAGATAGGTGCAGGGGTTTCTGGGAAACTGTACCTCAAACTGTTCAGAGCAAAAGTTGTGTCACTTGTGCGAAGGTACAGAGAAAGCTCAGTTCAAACAATTCTTTTTATCATGTTTTTCCATCTCTCCCCCAGAGCACAGGGATTGGAAGGGGCCTCAGGGAAGGATCACAGTCCCTGGCCAGCTACACAGGCAATATCAGAGCAGTCCTTCCCCCTTGTTCCCCCTCCCTCTCCTTAGTTTCTCTTTAGCTGTAAGCAAGACCAGCTTTGAAACTCAAAACCTTTTGAAAGTTTCAAAATGTTTTGACTGTCCTCTTTTCATTTTGAGGCTGTTTTGAAGACTTTCATTTTATTTCAATTTAGCTGTTTTGAGTTCAAAACGAGTCAAGACAGCATCAAAATGAAACAGCCAGTGACATTTTGCACAGCCCTAATGCTTAATGGCACCTTTTGGCATTGCCTTTTGGTGGTGACTAAGGCAGGGACTGTGGGTCCGTCTTTCCTTAACTTTTTTTTAGGGTTCTTGGGAATTTGTGTTGTGTTTGTTGGAGGGAAGGGGAGGCATTAGGTATATTTTTTTGTGGCGGGGGGAAGGAGTAACAGACTCAGCTTCTCTGTTAGGGAGGGGTGCAGACTAGGAAGAAATGTTGTGGAAGGCTGGAAAGATCTCACCTGGATGTAAGGTGAAGCAGTGGGGGTGAGTAGGAGGAGGAGTGGGGGTAGGTGAGAAGAAATTCTTATAACTTAGTATGAATTGTGGTTGGGGAGGGTACTTAGTATTGACAAAAGGGTTTGTTTGTATGGGGGTTTGAACAGGGAGCCAGTAGTTAGGGAGAAATTGAAGGTCTTGAGTTTTGAGCTGTTTGAAGAATCCTACTTGTTGGTTATTTGTTTTATTGTAAGGTACTCTGAGTCTTTCATATGCAGTGGGATATACATCTAACAAATAAAGACATTTTCTCTGCTTATTCATTTCAGTTTCATGGTCTCATTCACAAGCTGAAAGGCATCACATCAAGGAAAATGGAGATATCTGTGCTTAATGAAATGTTAACACTCATTAAATATATATAGGCACATTTCTGTTCATTTTGTAAAAGCTTGATTTCACAGAACTTAAATTGTGAATGAAATCTGACTGGAGAGATTTTCTTTACAACATGGACCATTTGTGAACCAGAGTAACTTGCACCATTTGGATAGAACATATTTACTGATTTATTTGAATAATGCTGTCAAAAGATGTAGGTATGAACCTCCAATCCTCTGAAAATCCTGCAGTATTTAAGCAGTTGTAATAGATAGAGGCTGGATTCTTAGATGATAATTAATTGCAATAGAAGGCAGTGAAGTTACCTTGTTTTATAATGGCTGAGGCTCTGAATTTCTCAAGTTGTTTTTATATAATTTTCTACAGGAAAACACATTGAATCCTTTTTCAGAAGGATTCAGAAGGATTCAGAAGGATTCAATTTCAATATGTGATGAATGTTCTGAGTTATTCGCCTTTTTATTCCAGTTCATCCATCTATCTCTAGGATATAACTTGGGAACGCCTGGCTGAAATAACAATGAATTTAAAACGCTAATCCTATCTAGCACCATCATAATACACAACACATTTCTAGTCAATTCAAGTAATTGTGCTGATTTTAGAGCATTTATAACAGTCAACTTCCATCAGGCAATGGTTTGTCAACCTTAACTATACTATGGCTAGCACTCTGCTATAGACTTTTTTTGAGTGTGGTAGGTTATCCATTATGCTGTGAACAATGGGAATACTTCCTATTTTTAAACTGTTTAATCTAAAATGCCAACTGCCCTTTTACATTTGTGTATCTCCAGGTTCTTAGAAAACTTCTGCCAAATCTTAATCAATTCATCTCTTTTTAAGTAGTACAATCAACACAACAATAGATAACTTGCTTTACACATTATTCGGTTCTGTCTTGGAAACTTTTACAGAGGTGATTATCAACAATGTCTTTGAGACAGCGATTTTACTTTGCATATGTTGATCATTTAATACAATAGGCTCCCACTATAATTGTAATAATACCCAGGTGAATAAACATATTCAGCTGTATAAAAGTTTGAAGATACACAACCTCTGAGGCATTCTTGGGCCTGGATATAAGCAACCATTGAAATCTGAATGTGAATGATAGGGGAGGAGTACTGTACTTACATAGAAATTGGGACTGGATCCTTACTGGCAAACTCTGCTGCTGAAAAGGGTTTTACAATGTAGTGCCTATAATTTCAGGGCACTGGACTTAACCCAATAGTTCAATTCCTGTTCTGTGTTTCTATTACTCTGGTAGATTGTAACTCATATCCATGTCTACTTTAATTTATGAAGAAAGTGAAAAAATGCTTAAGGAATTGCAAAAAATATATTTTCACCTAATTGAAAAGAAACACATAGAAATCCTATTTCCAGCATGGTACTTAAATGTTGGGTTGGTCAAAAAAAAATGTATATATATATATATATATATATATATAAACTGTACATGCAGTGTGTTAAAAAGTGTTAAGTTTTCCCCAAACGATAGGCTTACTGTTAACTTACAGGAAACCGTAAACACATATTACATGAAAAAAATAATCACAGACCAATGGCAAAGCTAACATCTTTGCACATCCTTCAATGAAAAGTTAAAAATAAAATCTGGGGAGGGGCATAGGGATGAAAAATATGAAGTATCCTACCCGTTTCTTAAATATCTTTGTCAAATTCAGGGAGGCAAAATTGCTTATGTAGTTCCCATCTTCAGTCAGGTTTATTCTGTTCTTGTTCTTATTTTTCCTTGGACTCTGCCAAAACTCCCAGATTTCTACAAAGGAAGCCCAATGTTAGTTATGCTGACCAGCAAACGTTTTTGTCAGTAGATGCCTCGTGAAAGTATTTCACAGAAAGGATGGGAGTAAAGTATTGAATTACTTAGATTGCATTTACCTCTGTGACGATAATATCCTGAGGGAATGAGGTGTATAGAGTACTAGTTCCCAGGTTTCTCTTGTTCCTCATGCATGGATCCCTAGATGCTGGGATGAGGCAATATTATCACAGGTAGTGAACTGCATCTCTGTGGTCCCATTGATAGCACAGTCTGGGCCAGGATGTATTCTTGAAGGGTACACAAGTTCTCAATCCTCTGTAGAAACACAGAACAAGGGAGAGACTGGGGATTGAAGGAGTGAAATGGAGAATACATTATTTTTAAAAGGGAGCAATACCAAAAAGATTAAGACAAGAGTGCTGGTGATGCAACTGCAAGCCTGAAGCATAAGAAGTGGACAAAAATGAGTGATGGAGACAGAAAGACCGAGAAAGATTATACAGAAAAGAAAGGAATTTAACAGCACTTCTTTATTTCCAACACCTCTGCATGTTACATGGTCATAATAGAGAAGAATGTACGATAAGGAGAATAACACAATAATATGTTCAGCAAATGCACAAATTCAAATACAGTTTCTGATTGATAGAGGCAACTGCTTAAAATCTCTGGTAATGCCCCTTATGGGCATTACCAAATTTTCCCATAATAATATTAACACTTTGAGGCACTTAATAATCTTAGCAATACCCTGTCACTTATGAAGAACACAGCATAATTAGCATCACCTGTAAGAAACTGTTTGGTTTTCTGTTTTAAATGTCATGGCAATAGCTTATTTTCAGAAGAAACAATGAGCAAAAGGTTTCTTGTATTACATCCAAGATGCCAAACATGCAATAGAATCCAAAATCTATATTTGGAAAACAGAAAAACAAAAGACAAATTTGCAGAAACAGCCAAAACATGGATCATTGTATATTCAGATAACTTTTTACACTTTTGACTAGACTTCTGTCCTATTCTGACTGGCCATTTGCTCTAACTCTCATTATTACCCTGTCATTTCACATTATCTTCATTCTACTTCCTGTTTCTCTAACCCTTTTCTCCCATTCCCTCTCTACCTTTCCTCCACATTTTCCTTTTTCCCTTTCCCTTTCTTTTCATTTGGCTTAACTCCTTATGGCAACCAGCCCAAATAAAGCAAGTTTGATACTTCACTCTTATGAAACTCTGTTATCTGCTGAGTTACTGAAAATTTTGCCAAATTGTCATTTCTGGGTATTTGAAATTCTGTCCCCTGAATTTTTAAACTTGGCCTCAAAATTCTATTTGTTTTACTGTAATTTTACCTTATATGTTAAAGATGGGGTTGACCAGAAAAAGAAATAGTACCAATAACTTTTAGTTAGTTTAGATCTTGATCAGTCATGTAGTTTGAGTCCATTTGTAATATTCATATATCTGTATATTTTATCATTGTATCTCAGGTCTACTAGAAGAAATATTCAGAAATCCTATGGTGGTTTTGTGGGATAAGATGCATATTGGAATAACAATATTGATCCTAATTTTCTGTCTGCTTAACAGTGTATCAAGTGCCAAGAGTGACAAACTATTGCAATGCTTTTATTCAAAGCTAATTCAAATCTCATCTTCATTTCACTGAAAACAAGAAATAAAAATGTCTAACATTAAGGGCTCTATGCAAATAATTTACATTGAAACCACTGAGTTTGCATCCTTAAGCTAAGCCTCTGATTCAGTGCTTTGGTTGCTATACTTCATGCAGTGGAGGTTAGTTTATATTTACAGAAGTTAAACATTTGTCTTATGACTTGCTATACAAGCCACTGAATACTGATGCCTATACACATTCCTTTAAATCTTGGATTGCAGTTGATTCTTCCTAAGACATGCAGAGCATTATCATATCAATACCCAAAGCTCTTTGCCTCAGATTAATGAACTGCTCTTGACATTTTGACATTATCTCAGACTCAGAAGTACACAGTAAGTGAACCTAAACAAGTCAGGTTTTTTTTAGTTCCTGGAGTTAATGTCTTAAGACATTAAACAACAGTAAGTCTATTGAAGGTGTGAACACCTTGAAACAAATCCATGCCTGTCAGACAACACACTCCATTAACATATAAATTGCACATGCAACTGGGGATTCAGGCTAAAACCCAAATACTTTTGCTGCAAAAACACTGTCCTTTGCTATTTAAGCTAAAAGATGTCTCCCATTGAATACAAGCAGAAAAGCTATTTTATTCTGTGGGAGTTCAATGGCTGTAATACATCATGACACAAAATACTACTTCTAATCAGATAACACCAGTCCTGAACTTCTGACATTCCTAGGAATATATCTAGTATTCAGAATGTGTCCATAGAAATCTTTATGAATAGATAGAGAAAATGACTTTGATTTAAGATATAAATTCAAGTTGTTTGTGTAACTGGTGATAGTTGTAGTGGTCTTTCCTCTCCTTCCTCTTCCCCTTAATGAAGTCTAAGGCAGTAGTAGTTGTAGCAGTTTATTTACAACTTTTACTAAAACAATAAATTAAAATGAGAAATAGCAATTATATATCATCAAGTAACAACAAACTATTATAAAATTTATATTTTTGCTATGTGGATGATATGATTATCATTATACCAGTGTTTGCAAAATTAAAACAGATAACAATATATGATTATATAAAAAGAAAAAAATGAAACGGTGGGCAATAAAAAAAGGGAAGGGAATTCCATTTGATTTTGGCCCTAAGCAGTCTGAGGTAAGGAATCACTAGAAACATGGCTGTTCAAGAATTGTGTTTGCAATGTACATCCCAATTGGTTAATATGAAAGTTAGTGATGGATTATTAGCTCCCTCCTTTGAGAGCAGAGCACAACATAACACATACCTAGAGAATGCAGTGCTCTCGAATTTCTAGTTCTGCTCTTTTGTATTTTTAGTTCTGATGTGAAAGAAGAAAGGTGCAAAGACTTGTGAAAGAGGCTATTTCTGAGATATTTCCAGACTAGTTTTATAGTCCTAAGAGATTAGGATGGTTCACAGAAATATCTATGAACTTTGACATCCAACAATGCATAAGTTCTTCAAATTCTCACTTTATCCTACGTGAAGTCTCTGTTCTTAAAGCACAAGGTAGAGAAATGTGCAAAGAACTCTTGTAGCCACCCAAGAAGCCAAAACTGAGAAGAGATCTTAGCTAGGAGTTGCAATATGTAACTCTGCTGAATTTCAAGAAAACATTTTCCACATGCAGACACAAAACCAACAGGAATATATATATTTTCAAGATATACTATCTCACTGATGTGAGATAGTTTTAAAAGGCCTACTTTTCAGGCAATTAGCAGAGGTAAAACATCTCAGTGGTAGAACATTTGATTATAAACCAAGAAATTCCTGATCCAGTTCACAAAGTCTCATCTGTCTCCTGGTTCAGAGGGTAAACTACTCCTCCAGATGATTCCTGAAGTCTCTTATAATTCCAAAATGTCACTTACATAACTCTATCAGGTTAGGAACCTAAGCTTTGTTGTCACTTTTAAAATAGTAGGGCAGATTGTCAACTACATTAATGAACTTGACTTATAATGGATGAAAAGAAATGGAATTCTTAAAACAGGAGTAACAAACAGGTATTAGCAAATGGGATGGAAGCCCCACCAATATTAGTTGGGTTGCCAAGAGAAATAGTGGAATTTTAACATTTGAATAAATACTATGATTTTGGGAGCAGGTCTAGTAGGAAAAATGGAAACTCAGTGGAGATTTAAGAATACTGTTGGCTTGAAAACAGTATTTAAAGGTCTGTTTTTTGGGGAATTGGCTTATAGGTATAGATATATACATTATAAGGGTTCAGGATGGGCAGTAGGGATTAATTATTTGTAGGAAGCTTGTGTCTAACACACACAAAGCTTCTCATAGCCCTGGAAGCAGACAGGCTGTCTAGCACAAGGCCAACAGATGGACACAGCCTGAGAATTGAGGGGAGGGGGGAGATGCCATAACACAAGATCACAGCCTTCAAGGAAGACAGGTTGTCTAACACAAGGACACACAGCCTGGGAACCAAGGAAGTATGTACCATACTGTCCCATAACATGAGATAAGTGACATCAGATACAAGGCCCCAGAGCAGCAAGGGGGCTGAGTCCCAGTTTTGGGGGAACAGACCAAATTAGGAGAAGGCCTGGAAGGCTACATGGATGTGTGACTACAGAGAGACAACCAACCAGAGATAGCCATGGATGAAGAGTCATCAGGAGTCATCAGGAGGGAAGGAGAATACAAAAGCACAGACTTGAGAGTAACAAAGAGTCCCTCCCTGTTACTTTTCATCCCTCCCTTTGTCCTGCTCCTCCTTTTTCTCCCCAAGAGGGGTCCTCAGTCCCGTCCCTGTCACCCGGGAAGGGTCCCCAATGCTGCCATGGACAGAGGGCATATGACCAGCCCATCTCATGCACCCCACTGGAGGGGGTCTATGGGCCTCGGCATCCCACCTCCACACTGCTGATACCTAAGAGAGAGAGCCTCAGAGTGGAGGCTGCATCCTAACCAGATGCATCTGATGACAGCCCTAGGACTGGTAGATATAGAATTGCTTGATTGTTTATAGTGTTGCTTTTTTGTTATCACTGTATATCAGTAAATTTGCCTATTATCAAATGGAAAGGTTGTGGTCGACCTGAGGGTAGTGCTCACCCGGAACAAAGGTATAATGGCTGGGTCCTAAATCCAGAGCCAACAACTATGAGGTTGCAAATTTGACTGGATAGAGAGTTCAAAGTAGATGGAGGGTGCTACATAGAAGTGTTACATTTATATCAATCTAATCAAACTTAGTTCTGTCTAAACCTTTAGACATATGTTCACATCACTTAGGAAGGCCTAATAATGATGAGTACAGTCAAAACTTAGGTTGTGTCCAACAAGGACTAAGACTAGATTGATAGATGCTAGACATGGTTCCCTGTGATTCAAATTAGTCCACTGTCTTCTGGCATCCCCACATGTATTGCTGCCCCTATCCCTGCCCCCATAGGAAGCCACCCTGGCACTTGGGCTACACTCAGCTACTCCCAAACCTGGGCTGCCTTGGGGCCAAGGAAACCCTCTTCCCAGTCCTGCCCACCCCTCCTGGTCCTGACAGACAAAGATGCCCTAAGGCAGCTGTGTCCCCCACATATGGTTCAGACCCCTAGACACCTGAGGCCCTGAACTATGATCCCACAGTCCCAAAACCCCATCCCAAAGTGTCCCACAACCTACTCACTGACCCAAACACTAAGATCAAGGGAACCCCATAATTCAGACACAGACCTGGACCCCAATTTTCACACACTGAGACAAAAATAGGCACAGATCCACAGGTCCTGAACCTCAAAACTCAGATACTGAACCAGAAGGCCCAACCCCTGAGACTCAGGCACAGATCCAAAACACCTAAATTTGAAGAAAAAAAAAAAAACCCCACACCCAAGCACTCTATAAAGCAAACCCTAGCATGTGAGAAATGGTTCTAGCATTTGGAGTTTGGGGCAGGTGAGGAGAACCTCAGGACTGGACTGTCACAGAGGTGACCTTGTTGCATCTGGGGCTTTGTCACTGCTGGCACATACCTGAAGCATGTTAACTTGGGGTGTGCATGGGGGGAGTTTTTGCTGGCAGGTAGATGTCCCTGGAGCAGTTGTGGTCATCTGGGGATGTGATCATCCAATCTGGGAGAGACAGGTGGATGTCCCTGAAAAGTTTGGGACATGGTGGGACATAGCCAGCCATTTTTGGATTGTCAGGTAAAATCCCCTGGAAAGTTTAGGGCTGGGTAGGGAGGGAGGAGGGCTGGTCAGTGGAGCAGTGATCAGTCTGGAGAAGGGTGCACACTGACTCTAATCAGACCTAGCTTGAGTGAGAGGAAGAGCCATGTGTTAGGGCCTGCACCCATGCATACCTACCTACACCCTCAGAGCCAGATTCTTACCCACTCAAAAACATGAGATTGCCTCAGGCACCATCAAATGCCATGGCAGAGTCCATCTTGTCATCTTATGGTTCAGAACCCCAGGCACAGAACTTGGCAGTTACAGAGATGAGGCAAGCAGGACACCCAAGAGCAGCTCTACAGTGGGGAACACAACAAGGCTGTGTTCAAGTAGACTGTCAAATAGTTAACAGCATGGGGCTATAACAGAAACTGGATGCAGTTCAGGGGAAAGACAAAGTGGATGAAGGTCTAATATAGATACATACATGATACCAACCAGACTTCCAATGTCAGGAGGCATACCTTGCCCTTCTTTGAATATTTGTCCTGCTTCCTTGCCACTGATAATACTGTTGCCACCCTGCATGCCTAGGGCGCCACCAGGGAGGAGGTGCAGCTACTAACAGGAGTCCTCCCTCCCTCCTGGCAGGTGGTGCAGGAGGGCTCCAGGGAGATAGGAGGACTGGGTGCCCAGGAGTAGGTCCCTGGAGACCCTGGGTATAAGGTGTGGTGCTGCTAGCCCACAAGGTCACAGGGAACCCTAGGTCACTGGTGCTAGTCCCCAGTGACACAGAGAAACGAGAAGTGGAGGCAAAACTGAATCTGGACTTCAGCTCCTTCAACATCTTTCAAGGCTTCACCATGAAGGAATCAGGAAACAGCTCTGACAGCATGGTTATTGAAACATAGGACCTGGACCCTGACACCTTGCTGTCCTCCCCCAGGACAAGCACCAATCGCCTTCCAGTCTTTGACTGCTGAATCAAGGTGAATACATGTGCCTGGAGACAACTTTTCCTGTGTTGGAGCCATGGATGTTCTGTTCCTGCTTTTCCACTCCTGCTCCACTTTAGAGGCCCTATCTCAGATAAGGGGACCGTTTGCCAGTCATCCTGCTCCCAGTTCAGGGAAGTGCAGCGTACTGATGCTCACACCCTCCTCCTGATCCTGGCACTGGTTCTGAGACTGACCAACCAGAGCCCACTGCACTGGACCACGTGGATGTGACAGGGGCCCAGGTATATAGGAAAACATGACCCTACCCCCCGGCACACTCATGGATAGCAGAACAGAGTGGTAGAGGGGTGATATGGCCCTACCAGCCCCAAGCCCTCCCTTTAAGACTGTATCCAGAAGGCCCTGCTTGGGCAAAGGTCCCTCCTCCCCCTCTCAGTGGGGTAAAGGACATCCCTGTGTTCAGAATCCACAACCAAGACACTGTGGTGAAAAACCCCAAAAACAGAGTCCTAGTGCATGGACTGAGTGGAGTGGGGAGCAGTGTTATGCCTCTGCCCTATTTGCTTAAAGCACAGTGCATGATCAGTGTACCCACAGAGGGAAACTAAGACCCACAGTAGCTGGGTGAGAAAATCCAGGTCCCATGGAGGAGCGGTAGGAGCCTGCAGTCCCAGGTTTGGCAATGTCTTCCACACCACTCTCACCCAAAGCACCAGAATCCTCCCAATCCTCTCCTGATCCTATAACCAAAAAGGTTATTTTGACCTTTCCTTTCTTCCAAGTTTGGTGATTTTTACAAAGAGGGAAGAGGGACCAATTTCTAAAATGGTAAATGTTCACTGGGTTTTGTTAAAGACAGTTATGTTTGGCAACTAAGAACATGTAAATTGAGGCATGTCTCTTCCCCACACCATTATCCCCCTGTGTTCAGGTATGTGCCCTTCTTGAAGAAGGTGACCAGGTCCAGGTCTCTTGTGTGATACTGGGGCTTGGCCACTCAGGAATTCCACCCTGCAAAGCCCTCAGGCCCTGCTCATCAGGGTAGTGCCTCTGGTCCTTGTGGGCCAGGAGGTAATCAGACTTCCCTGACTTGTACTGAGTGCTGGTTTGGCTGTCTAAAATGCACACATTCTGGTGGAGGTGCACTGAGGCTGTTCCCTGAGTGCTGCAAGTCCCTGAGTGCTGCAAGTCCTTCCCTTCTAGTCTTACAGATGTTGTTGAGGATGCAGGCAGCAGCAATGAGGCATGGCAGGTACTCCTCATCCACATCCAGGTACATACTCAGAACCCACCAGCGTGCCTCAAGGAATCCAAAGGCAGACTACAAAGTGGTGCTTGCTGAGGCAGAAATTAAAATTTTCTTTCCTGTGGTCCAGGTCACCCATGCAGGGCTTTATGAGCTGGGGTAGGAGAGAGTAGGCAGGTCGATGCGGGGTATAGTGTCCATTATCCATCATCTGGGGGATGGTAGAGTTATGGAAGACTCTATCATTATGGGCACTGCCTGCCCAACCTGCAAAGACGTGAGTGAAGCAGCCCCAGTGGTTGATGACACCCTGCAGCACAACATAGAAGAGGCCCTTTCAGTGGATGAACTCCTGAGTTCCTTGGTGTAGGAAGAGGATATGGATGGGGGTGCTGCTGATGGCACCCACACATTTGGGGAAGCCCCTCTGGGGGAAGACCATCTGGGGGTGTCCTCTTGCAGGTTCATGAGGTCGACGAAGCTGTTTCCCAAGACATTCTAGATGACCAGACACACCTGTTAGAAAGCCTCTTCAGCTGTGGAACTTTCCCACAGTAGAGTCGTTGGCAATGGAGTGAAGGCTATTAGAGGTAACAAGGTTCCAGGTGTTGAAGCGAGCTTCCAGGTACTTCTCTAGAGTGGTAGTGAGATTCCAGGTGCTTCTCTGGAGGCAGGGATCAGCTAATGCTAATGTTCTAGTGCTCAACATGGGTAGTGAGTTACATAATGATATCCATGAAGGTGATCTGGCATACCTAGACATTCTGGAACCACTGATCATTATTCCAAGTATCCAGGTGCTAGGACAATCCACTCCCACCAGTTGATGCTGGTTTTGCAAGCCCAAAACCAATGCTTGATGGTCTGAAAGTGGTGCCAAAGCACTCTGGAGGCCATGGCATCTAGGATGACTACATTCTTTTCAGCCATTTAAAAGTCATCATCCCACTCCAAGACTCTTTGTGACCCTAGGATGTGGTAAGTGGCCCCATCCAGGATGGGTATCAGGGCATGTGCCAGTGTGATCATTTACTGGGCCATCTCCAGCTGAGCAAACACAGTGTCTTACAGCATCCAGCAAGATTTGCACAAGGCAGCAAGAAGGACATATATATAGAAAATCTGGGTCAACCAGAATATCCAGCACACTGCTGCTCCCTGCCCCCACAAGTCAGTGGCAGTGCAGAAAGTGGCAGAAGCCAACAGGCAGGGGCACCCGTGCAGTCTGGTGGGGAGGTGGAGCTCCCTGGAGCACTATACTGGTATGCCTCCCCACTAGACTGAGCCCCATGCCCAGGACTCTCATTTTAATTTTCCCCAACTGGCCTGGACTGGCCTTCAAAATCCAGGCCTGTCCTGTGCAAACCAGGATGTACAATGACTGTAATTATATCAATTTTGCATTACTAGTTCCATTTTTTTCCAGAAGTGAGAGCATTATTTAAAACCAAGTCTTCAAGCCTGTTTGCTTTGAACTGAGGGAATGAGTGTGAGTCAAATTAGGCCATCATTTACAGGTTTGTGGTAATTATATTGACTGATTTATAGAGTCTGAGCCAGGGCCAGATCCATCTCCTGCTGATGTCCATGAAACATTTTCCACTAAGGTCAGTGGAGCTTGATCAGACCTTGAAGGGTAGACTATGACCCAGTTAATACCATTTCAATAAAACAAAAACCAAATGGACAAAAACCTTAATGATACAAGTTTAAAAAAAAATCATTTGCAGATGAAGATACATACGAAGTAGGAGTACAGAAAACTGAGTGAATACAAACTGCCGCTTATTGTTTGTTTCAGATAAATTGTTTTTTGTTTGTTTTTTTTTACTTTTAATGTTCTCTTTTAAAGAAAGAAATGTCCTCATGGACAGTAAGATTGATAGCTATGTGTCTTGAAATAAAACTTCATTACTTCTTTGAATACCCTTTCATGATATGCAGCATACAGATTATGTAGTTGTTTGTTTTTTCATTAAATGAGAGAGTGTAAGGGAGCCACTGGGTGCCTTAGAAGGTACTATATGTGTTCATGGAAGATCCTTACTCTTGAAAACCTACTAATCATGTTAAGAGTCATTGTCAAGGTAAGTCCAAGTCTCCATATACATTTGACTTAATGACACTTTAAAATATTAAGACTGAAGGAATATTTCAATCAAATAGGTCTTTTACTCTGGATGCTATGGATTCACTTCTTTGCAGTTTTCACAGCTTAGATACCAGAAGGGAATCATTCCTCTTTATGTTTATAATTAATTCCATTTGATCATGCTCCTATATACACAACTATTGTATTTGAATTTCCAGCACTGCAGGGGTGCTTCAGTTGTAAAACACACTACAACTCCTAATAAAGCTCCCTTTTCAGATAGATAGATAAACAAATACTTGAAAACATTTTAATTTCCATCCTATTTTCTAAAACCCTTCCCTTCAGAAATGCAAATTATGTTGTTGAAGTGTTAGTAGTTGGTTGTTAAAATTATGTTGTTGAAGTGTTAGTAGTTGGTTCTTTAGGTTAGTTAATATAAGGGTGTTACATTAGTATTTTGTCTACAATGTCCACTATTTCTGCCTCTAGTTTAGACACCTTAGGATTAGTGGTTTGAATTCTTGTACTGCATGAACTCTAGCAAGTCACCAGTATTTTAAGAACAGCTTTCTAACTCTGATAAGAGACCTTTATTAGATAATGCATAAAACAATGGTATTTTTCTAAATTAGCTCATATCATTATTGCTGTTACTGGTGAACTGACTGAACTGCTGGGAGCAACAGTAGGAAATCTGGGGCAAAAATATCAAGTATAGACATCCCTAAAAAGTATTTTTAATAACTTATTCTTTTCTTTAGTGTAATAAAACATCAACAGCAGTGGAAGTGACAGAATAAAACATATAATAAAAGGCTCTTTAATGCAGCAAATGGATATTTCTTTTTCATTTCTCTGTAAAACTATTTTGAAGCTTCCATTATTCTCCCTGATTTTTTTTTCTCCCACAACCAATATCTTTTCTAAAGCACAGCAATTATCACACATCAATGAGGCACGGAAGACACATTCTAGCTTTCTACAGCTTTTCTTGTATTATCTTTAATAATAATAACTGTGGCAGACAGGAATTTTATTTTTGGTGGCATATTCACTATGTTAAACCAAATTATCAGATTTCTTGTCTGAAAAGAACATTCTATTTGATCTAATAGGTATAAATCATTCCTGCAGAAATTACAGGAAGTTGTGGCTTTTAATAAAGAAACACATCAAATATAATTTAATATTGATTTTTATTTTGAAGTGCCTTTTAAGGAAAGGGTTGATAGCACTGGATGACTGTATATGTGGATTCCCATGCTGGCTGCCAGATATATATATTTTTTTAACTTAATAATGTTGTTTGCTGACAAGAAGCACAATATTTCCAGGCATTTACTCTGTGTCAGATTCTTCAAATCTATGTACTAACTGTGAGTAGACTTCATGTTTGATGCAGTGGTTAATGGATGTCTTAAACACTGTGAGGATATTAAAAGTAATTATAAACTACAGTTTTACAGACAACATACGACAATGTATGATGTAAAGCTATGAGCCAAGAAGGTTAGATTTCCTAAAACTCACCTGTGGGAGACTAGTTTCTTGCATTGCCTCATTATAACATGATATAATGGTAGTTGTTGGACACTGATGGAGGCATTTCTGATGAGCTATGAGTTGTGGTTGTATACAACTTCCTGAAGCTGTTACTCTAAACTCCTGTGCTAGTAAGGAGAAAATGATAGGGCTAGCCCAGACGTGAGTCTATTCAGACTAGTCCAAAGTAGTGGACCAGATAATATAATTTCCACAGAAGTGGCTAATGCAGGGTTGCCTGGATTTTGAAGAAGATTTCATCTCTTAGAGCTCACAGAATGAGCTGTTAGTTCCCACCCCCAAAAGTAAATGGTTTTGTGCAATGACCCCCTCCTACCCTCACAAATTACATCCCCCTGAACCTGCTAGGGTAAATAGATAATGGAGCAGCAAAGGCTACTATTTTACTCCATAGGTAGGAGTAAAGGCTACAGATAGCTCCAACTGTAGGTACTGTAAACACAGTCAAATTTCCATATACATATCTCCAAATCACATCTCTATCTTTTAAAAACCTGCTGCACCTTTACCCCCTACTGGTATCAATACATAATGCCATAAAAATGATGTCTGTTAAGCTGACAACAGTTTTCAGTCTAGACAAACAGAAATACGCTCTCTCATCCACTACAGCCTCTGTTACAAAGTGGAAAGTTTAATTAGGCTATATGCCAAAGTGGCTCTTATTAATAATGAAAGATCTGAGGGCTAACTTCTAATGCTTTCTTTTACTGGACTCTCTTCGGTGTTCAGTTAGGTTAATAAAAATACTAATGTTATTTTTATTATATGCTAAATTGCATGTACTTCATAAGGACAAAAATTAAAAACAAAGTAGCCAGCCCATTCCACTATGCCTTTGATTAGATTTGGTATATTTCTATTCCTTTCAGCCTCTCTTTCTCAATTGTTTCAACCATGTTCCTGACTGTCATATTAAAACCAAAAATCAATTTTGTTCTGAAATTGAATTTAAACAGAAGACTCTTATTTTGCACTGAGAACATAATAATGAAAACATTTTCTCCAATATGAATACACATAAATGCCATAATGCTGACAAGCATTTGATGTAATTTGAGGCCTTCTTATGTGTCTCTATAAATTCTTCATATTCATGGACAGATGTAGGAAATGTACTTGGAAAAAACACAACTGGACTTATAAAAGAAGAGAAAATATTTTTTAGAGGTCTGAACAGAACCCAACAATACTTACTGTATAATCTATATTCAGTGTATCCAGTGAATACCAGAGCTGGCTTAAAATCTATTTTATAGTCTTTGAAAAAAATCACCTTCATCCAAAATTCTCAATGAACTTTTTTTTTAATCATGTATGCCAAATATGCTTATTTTAGAAGATTATCAGGATCCAACAGCTATAAAATTTTCCTTTGACCAATAAGTAGACAGTGGGTATATCTGCACATGTAATTAATGCACCTGAATCTTACTTCACAGTAAATTCAGGCACTTTAAGCTTTGGCCAGGAATGCATCTACACATGCATCCTGTTGTGTTAACTTTTACACCCAACAGAAGCAGTCAAGTCCAGCATTGCTCCTGCTTTGCTCTGCCTCACTGCCAGGGTGAGTATCAGCATCTGACTACAGCAGGCTGGGTGCCAGCTCCAGGCTGTCAAGGGGAATGGAGGCAGCCTCAGGCTGGCAGGGGATGTTCTTCTGAGAGCCAGTGACCAGTACACCATGGACACTTCTCATCCTCCCCCCAGCAACAGTGGCCAGGGCAATGTGTCTGTGAGCCACTCTTTGACCACCTCCTTCTCCATACCCCACAGTAGGGTGCCAGGGTGGCTGCCCTGGGCCCACATTGCTACCTCAAGAACACACACACTATGGACAGTTTGCAATAAACATCTAACTTTATCTCCCTCCATCACACAACAACCCCCACCCCCCATTCCTTCACAAAACCAGACTCCCTCCTGCCCTCCCCAACAACAGACCCCCTCCTTCTCCAACAGTGCACTTCTTCCCTTCCTCCTTCCTTCCTTCCCGGCCTCCTTCTTTCCCAACAACACACCCCTCCCTATCCCCAACACCCACTACCAATAAAGCACCCTCTTCCCCATGAAACTATTTACACTGGTGCATTGACAACTGCCAAGCGGGGGGAGCCATGAGGTGGAGGTGCCTACAGTGTGGATCTTGGGAAGAGGTGCCTGGCACCCTAGTCTCTGGCAACACCACCACAGGTGCAGACACTGCGGTGACCCTGGCAGGCTGGAGGCTGACCTGGGGGCAAGGGTGGGCACTATCCAGCCCACTCACTGTCCTCCCATAAAGCATCACAGTCTATACATGCACCCTTATTAAGCAGTAGTAAATTAATTAACTCTGACATAAGATAGTAATGTCAGGGACAGGACTATATTACAGTGAAGTAATTAAATGTGATTATACACATGTGCAGACTGTGACAGGGCTAGCTGGGGCACAAGGGTGCTAAAGTATGGGGGCTTCCTGCTGGCTAGCCTCTCACTGTAGCACCTCATGCCCCAGTAACCCCTCTGCTGCCTGATGCTGACATGCAGAGCCTGAGGCCTGGCCCCCTGCCAGCCCAGGGATGCTTCATCCCAGCTCAGACTGCTGCAGTCCAGAAAGCACATGAAAACACTGTGCCTGGTAGCAGCTGATGCTAGTGCAAACTATTCTGGAGTTTATTGCATCACACTAATAGCACATGTAGATACACCCAGTGCATATCTTTTTTGGATCTGCTGTCCCTAGAAATTTCCCATTTTAAAACCTTGCTTCTTTCCTTTAAAATGTTTTTGAAAAAGTCACACAAATAGTTTTACAATGCAGTTATAGGACCCACCATATTTGACAGTAGAAATAGTGAGAAGAGTACCTCTATGTCTCTGTACAATGACTCAGGAGAAAGAATATTTGGAATGTAAGTTTTAAAAATTATTTTTAAATAAATTATTTCAAAACAGAGAGAGGTAGTTAGGCACATTAGTCTGAAGTCAAGCAGAAGGCACCTTAGGGTGTGTACAAGTATTCAAGTCAACTGGTTGAAGTTCAACCGGTCACTTTAAGCCATTTGAAATTCAACTGGTTGTAACCTGTACATAAGTGTAAAAACCTGTCAACTTCCCTTGCAGCAGCTTAATGGACCCTTAGCCTTGTGGCACCAGCTGTTTGATCCAGTGCAGATCGGGTGAACATTCTTTACTCTTCATCTCTCTGACCCTTCAGGTAGGGCTGATGGAGGAGGGGGCATCTAGGTGTCCAGGAAGGGATGCAGAGGCAGGCTGGTCAATGTCCATGCTGGGAGGTGGGTCAGGGAGCTCCCAACTCCATAGAAGTTACAAGCATCCCTGTGGTAGGAGTGGGTCTAGGGGCTCTGGTCTCTGAGGGGGCCTGTGTACTTCATGGGAGGGGAAGAGGTCTGTCTTGTGTAGATACTGCATGGCCCTGCCAACTGCAGTAGCTGGCAGTTTTCATGTACTGGGGGTATAGGTCGAGGATCCTTGGTCCCCAGTTCCAGCGGATATGGGATTCATGGTACTTATGCAGGGAGGAGGCAGGGTCTGGCAAATCTGGGTCCCACTTGATTGGACCCAGATCTACCAGACCCTGTCCCCTCCTGTACTCAAACTGCCTAGATCCTGCCCGCACCAGGACTAGAGGTCCCTAATCCCCTTCTGCCCCCTGCCTGGACATGGCCTGAGGTTAATAGGTAGAGTCTAAGGGGAATCTGGGGGTCTAGGAATAGAGGGGCAGGCATGGATCCTGTCTATGTGGGGGGATGAGGGGATGGTCAGGGATCCCTGGTCCTGATGGGGGGATCCCTACAATCTTAGTAAAGGAGGGGGAAGGGTCTGGTGGATCCACCCCTGCCCCAGCCCTGGTAAAATCTGTGGGCAAGGAAGGAGTCCCCCAGGGGACACTTGCCTGCCTGTACACAAATGCCAGGAGCTTGGGAAATAAGCAGGAGGAGCTCATCCTCCTGCTCAATGCAAATAATTATGATGTCATAGGGATAAAGGAGACCTGGTGGGACTCCACCCATGACTGGACCATGGGTATAGATGGCTATACCCTGTACAGGAGGGATCGTGTAGAGAAAAGGGGCGGGGGTGTAGCTCTCTATGTCAAGGAAAGCTAC
>NW_005841829.1:67976-100147 GCF_000455745.1 Alligator sinensis
AGCGATCCTCAATGCACAAACTAAGTCTATTCCATCTCAGAGGAAAGGCCGTAAGAGGGCACAGCAGCCCCCCCTGGCTCTCCAGGGACCTAGCAGACCTCCTGAGGCTAAAAAGAAAGGCCTACAAAGGATGGAGGATGGGAGCCACCTCCAAGGAGGATTATTCTGCACTGGTCTGCTCCTGTAGGGAGCCAAAATGCTGGCTTGCATCCATAGATGCTTCTCAAGCAAATCCCGGGACGTCATTCTCCCCTTGTACTCGGCCTTAGTGAGGCCGCAGCTGGAGTACTGCATCCAGTTTTGGGCTCCACAATTCAAAAAGGATGTGGAGAAGCTTGAGAGAGTCCAGAGAAGAGCCACACGCATGATCAGAGGTCAGGGAAGCAGACCCTACGATGACAGGCTGAGAGCCCTAGGGCTCTTTAGCCTGGAAAAGCGCAGGCTTAGGGGTGATCTGATGGCCACCTATAAGTTTATCAGGGGTGACCACCAGTATCTGGGGGAAAGTTTGTTCACCAGAGTGCCCCAAGGGATGACGACTAGGTCGAATGGTCATAAACTACTACAAGACCGTTTCAGGCTGGACATAAGGAAGAATTTCTTTACTGTCCGAGCCCCCAAGGTCTGGAACAGCCTGCCACCAGAGCTGGTTCAAGCGCCTACATTGAACACCTTCAAGAGCAAACTGGATGCTTATCTTGCTGGGATCCTATGACCCCAGCTGACTTCCTGCCCTTTGGGCAGGGGGCTGGACTCGATGATCTTCCGAGGTCCCTTCCAGCCCTAATGTCTATGAAATCTATGAAATCTATGTACCACATAATTGGACCTGGATCCAGCAGACCCCACCTGCTCCCATATTCAAACCACAGGGATTCCACCCCCAGGGACTGGGGATCCCTGACTCCCTCTCTACACACTGCCCTTTAACTGGACACAGTACAGGCTAACAGTTAGGGTTAGTGGGGAAAACTTTGTGGGGTCCTGGAATGAGTGGCACGGGCAAGCCAGGCTGTGTCCATGTTGTGGGCCTTTGGGATAGGGTACTGGGGGGTCCATATCAGTGTCCATGCAGAGTGGGGCTCAGGAGGTTGGGGTTGACAAGGGCAGGGTTCAGTGGGAAGCAATGAAGTGTAACACTTGTTAATATCCCTACGGCATTTTTACACATGCTCTGAGGCAGGGTGTGCTTTAATTGGAGCGGCTCTGAGAACCGCTGTAATTAAAGCACCCACGGCGTCTTATGTATCAGCATCTCCATGCTTCAAAATGGCAGTGGGGATCCTTTAACTAAAGCTCGTTTGACAAGCTTTAGTTAAAGTGCCCCTGCCACCATTTTGAAACATGGGGATGCTGATATACGAGATGCTGAGGCTGGCTGGAGCATGGTAATTAGCACACTCAAGCAGACTTCATTAATCAAGTGTCTCGGCATGTTTACAAACATCCCTAGAGAGACCAACTCATATAGCAAGGCATGAGCTGTCATAGGCAACAGCCTACTTTATCAGATGCTATGAATAGATTTGCAGAGAGTAGGGATACCTAATTCCTATTGTAACCAAGTTCTCTTGTCTCAGAGGATGGATCATTTTTTCCAGTGTAATTTAATCAGTATTCTGAAGTGCTGTATATAGGTTGAGCAGAACCATGCACACATGTTCCTACCTGTCTTCTGCATGCTGATTTTCCACTGAACGTGCAGTCTCTGCACTCCTCTAAGTATAGCAACTCAGATTTCTGGGAACTATGAGAGAAAACTTCTGTCCTTGTACACATGCAGAGTGTAGGGACAAAGTACAACTTGGTATGAATGTCATTCATAAGAAAAGTTGGAATTGTACAGAGTCTTTAAAAGAAGCTTTAAAAGAAACAAAACCTAATGTTTCCAGTCCTTCTTTCTGCCCCTTTTCAGCTCCGCTCTGACATGCATGGATGATTTATCACACTTAGACAGGGTCTGATAGACAGTAGCAGGAATCTGAGTGCAGGAGTCAGCCCATGGACTGTTAGTTGCAATTGTTAGCTGGGATTTTCTGCTTAGTTTTCACTCTAATCTCTGCCCATATTACCCTTTCTGTTTCTTTGGTATTGTTTCCTTTGCTTTCCACCCCACAGTTTGTCCTAAGCAAATCAAGGACAAGAAACATTTGGATCAACATTTTCAGGGGGGACGGGCGGGGGAAAGGTAGAGAATGAGCTTAATGACATGTTGCCAAACTAAAGGTCTCCCACAGTTTTAAACACAAAATATTCTCCACACTTGCTCTAGATATATTATGCAATACTGCAGCATGGAGTTAAAAGGCTGCTGAGTTCACTTCCAAAGGTAGCTACACTATAACATTGATTACTATAAGTAAATTAGCTTGGAGAACAGCTTGGGATCTCTGGATGAACACTGATGTCTAACATTCAGCAGTTTTTATTTCTTTATTTTGTATTTTTAATATAACAGTAGCATCAGAATACTTGGAAAAAAATGTTCTTGCATCACTGATGAAACTATTGCTGCTACAACGGGGAAGAGAATGATTCAGTACTATTTATTAATAATGTTAATGGGAATTTGTAGGAATAACAAAAAATAATTTGTTAATAATGAATAGAATATAAGTTTAATATATTTGCTGTTCCCTCCCATCCTGTCGGGAGAGGGGGGAGGAGTAGTTCTCTTTCAGTGGACATCTCAGAATTTAATTAGAATATTTATCTTTGTGACTGCCCTGTAGGAAAAAAAACCCAAACAAATAAAAAAACAGAGAAAAATACTAGAAACATTTGTATCATATCATTCAAGGTTGAGTTATACATATTCAAGTTGCTCTTCACTGTGAGCTGTATTTGTAGCATTACCTGCTTCCGATGTAGTGAATTGTTAGTGCGTATTATAATATAGGCTTTACAGAGATGGGGCAGAACCAGAATCTCAGCTCTGAATTGCCCTTAACCTTGGAAAACTCCTGGCTCACCTTTATTATAATAGGTTGAACCAATACCTCAGATATAAGAGATGAAATGCATGTTTTATATAAATATATAATTCTGCAGATTGAACTGGATCTGACTTTGTATCCAGTTGTGGTCCACCCCATGCCAAAAACAATAAATGTGGTGTGCTTCATGTTTATTATTTTTGCTCAGATAGGAGCTTGAATTCATGCTACTTGCTGTTCTATAAATGTTTTTTTTTTCCTCCTAGTGAACCTAATGGACTCAGCAAGGGGTTCACAATGGGCATTGCATCTGATGGAAACTTTGATGAGCAAATGCTTCTCAGCAAGAAAAGAGCTGCTTTTCCCCCCACAGATCTAAGGCTGTAGCTCCAGCACTATCCAAGTGTCGTGTGTAGCAACATAAAATGATTAAATCAAAGAAGCTAACCAGGCCAAGTGTGAACTTTTCCACTGAAAAGCACATTGGTGGAGCCAAGGGACAAGTCCCAAGAAATTCCATTAAACTTGCCCTATAGAATCTTTTTCCAGTATTTTACTCAGAACTGGGGATTTTTAGGAACAAATCTGTGGAGTTCCAGGGGTCATAAGAAACTCGTATTTCCAGTGCAACCAACTTGGGGCTTCTCCTCTACTTCCCAAGTTTTCTGAAAAAAGTCCAGTTTTCTGGACTGTTTCCCTGGTAGCACAAGCTACCATATGTTTTTATTCCCTACTTGGGATAAAAATCATATGTATTAAAACTCCCCATATATGGCAGTACAATGAAAGGCTCAATGCATAACACCAGAGAAAATGAAACTCCTGCTAAATTACATTGATCTGTAAGGAGAAAATGACTTTGCAGTGGCTTGGGGGTTGACTCTTCCTGCAGTCACCACTGTAATAGATACTGGAGCTAGTAGGAATTTTGTTAGTATGAAGATGACAAGCCTGTGCCCTCTGATGGGAATTTAATAGTATCTGCAAGACTGTATTGTTTGGAATGAATTAATATTGAATTTTGGTTTGAGTTTCTCCTTATTTAAAAAAAAAATCATTACCCTTAGTTCTTACTTACAGTGAAATTGACCCAATGTGCAGCATTTTCTTTTTCTTATTTCACATTTTCCACACATGGAAAATGAATCCAGTTCACTTGTGAAAGGCCTCCCACATGGCTTTGATTGGAACTGTATCCTTTTTTTTTCCTGCAGGGAATATGTGGAAAGAATCTTTTAAATAATTTTTATGTTATAATGTGAGCACCATAAATATGATTATTTGTTCCGGAAAAACAGAGCAATCACAGTTGATTTTTTTTCCCTTCAAAAACTGGCCGCTAGGGGGGACCCTAACTGCATTCATTTCAGCTAGAGTTTATATAAATTCATCATTCACCAAACAGTGTTCAGGATGCATTGTGCAAGATGTTGTGCATATAAATGTATACTGGTTTCAATGCTGCTTTTGTTCTGAGCCAATAGACTTTATTTTTCAATACTGTCATGCATTTCCTACCTCATCTCACCATATGATTTGGGCCAGGGATATCCTTGTACAGGCATCAAATTTTAACATCCAAACAGAGAAATGGAATTACATTCTTACAGGAACGCATGTATATGTTACTCCACTAATTCTAGGTACTGTATGTCATAAAATGGAATGAAAATATTTTACTGAGAAGTTTAGTGAGGCTGAGGTCCTGTGATCAGATCTCCACTGTGATGACAGTCTACCAGGGGTAGGCATCATTTTTTGGCCGAAAAAAAAACACTGAAAAAAACCACAATGCCTACTTTGGAAGGTGCTGGAGTGCCAGCATGCCAGAAAAACAACACAAGGGCAGAAGGTACATGGCAGGATGCCCGCTTGTGCCCCTTGCCCCCACCCAAAGTCCCTGCCCCCCAGCCCTGCTTGTGCCCCTTACCCCAACCCAAAGCCCCTCAACCCTGGCCCTGCTGCCCCTGCTGCCCCTGCCCCCCAACCCAGGCTCTTTGGCTATCAGCAGCTACCCAGAACCTGAGCCACCTGCAGCCAGGAGGCTGCAAACAGCTGCGCCAGGCTCCAGAGCCCCAGCATCAGGTCTGTACCGGCGCATGCACACCTCAGAATGGACAGCCCAGGCTCTGGCAAGGCAGCAGACACTGGCAATGCTCCCCACTGTGCTGCCCTCGCCACCGCTTCTACAAAGCAGCAAGTGTGACCCAGCTCAGAAAGCTGCCTGCCGCTCTGAGCTCCCCGCTGCCCTGGCCACACTTCCCCTGCAGGCAGGGGTAGCAGGAAGGGGCATAACCCTGTGTGCTGCCCACGCTGCTCCCATGCACACAGGGGAAGTGTGACCTGGGCAGCATGAAGCTTGCAGCATCAGGCAACTTCCATGTGTGGCCCCTCTGTGCACTGCCTCTCTGGGTCACACATGCTGTGCTCTTGGCCCTGCTGCCCTCCCCTGGGCCCTGTGGAGCACAGCTTGTGTGTTCCAGAGTGGGAGCACACAGAGGGGCTGCACAGGAAAGCTGATTGCTGCTGCAAGGTTTGTGCTGCCCAGGTCACACTTCCCATGCATACCCGGGAACAGTGTGGGTAGCACACAGGGTTGTGCCCCTCACTGCTGCCCCCGCCTGCAGGGGAAGTGTGGCCAGGGCAGCAGGGAGCTCGGAGAGGTAGGCAGCTTTCTACATCCTGTGCTGTGCCCTGCCATGATGGGTCCCACACGATGCTTTGCAGAAGCGGTGGCAAGGGCAGCACAGTGGGGAGCATCACTGGTATCTGCTGCCAGGGGGAGGAGCCCGGGGTTGCGGCTGGAGCTGGGAGGCAGCTGGGGCCAGGGCAGGGAGGCAGCAGCTGTTTGCAGCCTCCCAGCTGCAGCCAACCCAGGTTCTGGGTAGCTGCTGATAGCCACAGGGCCCGGGCTGCTTGCAGCAGGGCTTCCATCCTCCCAAGTAATTGCTGGGAGCAACCGGGGCTCTGTGGCTATCAGCAGCTACCCAGAGCCTGGGCTGGCTGCAGCCAAGAGGCTACAAACTGCTGCTGCCTCCCCACCTCGGTCCTGGCTGTCCTCCCGGCCCCTGGCTCTGGAAAGGCAGCAAGTGCCGGCACTGCGCCCATTGGGGCTGGGCTGGGAGACAGCAGCTGTTTGTAGCTTCCCAGCTGCAGCTGCCCCAGGCTCTGGGGTAGCTGCTGCCAGACATGGTGCCTGGGCTGCTTGCAGCCTCCCAGCCACCTTCTGGGAGTAACCCAGAGCTAGGGCCAGCTGCTGCCAGGAGGCTGCAAACAGCTGCTGCCTCCATGCCCCAGATCCAGCCCCGGCCCCCACACATACCAAGGAAAATGGCCTCATGTAACATGCTCAGCATGCATCGGGGGTTGCCAGCCCCTTGTCTATACAAACAGACTTGGTTATAGAATCAGGTACTTCAAGTTATTAGATCATGTTATCGTGTTGCTTGTAATGGCTAGAAGAGCTTATCATAGAATTGTCTGATACTTAAAACTTTAAGCAGCCAAAACACTAAAAGGCTCTGATTCTGAAATACTATTTAGCAATATTTAATTACTGATTGATTTCCATGTGCTTTAAAAGAACTAGCTGATTTCAGTGAAGTTCTAGTTACAGTTGTATTCATTTCTTCATTGCATGCATGTCAGTCCATAGAGGTTTTTTTAATTACATGAGCAATCTTTTTTTTTTTTACATATTATTTATAGTTTATGTGACAAGAGTATGTATTTTATTATTGTACTAGTGAACTGCCCATCAAGAATGATGGATGAATGGCAACTTTCTTGATGGCGTTGCCTTCTCACAGTAGCTGGGAGCCCGGCTCCCAATTTTCCTAAGCTGGCCTCTCCCTCTGCCCTCCGTGCCATGCCAGGCTCCCGGTGTCCTTAAAGAGCATTACGGACAGACAGACAGACAGACAGACACACACACACACACACACACACATACATACATACATAGATATAGATACAGTATATATAGATATAAAGAAAGAGTTGGTATTGGACTATCTATTAAGATAGATAGGTAGATAGATAGATAATCCTATAATAACTCTTTCTGTGTGTGTGTATGTCTATGTGTGTGTGTATGTTTATATATATAGGGTTACAAATAATCATCACAGCTTTGGCTTCACAGCTCTCACAATATCTTAGTGATGATACAGAGAAATATGAGCATCTCTATGCCTCAGTGTTCTCATTTTTACAATAGTACAGATGTTGTAACAACATTGCACCTTGTAACAACACTTAAAATAGCCTTTCTCCCAGGATTCCTTAGCATCTGAAAAGTACTTTTTGATTCTCACATGGCAGTTGCTATAAATAGGAGAGAAGTAATTTTGAAGAAGTGAATATTTTGCAAAGTTACTTTACATTTCTACATTTAAGCTTGCCTGTCAGTTAAATGGATTTAATATTACTTTTCTGCATCACAAAATTTGTATTTTTGTGATGCATAATTTTACAGCAGGAAGGCAGGGGCCTGGAATCCTGCAGGAAATGTAAGAAAATTTGATTTACTACATTCATACAATATGTTTGCTCAAGTGAAACTAGCATAAAGGAGTGCCATTTTAGCTAGCTTCACTCAGTGGACCTAATTCTGCCAAGGGAAAAATACAGATTTTTCATCCTCTGGTGGCAAAATGTGTCATGTGGATGGAGGGAAGAAGCAGAGAAAGTGATGGGGGGCCAGCACTTTGTAGGATTTCTTGAGCAGAGTGTCTGCAGGATGTTTCATAATGTTAAATGGAATGTTTGCTAATATTAAAAGTGAATGTCCTTTGTTAATATTAAAGCTTCCCCCTCAACCCATGGAGAGTTACAGTGAGAGTACTACCTTCCATTTTGTCAGGTGAATCCCTGTTTTAGGTACATCTGCTTTTGCAGATACATGGGAGGATTATATTACCCAGACATATGCTCATGGAGGTGAATTAAACCCTTCACATGGAAATAGTGTAGATCTAGATATTATTATTGTCTGGCTTATACTACTCTATTTGCATCTATAAAAAGCACACCTTGTATGTGTGCTAAATTGAATTCCAACTTTCTAGTAGAATATCAGCTTTCAAAATAATGAAACTGCAGTCTCTGTACCCTTCTACTACATGGCTTGTGGTGCCGAAATAAAACTTTCTTTCCTCTGAATTCTGCAGCAACAAGCCTAAGAGGGGAAAAGTTTATGATGCCATAAAGAGAAGTGACCTGCTTCAAGGAAAGGAATGAAAAATCCTTTAATCACAGTGTGTCTCATGCCAACAGAACTTCACTGAAGTGTAATTGGAAGTGATGATAAGGTGTTATATAATCCATATGTTCTTTCAGACAAGCTGGTAGGCCTGGCCTGAGTCTATAATGTTTAACTTGCCTAAGTATTAATGGGTAATAAATCTTGTATGGCACTTCTTAAAAGAACATAATGGGCATGTCTACATGTGATGCTATGTTGCCATAGCAACATACTCCCCCGTTATAGTGAGTGGCTACGACGACATAGTGCCTAAAAATAACCATGCACAGTGTACACAGCGCAGTACTGGCTGTTACTGAGCTGTCATTTAGTAGTTCCAGAGGGAAAAGTAACAGCAGTAACAACCGTGCCACAGTAGCATGTGTAGACACACCAATTGAAAACTAATAATCCCTGACAATTAATATAGTAAAATCTTTGTTATCCGGCAGCCCCAGGGTAAAGGGATTGCCAGTTATTTAAAAATTCCATTTATATGAAGTAAAACAGCAGAGGTTTTCAAATAACACGGGGCAGTAGGGGGTGGGGTGGTGGCCACACACAGAGCAAGTGCTAGCGGCCGCATATGGAACAGCTGCAGTGCAGGGTGGTGGCTGGTGGCATGGCCGCTGGGTGCGTTCTTTCCCCACTCCCCCCTGTGACTGGCCAGCTGGAAATTCCAGTTAATAGAATTTCCAGTTACTTAAATGCTAGATAAGAAAGGCTTTACTGTACTTATTTCACCAGCATTAAGTACTAATACCCAGTCAGAAAAAATCTGCACTCCTAACACACACATGCTCTTCTTTTTGCAAATGAAGAGGAGAAAGTCTAACAAGTAATGCAAAGGGAAAGACTAAGAAAGGCCTATTTAAATGTGCAGGGGCATTTCCTTTTCAGCTTCAACAAGATATTCCTAAAATACCACATTAGTGCAAACCACCACATGTAGCCTCTTCATCAGTAGTAGTAGAGAATAACCCAATTATGTAATATGGGATTTAGCTGCTACACAGCTAAGGCATTCACTTGCATAGAGAATGAAACTATTAGAAATTGAGTTGGTAGAGCAACACTGTTGTGAGCGATAATAAGTAGGGTAATCCCACACTAGCTATAATGTTTCAATTTTAAAATTTGTTCTCTTACCACAGTTTGTCAGTATCACGCTATGACACTTACAGGGCCATCTAAGAGCCTTTTCCACAAGTGTTGTCACAGCTTCCAAAAGTAGTGGCTTCTTAGAGCTTTTTCAGAGATTCTGGGCAGCAGCCATAGAGGAATTGTGGGAAAAGAGGTAAAACTATCATAAACTCCCAGGAAAGACCCAGACAGACAAGGTTCCTTGGGTGAATTTGATATCTTTTATTAGATCAACCCAAATGGTTGGAGAATAGTTATTAAGCAAGCTTTTGGGTTCAAAATCCCTTCGTCAGGCTAAGGAAGCTTCAGCAGTTGGTGTGTGCTCTTCCTGGATGGAATGAAAAGTAAACAAGACAGGGGCTGGGCTGGGCTGGAGAGTCAGTTGCCAGGCAGATTATAATGTATCAAAAATCCAATGTCTATGTTTAGTCCATGATCTCTAGTATCCAGGAGGTTGATGAAATGGAGCTCATAGGCTCGTCTCTGGGAAGTGTTGTGTAAGTTTCCCTTGAGGATCAGGACTGAGAGACTGGAGAGAGAGTGGCCCTCCTGTGAGAAATGTGCCCCCACCGGTAATTGGGTGTTTCTGTCTTTGATGGATTTCCGGTGTGCGTTCATTCTGGTGCGCAGTTGTTGTTTGGTCTCTCCTACATATCTTCCATCAGGGCATTTGGTACATTGGATGAGGTATATCACATTTCTGGAGGTGCAGCTGTAAGATCCTGGGATGCTGATGACTCCATAATTCCTGTGACAGGGACATCTAATGTGTCCCTTTGTACAGGCAACCATTTACCAATTCTGTTTTCCAAATGGGGGTGAATATGTATTGTGCTGAGTGCAAGAGAAAACTACAGCAGATAATTGCTACAGGGCTGGTCACGTCACAGAACTATTACAGGTCACCTAAGGGTATCCCCATGAGCAACCAGTGCCTCCTCAGCTGTGGGGGGGCACCAGTGACAAATCACCAATGGAGGGGGGCAGCGGCCAATCACCAACTTCTCAAGGGGGAACCGCCCCGTGCCCCCTGCTCCCCAGCTGGTGAAGGCCAATTTCAGGGAGGGCACTTGGCCCACCTATGTGTCATTTATGGGTGTCCCTAATTGCTCTGCATGTATGTAGTTGCCCCCTCTTCAGGAACTTTTCTGCCATGCCTTGATGGGAGAAAATAAATGAATTTACCACAAAGGAGAGAACACTGGCTCACATACACTTACTAATGTATAATTTGGGGTTGTTGTTCCAGGGCTCCACCTCCCGTCATATCCTGTCCATGCCCGATCTGTATTGATCATAATATTCTTAGTCCATGGACAATGGAAAAATGTCTCACCCAACTTAATACCTCCAGTGGGTTTGTTCTGTCATGAATACATTCATTCCATGTTATCAGATACACAGTGTCCTTATTTCCTTGATATATGGTCTCATGCATTAATGTATGCTCCCTTCCTGTAGTCCAACCTCAATAGCAGGCTCAAAAGGGGTTCCTTCCCCTCACCACTCCATGTAGTGGGGTTCAGAAGGGCTTTCTCTTTATACTCTCTGTCTGTCTGTCTTTCTGCCTGTCTCTCATTCCCACCCCTCACCCCTGGCATCAAATTTGGCAGGGCTCACCATTACTCTCTCAGTGGTCTCATGGTCCTGACTCCCTTCCTCATCAGCTGACTTAGACACAGTCCATAAGCTCTACATGTAGACTGCAGCAACTTCTAAGAGTTGCTCCTTTGTTCCCTTCCTGGGGAATCGAGCCTTCTCATCATCACTCTTTTTCTAGGTCTTTCTGGGACAGGATCAATCCTCTTCCATTGCTTAAAGAAGCTCTTCAGGTGGACCCCACTTTATGATGTCATCCCGCATACTGCACTCCACGCTTTCATCCGGGGTAAGTAACTCACACTTTTCTCTTTAACAGGGGCCAGTAATGGCCTTCCTGTTACAGCACAGACATTATTTAATTAGAAGCTAGGGGTTCTGCACATGTGTTTAGCTTTGCTACTGTTCTCATCATTTCTGCTCAGATGACATAAAATGAATATTAAAGAAAAAATATATACTTAAAGAGCATTTTAATATTGAGAGGACTTGAACTCTGTGCTGTGCTACAGACTTTCTGTGTGGATTAGCTATTTAGTCACTTTGTACTTCATTTATAAAATGATTATAAATAGTCCTACCCTACCTTAATGCAGTATTGTGATAATAAGCATAGTAAAGATTGAGAGGAACTCAGATATTCCAATAATGGCAGTGAGAGAGGTGACATAGATAAAAAGTGCTGCAAGTTTATTTCTGTATAATGTTTTTCCACCATGGTCCCTAAAAACTTTAGAATAATCTGGTATCACAACATCATGGGAAACAGATTAATTTGTATTTAACCTTGTTTGGAAAATCCCTGTACATTTAATAATTCTTTCCAACTCTACTGACTGATTCTATAGAATTCCTTAGAAAAAATGACAGCTCTGCTATAAAATAGTATAGGTCTTAAAGGCAAAGAAACTGGATGCAAAAGGAAATAAGTATTTATTTAGACATGAAGAATTCTGAAAGAACTCTATTAGATATCAAGAGAACCTCATGGGTTTCATCCTTATTAGAGCTTACAGAATTTTTCTATAGAGCGTGTCAATGGTAGAGTAGTTAAAGCACAGAGTTTTTAAATTTGTTGTAAGTTGTAGTTAATTCAATTTTGGAACTAGGAATGGAAACAAATGAATACTAATTCCCAGTCCTCTATTCTGGGCAAGAGAACTTACTTCCTTTTAGAGAAAGGGCAATTTTTCAGGTAGTTCATATTTTAAAAACAGTGGTATTTCCCAGATATATTCCTCAGATTTTTCCTTTGTAAGAAAGCAGAGAATAAAGTTAGAGGATGAAGCTGCTCAGCTCCAACAGAATATTGTTTACTGTACTTACAATAAATTTTGGCTATCTATACTTCACCTTCGGAGTATTGTGTTTTCCTTCAAAATGCTGGTTTTACAATGATTTCTTCAAGTGTGATGTGCTAACAAAAAAAAAGAAGCAATTACATATATCCCAGTGTACTTTTTTCCTTGTAGATACAATCAGCTATTGCAATGACTATCTAGGCATGATTCCTGATGGTACAAAAAGAAGTCAAGGGAAGTGATAAGCACTTTGGGAAAAGTACACTGAACTGAAAGTCTCTGGGATGTTAAGATGATAGGTTGGCTTTTATCGTTCCTTTACTTTCTTGCTCCTCTGCATGGCTCTGTGTGGCTTCCTATACCTCTCACTTGCGTTTTGTAATCAACACAATTAGATATCACACCATTTCTTTTCCCAGTAGAAACATATAGTCTTCCTTTCTGTTCATTCTGTTAAGGTAAGAGTGAACTTGTATGGAATTAGTCAACTTAGAGACATACCATGCTTGTGTCAATATAATACTACTACTAATATTACTAATACATATAGACACATGGCAAGTGAACCGACATTCATCTTTGATCCTGGATATGCCTGCAGTGGCCCAGGGCAGAAGTTGGGGACTACTATAGCATACCTCCCTGCTTGGCTGTGGCAGGCAGCTTGGGTCAAGGTTAATTCACCTACCCTGCAAGGGGGTGTTATGGAAGAGATGCAAAGTATCCTAGGATGCTCGGGGACTGTGAGTTAACTTCAATCTGCAGGGGATCTGGGACAGAATTTCAATATACTGATTAAGCCTAAAGCAGTTAAGAATGATAATACATCCATTCAAATTTATTTTAAACTGGTTTTGGCCATTTTGAAAGTGGTTTATGCAGGGGCAACACATAGGGGGTGCACACGGATGCATGTACACCCCCTGTGCATGGCGGTGCACACCCTGCAGGTGGTTGCTGCTTGCCACACCACCACCAGCCCATGATCACCCCTGGCTGCTGCTGCAGCACCTGCAGGTGGTCACTGACCTGTGATTGATGCTCACCACCCCCACCACCATCAACAGTGCCAGCAGCATCTGTGGGAGCTGCCTGCTCGCCACTGCCGGGCTCCCACCACCGCCGGCACAACCGTGCCCCCTCCAGCCGCCATGGGCCTGTGCCGTTCATAGGTTTATGTGCACTGAACTTCCGTTGTGTTACAGATTTGAACTGGTTTCCAATGACTTAATCCAGTTTATGTATAATATCTGCCCCAGCTATGAATGTTTTACCAGCACATTCAACAATACATATTCCATCCAGCTAAGAAATGTCAGCAATGTTAGTGTACTACCATTTAAAATGTGCCAACTTGCTTGGGGTGCCTTCGTACTGGGGTGCCCAATATAAGAAATGTAAGGCTACTGAATTACTTCAATATGAGCTGCAGGCAGCAGTGCCTTTTTATTTCAGACCACTTAACTAGGCCTAAATAGCCAAAATGGTTTTGCTCAAATTACTTAAGAAGGACTTAAAAGAGCTAAACTTCCACTTTACATTTTACAAGAATAAATATAAACTTTATAAAGTCTAAGGGGGCAAGAAAACCTGTCAGTCACTGGATAAATGTTTAAAGCTCCTTTTATTGTTTTGCAGCTGGTGCCCTTTGCTGAAGGATATTTCCTGTGCTGCAGACTCTGAATAAAAACATTTCATTTTAAGAATGCAATTAGAAACACATCTGTTGTTCCAGGACCTCTATATTAAAAGCAAGTCCACACAAACCAGCCACTGAGATTTAAAAAACCTAATTTCAGTATGCATAAACTTCCCTATATATAGCAGTTCTTTTATTTCTCTTTTCTTTTTCTAACTTGAGGCTCTCTGATATGAATGAGCCAAGGCTTGACCCAAAATCTACTGAAAGACTCAGTAACTTCTTTGGGCTTTAGATTATACTTGCATTAACTGTTTACTCTGTAGTAGGGTCTTTCCTTTAGACTTGCACTTCCAACCATATAAGGATATATAGTAATGGGATTTGTTTTTCATAATTTCTTATTTTCATTTAACTTTCAAATACATTCATTAGAAGTCTCAGGTTAGTGCCACATATGTTTTAGTGCATAACACTTTTGTACTTACACAGAATACAAATATAGCACAATTCAGGTATGTGCTCTATCCATGGTATATCACTAAATAAGTGGGCTGCAGCATTTTGCCCCGTTTTCAGGTTCTTAGTGGTCCAAAAGCATTAGCAGAGCATGCTATAGTGGGCTAGTTCTGAGTTAACAAGAGCATAGTTAAGTATAGCATGTTCCTCTCCTGAAAGACATGTTCGCACTTCTTTCCAAATTCAGAAAAAGAGAAACAACTTTCTTGGGAGTACTCTGCTAGGAATAGCCCATAGTTATTACTTAAACTCCAAGGATTCATTCCTGGTTTGAGAATACTCCTCAGTTACAGAACTGTTTGAAAAATTGCAAGCACACTCTCTCTTTCAGCAGTGTTCATATTATATTGTTCAACTCTTTAAGCTGCTTCAGCCATCCTACTGAAAGGGAGTCAATTTTCTGTGCACAAAGCTTTTCCAGAATGTGTGTACCAGTCAGTGGGTGTGGCAGTGTGGCCTGTCCCCTTAAAAGACAGCAGCTAGTTAAACTGAAGGACTGCAGCAGTGGGAAGCCTTATGAGAGCATAGCACTGGGAATCAAAAAGCCCAGTAGTCAGAACCAGTGGTGAAGATTGAAAGACAAACACCAGAGGCAGGAAATGTGTATGCTAGAAGAACAACAAACCTCGTAAAGGAAGCCTTGAAGCAGTAGACCCATCTCAAGGTCCAGGATTCATAGATTCATAGATTCATACATGTTAGGGTCAGAAGGGACCTCAATAGATCATCGAGTCCGACCCCCTGCATAGGCAGGAAAGAGGGCTGGGTTTAGATGACCCCAGCTAGATGCCTATCTAACCTCCTCTTGAAGACCCCCAGGGTAGGGGAGAGCATCTAGGAATGATAAAGATCCTTTGGTGAATGTCTGTATAACTGGAGCCACTCCAGGCAGCAAAGGTGAGCAGGGTGACAGACTGCACAGCATGGAGGGTGGCTGAGAGATGCTTGGGGGAAGGACCTGGGGTAGTAACCTACTACAGTAAGGCATACCTTCCACTGCATCAGCCAGATCAAATGCACACTGTACATTTATGTAAAAGATAAACGTATATATCATATATGACAACAGTGAAAAACATGCACATTTAGGAATCCTGTTTTTTCTCTTAAATAGCTCAAAGACCAGGTACACATCTGGGAAGCTGGAGGTCCTGGGTTCTAGCCCCATTCACTCAGAGAAAGTTTGAACCTGGCTCTTTCTGATTTCCTAGCACAGCACTCTGAAAACCAAACTACCAGTCAGCCATTATTTAATCCGTCCTCTGGAACTCCTTTGGAAACTGGCTTCCAAGCAGCCATGAAATAGGTTACCAAGGAGATGGCATCATCCCCAGTGAGATCAGTACATGAGAGGTATGTGGGACCCAAAGGAATGGAGCAAGCGAGAGGATGTGTGGCTCAGTGAAGTGACTATTAGGGCTGTGCGAAGCTTCAGTCGCTGATTCAATTCGTCGGATATTCGGCCCAATTTGGAGGCCGAATAGAATGGAATCAGGAGCCCTTTAGTCTCTCTGAGTCAAATTGGAACCCTCTGAATTGATCCAGAAAGATTCAATGATTCGGACATAGACACAGCTTTAAATGTTTTTTTTCTACTTACTTCAAGGTACCAGGTGGCTCTTGAATGCTGAGATGCTTGGGTGGGTGGGAGCGTGGCAGGGTCCCCAGCGTGCTCGGTGGTAGACCTGGAAGTGGACTGGAAGTACTTCTGGTCCACTTCTGGGTCCGCCGCCAAGCACGCTCCCCCCGCACCACCCCACCATGCTCCTGTGGGACACTCCATCCACCCCACCATCGCAGCATTCACGAGCTGTGCTGGTACCTCAAAGTACATTGAAAAAAAAATTAAAGCTGTGTCTGTGGCCAAATCACTGATTCTCTGAATCAGCATTGAAACTTCAGATTTGGCTGAATCAAATTGGGACAGTGATCCAAATCAAAGAATCGAATGACAGTCCCTGATTTGGGCCAAATTCGAATCTGAATGGAACACAGTCCGTTTTGCACACCCCTAGTCACTATTACTTTGGAAATGAGGGGGATCCTGGACTCTAATTGAAGGCCTTGCTCCCAGTGAGGCAGAAGCACCCTCCTTGCACTACCATCTACCCATTTTCTTCAAATGACAATATTGATGGCTCAGCTTCAAAGAAGCATGGTAGAATGGATAATGGCTTACCTGTGGAGTGGTGGTTGGAGAGCTCTATGGAGTGGAGGTTAGAGTGTTGTGCTTTGAAGTCAGACACACACAGATTCAAATCCCTTCTGGGTGAGCAGGGGCCTTGAACCCAGATCAATGTCCTTGCCACTAAGCTATTAGAGGAGGAGGAAGGAAAAAAAAAATATATGGTTTTGGTAAATCCTAGTTCTGGGCATCAGAGGCCACAACACATCAACAAAAGATGTCTGCATGTATCCCAGCCACTACAGTGTGCGTTTAATCTGTACAATTATATAGTCATGCGTGGTCATCCATATACACAGGGCTATGTGCCCAGAAACAGAATACCAAGCAATGCATAAGCGGCATTTTTGCCATGTTGATAACCAGAAAGGGAATAGAATGTCAGCAAAGAGGGTTCAGAGTCCTTTGAACCCCCTGTGTATTTTAGGCCATCCTTATTGCATATAATACGCTCTTCACTGATGGAAATCAGGAATGACTCCCTAGTTATCAATGGAATTTTACTAATGTAAAGCTTTCATGAATTAGTTTCGGGCTGATTATGCGGATCCCCCAAAGCTGTACTCCTGACCATTCTCATGCTTGTCCTTATGAATAGGTAAATTCTGGATTTAATTTTTTTTTGTCAGTAGAACACATTATTTTCAACATGTATATAGGGAATTGCAAGTCCTCTTGGAAAGGAGAACTTAATGTCATGACCTGACCACAATCCTCTGCTAAGCCAGGGGCCAGATGCTGGCTCATTTAATCCAGAAAACAAGCAGGGCTGCCTGGAGACAGGTCAAGGCCAGAGCACTTGGGAACTGTATTAGATCTTCCAGCTTTATCTTTGATAGAAGCCCTGATCCATCCAAACCAAGGTTAAAGCATTTTCATGTGGAATTCCCAACTGCTGCTGCATGGGCTTTTCTGCGTATCAAGAAGGTTTTTTTTTTTTTTTGTGACACCTTAAACAAGATGTTTTACAAAGGCCATTCTACAAGCGGGGGTTGGAGATTAAAGTTTTACTACTCATAGGTCTGACCATGTGTTCTATGTGACTCAGGTGAGTTATTTAATCTTTTGGGCTCTCAGCTTCATAAATATGAAATGGGAACGTTACGCTTCAGCTTTAATACATTCATGTTGGTGAGGTGCCTGATACTATGTCGGTGGAGTTCATATACCAGAGAGAAAGGCCATTTATTTCACAGCTCCTTCGTCTTTGCTCCACCCTCATTTGACTAAAAGAAATTCCTAAAGGGAGACCTTGATATGAAGAGAAAGTGCATCACTGGATGGAAAAGGCTCTGAAGAACTGGAAGACAGATTTTTTTGAACTTTCATTAAAAAAGAGCAAAAAAAAAAAAAATCCTTCTCCTAATACCTACTTTTAGATTTTTAGCACTACCCTTTTAATTAAAGTGATCTGGTAACCACAAATGCACATAAATTATCCCTATTTAGAATATTTGATGCAGTCATTCAGCACAAGGGAATATTTTTTTTTAATCTTTTGGTGTTCCTGCTAGCCTGATGATAATCAATGGTGCCTCTGTGAGTAACCTGCTCGTCATATTTATAAATAAAAATTGAATATTTTTTTTAATAAGTTGGTAAGTGACCTTTTTCTTTTTATAAAAATCCTAAATGAGCTTTCAAAATTGCTGTGTGGGTGAATAGTGACATAATTATGCAAACTTTTATTAATAGCACTATTTAAAATATGTATGTTTTATACCAATGTGATAGGATTTTTTTATTGTAGGTAAAAAGGGAAGTCAGCAATGTATGAAACACATAGGTGTACTGTCCTCACCACCGACAAATACACTCATGCATGCATACATAGGGGTGGATCTTAGGGGTCCAGTGGTGCAGTTGCACCCACCTTTGATTTGATCCACCCAAAGTTTAAAATCAACTACCTGACAGTAGTAGTAACATTTCTTTTCAGGCAGCAGTGAGAGAGTCACTTGGCTTCATGGATCATTATAATCTACCTGATTCCTTCTCAACCTGTCATACCACAGGCCTTAATGGCCCTTTCTCCTTCTTTAATGGTCTTAATGTTCCATTAATTAAACTGTTCTTTCTTCTGCAGTGCTGCTGTCTGTTAGTTTCTCCTCTTAATGCAGCTCCTGTTTCTGAGCTCTGAAGGCTGTTTTTAATTCTAGCTGAAAACATCAATTCAGGTGTAGAAACTACTCAGGTGAACATCAATTGGGATGTGGAAATTGCTTTCAGTGAATCCTTGGATGCACTCCCAAGATGCTTAAGAAGGCTAGATTTTGTTATATGAATTTGAAAGCTGGTGACTGAAGGCTTTTTAATTTTGTTTTTAAAAGGGTGGGGCTAGGAAAGTGGTCAGGGGTTGGGGGGCTTGTGGCAGAACTCCCCACACAGCGTGGGGTGGGGGGCAGCGGGGATCAGCCCTCCCTTCCCCTGCCGCCTGGCAGCACACAGTGAGTAGAGGCTTTTACTTAAAGAACTGGGAGCTGGGGCCAGGCAGGGCAGCCATGGTGGGGCAGGCTGGGACAAGTGGCTCTTTGCCTTGGCGGTGGTATGCAGGCTGTGACAGGCCAGGCAGTCACATGGAAACTAAGGGCTATGTTGCACAGCCCTCACTCAGCCCCTGCTTCTGAGGGCTATGACCACTGGGGCCAGGGTCCTTGGATTCTGTGGCAGGCCATTCCTATTGCTGGCCATGTTTCCACCTTCTCATAGTTTGCCAGTAGCCCAGCTGGTTGGATGAACCAGCTCCATGGACTATCTCTGTGACACCCTTCCTATAGACAATCCTACCTATCATATTTATAAATTAGGACAAAACATTGCCTATGCAATAAAGTTTTGCTGATCGGATATAAAGTGCACATGCCCATTCTGAGCCTAGAACAGCAGTAAGTGAATTCACTCTCCTGATTAAAATTTATCCTCAAAATTTTCTGCCATCTCTCATCTCTGTTCTAGTTCTACGTACTCCCATTCTGTCATTTCACCATTGAGATAAACAGCTTTAAAAATTAATTCTCATTTGCTATATTATATGAAAGAAACACTTAGACCCAATCCAGATTCTCAGGTATATGGGAATCTGTATCTCTCTCAGAAATAATTCATTACCTTTCCCCTCTATAATTTATTGTTGTCTTTTTCCCATTACCTAATGTCCTTTTGTATAATGCTCTATTTCCATTATGTATTTTTTAATTTGTTTAACATATCACGTTTGCTATCTATGCTTATTCAGCTTTCCAATTATTTCAGGCAGGGTATAACTATAGATTCTAAAACCACAGCCCTGAAAATGAATCTACAGTTAGCTTCCTGAACAGCTCTGATAACTTCAGTGTAACTCATTGTGGGTTAAAGTATAATCTCCTGTAAAGTATATGTTATAAGGGTTGTTCCTGATCCTGGACTGGTGTTTGCTCTAGAAGCAGTTAGCACACCTTACTTCTTAGCACAAGCAGCAGTGGCTCATGCTTCTAGCTCTGGAGGTACCTGGGTCAGGTAAGTTGGTAGCTAGCACATGTGCAGCTGCTAAGGCTTTGAATTATTTTCAAATAGCAGGAGGAAAGGAGGCAACATGAAAAAAAGTTGTATAAATATTTTAGAAATAAGAGGAAAACAAATGGATGTATAGGTCTACTACCAAACATGTAAGGAGACAAAACTGTGAATGAAAGAAAGAAGGCTGAAGTATTCATTACCATTTTTGCATTAGTCCATACACATGAATAAGGTTAATTATGACTAGTTACTTCAATACATTAATTTAAACAACAATATAGGAGTATAGGCCAGCACACACGAGAAAAACACTATGGCCTGTTTCTTCAGCATTTCTGAGTACAGTGTTTAAGAAGCTGACTAAAATAATCTCTGAGTTATTGATAAATATATTTAAGAACCTTAAGGACTAAAGAAAGGCAAGATAGTATCCATTATGAACAAGAGAATCTGTGTATTTACTGAACTTCAAGCTAAGAAAGGTTCCGAAACGAACTATTAAACAACTTATTTTTAAAATCCTAGAAGATGATTTTAAAAATACCAACATGACTTTGTCATTAGAAATACATTAGATCAAAAGAATCTAAAGTCCATCTTTAGCAGGAAAACTAAACTAATGCATAAAGAGGAAGTAGTAGATATGATCTGTCTTGATTAAATCTTTTGCATAGCATTGTCATAAGCTAAAGAAATATGTTCTAGGTATAATCGCACAACTGATTTAAAAATTACTCTCTGAGAGTGCTTTTAGTGTTTCACTACCAAAATGGAAAAGTGCCTCAATTGCAGGCTCCCAAAGTTTTGTCCTGGACCCAGTGCTATTAAATAATGTTAATAATGTCTTTGATGATGGAATAAGGAGTACCTATAAACTTTGCAGATGATACTGATTTCAGTGGAACAGCACATATGAAACAGGACTAGAATTCCAAATGACCATGACACACTGGAGAGATGATCCAAAAAAAAAATAAAATCAACAAGATGAAACTCAGTTAAGATGCAAAGTGCTGTACTCAGGGAGGTAAAACCAGAGGCACACATACAAAATAGGGAATAATAGATGAGGCATCTACAAAGGAGAGAAATGTTTGGGTATTTTAATGGATCAAACTAAATACAAGAATGATAAATAGTTTTGAGCACATGATCTAAGAGGAAAAAATCAAAGGAGGAGCATTTTTATAGTGTAAGAAGAAAATCATGAGTGGGAGCATGATGGTCTCTTCCAATACAGAAGAGATTATGAAGGGAAGTGCTCTGCACTTTTAAAAGGATGTAGAGAAGCTTGAGAGAGTCCAGAGGAGAGCCACACTATGATTAGAGGTCAAGAGAACAGGCCTTATGAGGAGAGGCTGAGGGACTTGTGACTCTTTCACCTGGAAAAGCAAAGGCTCAGGGGGCAGCCTGTAAGTATATAAGGGGTGTGTATCAGGATCTGGAAGAACATTTGTTCACCAGGTCACCCCCAAAGAAGACAAGGTCCAATGGTCACAAACTGCTGGAAGACCATTTTATATTGGACATAAGGAAAAACTCCTTTAGCGTGCAAGTCTCCAGAGTCTGGAATAGACTCCTCACAAAGTAGTCCAAGCACCTACTCTGGACACGTTCAAGAAGTGTTAGGATGATTATCTTGCTGGGGTCAGCTGACATCCTGCCCTTTGGGCAGGGGGCTGGACCCAATGATCTCATGAGGTCCCTTCCAGCCCTAATGTCTATGAAATCTATTAAATAAATGCACTGCTTCCCAAGTAAGGTTGTCACTGGTCCATTTTTTACTCAGACACTCCATCAATTTGTAGTCTTTGTCTGGAGTTGAAATGGAAGCCTGACCAAGTCATACAGGGTCCAAGAATTGGATTTTCATGCTCTGCTGGGGGAGGGGCTTGGTTTCTAGATTGGGTTGAAAGCCAGGCCCAAAACTGGTACCCAAGACTATGGGTGGACAGAGGTGGCAAGGCGATGTCCTCAGTGCAGGTGACTCTCTGATCCCCAGTGTGCACACACCTACAGCACCCCAGATTCCTCACAGAAAACTGGTTCTGAGTGAATGTGGTGCCTGGCCCAGCCTTTGCTATAAGCCAGACCTTTCCTCAGCCTGGGGGAAAGCCTAAGCCCAGCCCCAGGGGACCTGGATCCCCTGTGTGCTTTGTCATTCTACCAAACCTGCCAGCTTCCAGCTCTGGGGTCAGCAGTGCCACCTTGGGCATATGCAAGGCAGGATTGAGAGACCAAGAATGGCTTCAGTAAAAAGATTGCCACCCTGTTATCAGGGTGTAGGAAAAAGGAGACCCCACCCCTAGGTTCTCAGCAATGGGAAACCTAAAACCTAGGTTGCCATTCCCATAACTCAAAATCAAATTCACTCTCTCTATCCTTGGGCTCAGGTATTTATTAGCTTCACTTTTGAACTGTTTTAAACTCTAGCACATGCTCTTCCAGTTTATTTCTATTGTAAATCTAGAACCTCACAATGACTCCTTTTATTCCTCCTGTCCACCCCTCCCTCATCCAAAACCATTCCTTTCCTTTATCCTGAGTTCATACTTACATCTTTAGTAACTAAAACCCCCTTCTTCAGGATTTGCTCCACTTTTGTTAGATTTTCCCAGATTTCCAGATTATATCATGACTTAATAAAATACACAATTAATTTTATTTTTCCTTATATACACATCTCTCACTTTTTAGTCCTCCTCAGAATAAAGTTGGGGGTAGGGGGCCAGGAGTAGGGAGGGGGCTCAGAGCCAGGCTTTTATTGCTTGAGAGGAAGTCACCTGTTAGCATCTAATGCCCCCCCGCCCCCCTTCTCATTTGGATTCTCTTTATCCATCCTAAAATACTGTATCTTAAAGGAATCATGCCTTTAGGCAGTCCCACACTACTGCTGCCCCACTTCATAAAGACAACATAATTTCTTCTTTTCCCTCAGTTACACCTCAATCTTTTAGTAATATTGCGTTTCCTTACAGACCGGTATTTTTTTTTCTTTATCATGGAACTGGCATTTTCCCCAGGTGCTCTATACATTTAAGGGGTACTAGAAAGGCTAGGAGCATGTTGTTTAGATTACAAAGTTAGATAGTGTGGTTATTTGTCTGCTTAGCTTGTATGACAGACAAGGATATGTGCAGATAAGAGCCAAGTAGGTCCCTTAATGTATGCCAAAGAGTATTCCTGGTATGGCCTGGTATGAGGTAGAAAGTTAGCTGATTTCCACCACTGTTAGACAATAGTTGTTTTGTTTGTTTTTTCATATAGTGTAGGAAGCATAACAGTAGAAATTTTTTAGTGATGGAAATATGCACATATCTTTCAACTATACCTCATTACAACCCTAATGTGTTTGTCAGTTTGAACTCCAATTTACTTCCATATTACAGAAGCCTAGGCAGATCTCGTTGTTCATTGCTGTATGTGCGTAACCCCAAAAATGCAGCATTACTTCAGTCACATTTATACTTTTGAAAAAATTATGCAATTATCCTACAGTAATTTCACCTTCTATATCTGCTAATCAGTACTGTGTTCCTCATTTTGTGCAACTGCCTCAGACTTGTACTTTTCTTAATGCATTTAATACAAAGATTGCTAAAGTTGAGTGGTAGAACATTAACAGTGATATTGCATTTATATTATGTGTATCTTCTAAAAATCTCATCACATTATATGGTCATTATTTTCTTAAGACTCAAGACATCTCTGTGTGTTAGGAGCCTTCACAGTTTGGGAAAACAGGTCAGAAAGAAATTAAGGGCTAGATCCAAAGAAGGATGTAGGTGCTTACAAACTACCAGTGCTGCAATGCCTACCTTTCTGGTGGCACCTCCTCCCCCTCTGCTAGAGGAGAATCCAGAACTGTGTTAGGCACCTGGGACTCATATGCTATGCACAAAAGAGATAGGTGCTTCAGAATGTGATCCAAAATAGCTCCCAAATTGATTAGAGAGCTGCCAGAGCTATCCACGAGGATAGGGCATTTCTAAAATCTTCCATCTCTCAGGTATTCAGGCATTTGACTCAGGACTACACGCATGCACTCTAGTCCTCTTGCAGTCCATTCTTTTCAAAGAAGGAAAGGGAACTTGTTCTCTCTTTCAATACAGAATATGCAAAGTTCATGTATTGAGGACTAACAATAGAAACTTCTGGTTGAAACTAGGAATGCACCAAATCGAAATTAATTGAAGCATATGATTACCCATATCCAAGAAAGATGAACAAAGTGGAACACATGCAAAGAAAAGTTGTTAGGGTAATCAAGGAAATAAAGAACGTATTACATAAGAAGTCATTAGAAAAAAACTTGGCTTTATTAATCTAGCATAATGAAAGCTGAAAAGGTACACAGTTGCTGTCTATTAATATATCAAGGTGGTAGGGGAATGTAAAGGGGAATAAATGCCAGGATGGGAGAAGAGTTAAGTAACTAAGCTAAAATGACAATAACAGCATAGTAGCAACTGGACAAAAAGTAGCCAATAATAAATTCATTCTGGAGGTTCCTAAATAAGTAAAATTTGAGATTTTGGAACATTCTTCTAATCAGAGTAGTGAAGGCGGAAGAATAACTGCCTTAAGATGGAGTTTAATACTTAAATGAAAGGAATATTATGTGGAAGAAATATTCAGCAAGAAACTGAAGTCAATGACCTAGGAGGCCTTTTCAGTCTAATATTCCTATGCCCTCTTTTAAAACAGAGCTGGGTGAAGAGAAGGTGATGTTCTATATACTATCTTAGTGGTCACCCACTTTTTCAGTGCTTCATCTAACTAATAGGACATTGTATAACAGGTGGATATCAAAACCTTCTCCTACTACTCTTCCTCTTTTTTTCCTGCCATAAAAAGGAAAAGACTAGGAGTACATTCTGAGATCCACAGTCTTGTCAGTGTAGGTTTGGTGTGTGGTCTTTGAATACCCACATGGTCTGGCTTAAGTGTGCTGTTTGAATGGTGAAAACTCCAAATTGCCCATCACTTGCAGTAAAAAAAATATTCTTCTTTTGCAGAAGAATACACATTTTATTTTTAAAATGCAATCAGAAATGCATGTCACTCTCATGTACCTTTTTTCTGTAAGTGATCATAAACCAAATCATTCCTCTATAATTTACCCAACCCTTTCCCTTACCCTACAGGCTATACTCAGAGTTTATAGCAGAAAGTGTCTTATTAACTTTACAGAAGTATTGCCCCCCCCCTTTTAAATTTATGTCAATTAAACTGTGATCCTGAAAAGTGAATATCTGAAAAAGCTTCTATACTAAGACCTGTGTGCCACACATTAGAAGCAATAGTGATCTGAGGAGGATTGGACCAGATGATTTAGCTTTTTAAGCTAAGTGTTGAAGTGATACTGTAGCTGTGATGGTCTAGGAAATATGTGAGAGGCAAAAATTTGTGGGCGGTACCTTTTATTGGACCAAAGATTTAGACAAGCTTTTGAGTATCACAGTACCCTTCCTCAGGTCTCTGGGAGAGAAGCAGGCACAGCAGAGCTAAATAGCAGAAGGAAAAAAGGTTTGTATAAAACTCCATATGGAAATAAATACAGAATAGAAAAGAGATTCAGTTAGGGATCAAGGAAATTCCCAGCAATGAGCAAAATAAACCTGGGAAAGTAATAAATACTGGCTATAAAATGAGCCCTCACTGTAAAATTATTTCAGTTTCTACAGGGGCAGCATGAAGGCTCCTTCAGGCTATAATGGAAGAGGGATGCTATAATGCACATCCAAAATATCCTGAAAAATGGAGAGAAACTTTGTAGATCTAAAGATGTTGACAGAGGGCATGTCTACAGGAGATGCTTTATTGCACATTAGCCTAATCTAATTTGCAGTAAAATGTCACCATCTACACATAGACAGGATTTACTGCACAGTAAATTAGGCTAATACACAGTTTGCTAGTACCACAAAAATATAGGTACTAGATTAACTGCCCATTAGCTACTGCACAGTAGCACACATGTAGATGCTGACCAGGAGCAATTTGCTCCCAATCAGCCTAGGCATCAGGGGGCCACCAGGCATGGGCAGGAGAGGGATAGGAACTGTCCACAGCTCTGGTGTGGAGCTTGGGATTGCAGCCCAGCTCAGAGATGCCCATGGCTGAGCAGCAGCAGCGCCCTGAGTTCTCCCCTTGCTTTGCTTGCTGAGGGTATGGAGGCACTCTCTGTCCCCAGTCCTGGTGCTGCTCAGCTTCCAGTTCCCCCCAGGAGCTAGTTGCTGAGCAGTGCTTGGATGGGTAACTCTCTGTCCCCATAGCGCTGGGCTGGGATCAGAGAGCTTTCTCATCCCCTTAGCCTTGCTGCTGCCCACATCTCCTCCTGGTCCTGGTGCTGCTTAGCCCCCACCCTCCTATTCCCCCCTAGTTCCAGTACTGCTTCCTACCCCTGTCACTTCCCCTGGTCCTGGCACTGCTCAGCTCGCCCCAGGCACAGGTGGGAGTGGGGCATATGCTGCATGAGTATCAGCAGGGCTGAAGGGATGGGGAAGCTTTCTGTCCCTGGCCCAGCACTGTGGGGACAGAGAGATCCCCCATCACCTCAGAAAGCAAAGCAAGGAGATAGCTCAGGGTGCTACTGCTGCTCAGCCATGGGACATTGCCCCATCCAGTGGCACCAAGCCAGGCTGTGATCCCAAGCTCCACATAGCTGGGAGCTGTCCCCCACTCTGGGACAGCTCTCCCTCAGTCCCCAGAACCCAGGCCTGACTCCCATAACCCCTGCCAGCCTGGGTCTGAAACTGGGAGAGCCTGCAGCTCCCCCTAGATGCTGTAGGGAAGAAGAGCAGGTCAGGTGGGGCAGAAGCAGCCCTAGACTCAACTGCTCTCATTTGGAGCAAATTTGCTCCCGATGTGGGTGCATATGTAGATGTGTTCAGGGTGCAGATTACTGTACCTTATTTTAATGCACAGTAACCTTAAGGAGCATTACTTGCATGTGTAGACATGTACAGGAATTTACTCTGATGCCTAAGGCTTAGTATTACTTAACAAGTACCATCTGCCCCTTAGCAGTACATTTCCCCAGGGAGCCTTGCTATATAGACAGGGCTAAATGACTTTTTGTCTTGGCTTAGAATAATATGAGACATTTTCTCTTTGTTATCCCTTACACTTTAGATGTGCATGCACACATGTACACACACAGTACAGGACATTTAAAGTGCCTCAGAAAAGAAATGGATTTAGATGTACAGTGCCTATGCACTCAGATACCACAGAGAAAGTTATTTATGGACAAGGCACTTCTCTCATCTGTGAACTGGCCTGTTTACAAATTTTTATAATTTTCCCCCTACCCACCAATCCCTCATCTATTGCTAGCCTGTATCCCACTGGAGATGTGGGAGACAGAAAGATGAGTGAGCAAAGCAGGGAATTTGAAGTGCTGAAGAGAATGTGGTATTGAAAACACTATAAAAGTCCTGACTGACTCTCTTTCTTGTTCCTGGCTACTTTGCTTCTTCGGTCCAGAGCTATCTTATTCTCACATTTTTCAGACAAAGCTCTAGTAGCTTCAGTTCAATGCATCCCAATAAATAAAACTGAAGGCCAGAAACTTCACTCAGGTGGAAACACATTTACATTGGCTTTTTGTTCCCAGCAAAACAATAATTGGAGGTCAGTACATACTTTGTTTTCACCACTTTGAGAACGTTGTGTAGTTTGTGGAACATATTAGAAAAAGCAGATTGATGCTGCTGTGCTGTGATTGAAGAAAGGGGGAAATAAGATAACATCTGATCCACTTGAAGTAAAGATTTTAATGTCCTACTTATTTCATTTGTCATAAAGATAATTGCTGTAGTTGAATATTCACCTTGTCTAGAGTTGTGTATTGTGTGCCACTCCTGTGTTTGAAACAGCAAATAAAACCTGGGAAAACTCTTGGCTGTTCGGATATCATTGTGTGGAATAAAGTAGAAGTTTATCTGATACAGACAAGTAGTTAGCATATACTGTACTTTATGAGATTAAACAGATTAGTAAGAAGCTATTGCTGAAACACACTAGTTGGCCTATGGATTTAACCAGTGATGCTTGGGAATTACATTACCATCATGAAATAATCAAAGTAACAGTGTGATGAAGTAGGGCCTGGTAAAAGAATATGTAACATAAAATGACTTCTTGGCAATTGTTTTTTAACACACACAATTGTACTAATAAACCCCCAAAATCCAATCTAATTTTCATTTAATTTATTTAATACAAAAATGTTCAAGTGTTCCAAGACTTGAATGCAATTGGTAAGATTGCATTTTTTTTTTTTTACAGACGTTTACTTTACAACTGCATATAGAGAAGTTGACTATACATAAGAATTTATGTATGCATCTAAGATAAAAGAGTAGTTTGGGAATGTTTTACGAGAAGCACAGGAAAGAAGAGCTGGAAAAGACCTCACAGGGTCATCTAGTTTAGCCCTATAATCAAGGCAAGACAATCCCTGACTAGAGCACCTTACTCTTGAAAATTTCCAGATTTAGAGGTTACACAACTTCTTTACGTAGCCTGTCCAAGGCTTGCCCAGCCTCATAATCAGAAAGTTCCTCCTGATCTCCAGCCTAAAATTTATTCTGCTGCAGCTTGAGGCTATTTCGCCTCATCCTGTCCCCTATGACCACAGAGAACAGCTCATCTCCATCCTCTTTATAATCACACTTCAAGTATTTGAAGACTGTTATCAAATCTCCTCTCTTCTGCAGACTAAATAGTCCTAGGTCTTTCGGCCTTTTCTCATAAATTGTGCTTCCCACTCATCTAATAATTTTTGTCTTCCTCCACTGGACTCTTTCCAATCTGTCCACATCCTTCTTGAAATGTGCAGCCCAAAACTGGACACAGTACTTGAGGTGAGTTCTCACCCCATGTTGACTAGAGCTGAAGACTCACTTCCCTTGATCAGCCAAAGACACTCCTGCCAACACAACCCAGCATGCTCTTGGCCTTTTTTGCTCCTAGTGTGCACTGTAAGCTAATATTCAAGCTATAGTCCACTCCAACCCCTAGGTCTTTCTCTGTACTTTCACAGCCTAGCCAATCATTCCCATATGAACTTGAGAACCTGTGCCACCCAATGCACTACAAAACTTAGTTTTCTTTAAATCCCACCTTGTTCTTGGAATAGACTGCTGATTACAGTCATTGGCATGGCGGAAACAATCACCTATTTAGATCTAGAATTAACATCTCTATCTTGCAGTTTCCCCTATTCTTCTCTCAAACTATCTGCAAGAATCTACTTCCCTATATCTTTCAGTGCCTATCAATCACACCCAATCTCAAAGGGCCTCAGTACACAGGGTTTTTTCCACTGAATTTTATTGTTAACACTATAGCTGATTGAAGTTTCATGATCTTTTCTATTTGGAGAGGTTTCTTCAAAATTCCAAATTCTACATGGAAAAATAAAACACTTTAAAATATTTTGACAAATTGCAGCTCTGACTGAAAAAAAAAATTCATTAAAGTCTCTACTCAGTGAATTACTTTTCCTTACTACTGGCAAGATAAGGAAATTCTCCATTTACCTTTAGCTAGCCTGGGATGGACATCAACAAATAAAATACAGATTAGTTAAATTTACACTGGTGGAATTCTTTCCATTATTCTTTCAGAGGTAATTATCCATCGGTCTAAGAAAAGTGTTATCTGCTTGTTTGTGTGTTTGTTTTTAATATAATGCCAATGACATGGGCATAAATATGTCATTTATCTAGGGCTTGGACTTGCCTAAAAAAAGTAGTTTTATAATATTTTGCTGCAGTTCCTGTTGCCTAAGATGGTCTCTGGAGGAAACCCCAGTCTTCAGTTTGTATTAAAAGGAAATCTGCTTCAGTAAATGGTTCTGAAGAAAGGAAATGTTAACTAGAAATGTTGAGTGGGGAAAGATTTAGAAGAATTGCACATGTATATGAACACAAGTAGGCACATATATCTAATTTGCGTTTCTTCCAAAGCTAAAACTAAACAATTCCTGCTTGTTTGTTTTTTCAATGTTCAGTATTGTCGTAGAAACACACGCAGCATACTTTTGGGTCAGGTCAGCAGAAACTTTTATTTAAAAGAAACTATAGCTGTAGGGGGGACTCCAAAGTGACATGGATTTTCCAAGCACTTGGAAGGGGTCCCCCCCAAGAGCAAAATCAGGAGGCTTATATATTTTTTAACAGTTGCTTATAACTCACGTGATCATATAGTGAAATTAGCATGAAAAGCGGCTATAATATTACTTCATTATTTCTTTGCTGTAATCAGGATGGGAACTAATGGGGGAGGCAAGGTTAGTTCACAAACCTCCTTCTTGCACCTGGAAATCAGATTTGTACATACTTTTTTGCTATCTTCAAGGCCGCGGTGAGCAAAGCAGTTGCAGAGGAGTTATAAAGAACAAACACTTTCTCTTATCTGTTCTACTATATAGAGCCAGCAATTCTCCACAAAGCGGTTATGTCATCTTATAACTAAAATAATCAAAGTTTAAGGCAGATATTTTTTCTGATTCCACAGTCCCCCCCTTTGAGACTATTTAGTCTCACTTTAGCCTTAAACTTCCATTTTCATGAGCCCCTCTATTTCATCATGCAGCCTTTCATGTTTTCTTTCAATCTGCTCACACTTTTGTAACACCATAATTCTAGACTCTGCTGTGGGTTTTCTGTCTTGCTAAAGCTTCTCCTGCTGGCTTTTACGCAGCAGAGGATCAGTTGTATTAAGACATAAAACATTATCAGAACTATCGAGACAAACAATATTCCATACAGGATGTTTTTGCCAAGGGCCCCGAAATCTGGGAGCCAGCAGGTTAGCCAAGACCACATTTTTTCTAGACCCCAGTCAGTATTTTTTGAGGCCACTTGATGTAAGACCCTTAACTGATTTCGGATTTTACGAATGTCAGTTTCAATTCGCATGTCCTGATTGACATAGACACAACAGGTGGAGTTTACTAAGGCACATACTCCTCCCTGGGATACCAATAGGTAATCTAGGGCTACGCGGTGTTGTATAGTTACTTGTGAGATCTGGGAGATCTCTTCTTGCAGAGCCTGAATTGCATCCGCAGTGGCATTTCCCATAGCTTCCATTGTGGCTGAAATGTTAATTATGGCTAGTTCCAATTCTCTTACTCCAAGCCACGGTATGAAGGTTCTCACAAATTGATGGAACCCTGTGTTTCTGGTAGCTAAGGGGTTAACCGCCCTTTTCATGTGATGGTTGAAATTTTTTACTTGTTCCAGATATATTGCACTATGCATTTCAAAACCAGGGATAACACGTCCAAGAGTGCATACCCCCACCCAATTCCAGGGCAAGATTTTATGAGCCCTGTTTCCGCAGAGCCAGTAAAGGCCTGGGGCAGAAAGGGTACTCAAATCTCGACAGGTGTTGTGCCATATCCGGCACTTTCGATTAATATGCATCGTATAGGACGGACCACGTTCAGCTGTTATCCTGCTGGACCGAGATATATTACAAGAAGTAAAATTGGAGTCAATGTAAAATTCCGATCTGTTTGCAATGAGAGCAACATGAGGTTCCTTAGAAAAGTTGTAGACCATGAATCCTGTACAATTGAGAGAGGGTACATTACCCAACAGGATTCCACTGGTGCTATTGGGGCTATAATCTAGAGTAGTTAGGCAATGAGGGTAGTGTCCTACAGGTGTGGCTTTATTATAAGCTCCGGTGTTGTTGGATCTGTAACAGAAAGGCGCCTCTACTCTTGGGGAGATTATCCAGTTAGCAGGGGCGGCCCTCCATTCTTTAGGAGCGGACCGATGGGCAGCTAACGAGTAGTGTCTAACGAAGCCGCCGTTTATTGTTCCCCATTGCCGGAGGGATATTGGTACTCCGATCATTGGGATTCCTTGTTGTAGGTGCGCTGGGCTGTGAGAGCATATCCAGCAGTCACTTTTATTTCCAGCTTGAGCCACCGTACGGGAGATCTGCAAGTACAAATTTTTCTCCCACCCCCCTTGGGTGATACTGAGATACCCAAGTGTGATATATAAGGATATCAGTGCCATTTTTAGATACAGGAGGGACAAAGAATTTTAACAACAAACATAACCAGCACCAGAAA
>NW_005841829.1:106074-106955 GCF_000455745.1 Alligator sinensis
CCCCCCCAAGAGCAAAATCAGGAGGCTTATATATTTTTTAACAGTTGCTTATAACTCACATGATCATATAGTGAAATTAGCATGAAAAGCGGCTATAATATTACTTCATTATTTCTTTGCTATAATCAGGATGGGAACTAATGGGGGAGGCGAGGTTAGTTCACAAACCTCCTTCTTGCACCTGGAAATCAGATTTATACATACTTTTTTGCTATCTTCAAGGCCACGGTGAGTGAAACAGTTGCAGAGGAGTTATAAAAAACAAACACTTTCTCTTATCTGTTCTACTATATAGAGCCAGCAATTCTCCACAAAGCGGTTATGTCATCTTATAAGTAAAATAATCAAAGTTTAAGGCAGATATTTTTTCTGACTCCACAGTCTACACACCCAATGTCTTCTAAAATATTTTCTCTTTGAGGTAGATAACACTTTGGCTGTTCTGATGTTAGTGTTTAGTAGGATGAAAATGTAATGCAGTTTTAATCTGAAAGGAGTGCTTTTATCATGGCTTTTTTTGAAAATATGGGGTAGAGGACTACTTGTGTTATCCAGTTTTTCAAAGCTCATAATAATGTAAACTCCTGAGTAAAAAAGCATCAGGTTTTCAAAAATGTGCTCTTTCATGTGCATTTAGCACACTTAACTTAATATAGGTTTGTTGTTTTTTTCCAGGTAAGAATCAACCACTTTTTTTTTTTTGTCTGATACAAACTGATATAAACTCCTTTTTATGCATAAGGCATTGTGTTTGCTCTCTAGTTGTTCTTAATTTATTTTTTCCCTGATACTCCACCTTGTCTAATATAGGAGTGAGTCATTTTCCAGCTCTCTTGACACTAGGTCATAATGCTGTTGCTAGACTGATGAAGTTTCCTTGC
>NW_005841829.1:106986-119627 GCF_000455745.1 Alligator sinensis
TTCAACCACAACTGGCAACAACACTGCTTGTAATTTTTATGGTGCTTAGTTTTCTATCATGGCCAAATCTATTTTCTTTATCTCCCAAAGGAGTAGCCATGCCTACTGAGTGCTCTTCATGGATTTAGAGGCTTTAAAAGCCTACCTCTCTCTCTCTGTCTCTTCTCTCCAAACTGTTGCCATCTCTGAACCCTAGTTTCATTTGAAGTTGTCTATAATAAACACCACATACTAACTAGCATCCAACTCACAGTTCATCCCCACAGGGAGACTTTCTGAACGAATTTATTTTTCCTGATGCTCAGCGTTTCATTTGTAAAACCACTTTAAAGAAAAAAAAATCTGTTTATGTCTTTCAGATCCCCAGACAGCAAAAGGAGGCCAAACCATTCAAGATTTTGATTTCTGACTCCCAGGTAGGGAGTAAGGGGGAGGGAGGAGGATCAGTATTTCCTTTCCCTTTAATGAACAGATAAATATGGATTTGTCATACAGATTTCAGGAGCAGGCCTTTTATTATGTTGTAAGTGTATGGGCCCTGGGGCATCCTATCACTGTCAAAACTCTTAAGAGCTCCAGTCTCTAAAGGCTTCCCTGAAAGCCTTATCAGACTGTCTTATATGTACAAAGACTTAGAACAACTCATATAAATAATGTATCAAAACTAATCTAGGAGAAAAATCTGCCGAGAGAGGGGAAGCAGAAGGAAGCATGTTCAGGATGTTTTTATATTTGGGACAACCACTTTGTGAAGTCTATCAAGACTCTTTGAAGGACATTGCTCTGCTTTATCATGCTGCTTTGTCTAAAGGATATTTCTGCTGTTGAATTAGAGCATGCTAATCTCTAGCAAAACCATCCAAGCAAACAAAAAAAACAAACACTAAGATGGGTGAGCATTATGTATATAGATTATAAATAATATAATAGATTATGCCTATTTCACTTTTTTACCCTTTAAGATAAGATATTGCTGTCATCTTTTGTAGTTCTGGGCTTGTTGGAGGTCATCTGCATTTATACATTTTCAATCCTGACTATGCTTGGCATTTGAATGGTGAAATTTAATCCTTGAGCAAAGGAGCAGGAGACCTACATACCGTGCAAGATCTGTGATGTTGAGGATTTATGACAATGTCTGCATAGGGCTGATTTATAACCAAATAGAGTTTACTAAGCAATAGGAGTGCATTAAAGGGTGTGTACAGTCATTTGCCACATCCAGAGTGCGTCTACACAAGATGCTAACTTCACTAAAGCTGAATAATTTTGTTCAGTTGTGCGTCACAGCACCAACAGTGCTAATATGCTGATGCACAATAGTTTTAGGCTACTGTGCAGTAGAGCTGTGTGAAGCTTCAGGTGCTGATTCAATTTGGAGGAGATTTGGCCTGATTCGGTGGCTGAATCTCTGAATCTGAATCAAATTTTCAGGGCACCAATTAAAAGGTCTGAATTGATTTGAAGCTCTTTGAATCAGTTTGGAGAAGATTTGGAGAGCTTCAGTGATTCGGCCAGTCCCCACCCGCTGCAGCAGGGAGGTGAACCCAGACTCCAAGTTGGAAAATAGGGGGTGGGGGTGAGGGGGCTGGAGGAGGGGTGAGGGGACCATGGGGGGACCCCTGCCAGGCCTCACCCCTGCCCACTCCCCCATCTCCCTCCCTGGTGGGGGGTGATCCCTGCTGCCCCCCACTGCTCCATGCTGTGTGGGGGAGCTCTGCCACAAGCATCCAATTCCCACCTGCCTCAGCTCTGGCCCTTTAGAAAAGAAAAAAAAAACCTACCCCAGGCACACTGGACACTGCAGCAGCCTCAGGGTTTCTGGGGGGTTCATGCAGAGCTCCCCATGCAGCACAGGGCAGTGGGGGCAGCAGAAATCACCCACAACAGGCAGGAACTGGTGAGTGTGAAGGTTTTTTTGTTTTTCTTAAAGAGCCGGGAGCTGGGGCAGGCAGGGCTCTGGGGCTGGGGGAATGGGCGGGGGATGGGGCCTGTGTGATTTGGAGATTCGACTGCTTCAGCAGCAGCAAAATCTCTGAATCAGATTTGGCCAAATCAATTCAGGACAGTGATTTGAATCACCAAATCAAATCACTGTCCCCTGAATCGGCTTAATACAAATCCAAAGCGAATACTAGCTACTTTGCGCAGGCCTACTGTGCAGTAGTAGTACTTAAAAGGAATTCACTGGTGCTACTGCATTAGTTATTGCAAATGTATTATTTGATTATACAAGTACTCAATAAAAGGGCAGTAATCACTGCACAGAAGAATCTCATGTAGATGTGCCCCAACTCTATGTTTATGTGGCTTACTTTAAGATGTGTGAATGTAGACTGGGAGCAGCATGTGCAGCCATTCACCTGCTTTTGGGAGCTGAATGGGGAAACCAGTGTTATTAACTCAGGGTGGAAGAGGGGCAGGCAGAATTAAAAGAGAGGCAATGAGTAGACAAGGTGTGTTGGTGAGATCAGAGGGGTTGGTGGTAGAGTGTGTGAAATGGGCCATATTTGATTTGGATTTGGCCTGAATCAGGAACAGTGATTTAATACATTGATTCAGATCACTGTCCTGAATCCATTCAGCTAAATCCAAATCTGAAGATTTGATGCTGATTTGGAGAATCAGCGATTTGGCCACAGACACAGATTTAAATGTTTTTCCTACATACCAAATGTTTTTTCCTACATCTCCCACATGCTCAGTGGCGAACTAGGAAGTGGACCGGAAGTACTTCTGGCCCACTTCCTGGTCTGCCACCGAGCATGAGGGGGACCTGCCCCCTGCACCCTCCTGGCTTGGCAATAGGCCATGGGGGGAACCTGGGTGCCCCCCCCCCGCCAGACCCAGGAGGCACCAGTAACCAAGCCAGAGGGAGATGTCCCCCCATCTGCTCTCCAGCAGACCCAGAAGTGTGCCAGAAGTGCTTCTGGCCTACTTCTGGGTCTGCTGCTGAGCACGCTGGGGACCCCCCATGCTGAACTCATCTGCCCCAGCATCTCAGCATTCATGAGCCACCTGGTACCTTGAGGTATGGAGAAAAAACTTTTAAAGCTGTGTCTATGTCCAAATCATCAAATCTTTCTCAATCTCTTTGAATCAATTTGGAGGGGTTCCAATTCAATTCAGAGATTAAAGGGTCTCCTGATTCAATTCAGATTTGCAGACTTGGCCATCAACTAGGGATGAATCTATGCTGAATTGAATCAGCAACTGAAACTTTACACAGCCTTAGTTAGTGGGTCTGCGAGGAAGGGTACCCTATTGCATGTGGTGGCAGAGAAAATAGCGCAGTCAGGGTTGGGGGTGGGAATATCATTGCAGTGAGTGGCTAGGTTTTTCAGCTCCAGGTCTGCACTGTGAATGCATACAGGTGTCATGAGATTGGGTTAACCCTTTCTTAGATTGGATTAACCTGATCTTGATCTAAGATAATGCACCTACTCAGGTGCACTAGCTTAGACTGGGCATGCCTTTTTGGGAGATTTAAGCCCTCTGCACACCTGTACAATTAGGTACAGGTGTAACTTAATCCTGGTTAAGTCAATTTAAATGTAATGTCTGCATGTACACTAAAGTTTGGTTATATTTTTGAGAATTCAGTGATGGTAAAAGAGAGGCAGCAGCAATTCATGCTTGAACCACAAGTGTATTTTGGAAGAAGTAGGACATTCCAGGCTTATTTGTCAGAAGTAAATGCTAGAGATCCTGTGCACATAAAAACAAAACACTGAAAGAATGGTAACAACTTGTAAGGTTGTTTAAACACCAACACATGGACACATGAACAAATTACCATGAGCCAGGGATTTACTGTGTATCAGCTGCTCTGCACTAACTGCTTTTGTGAATGCTCCCCCTCTGTGACAGAAGAAAACAAAACCATAGGAGTTTAGCTTAGTTAGGTTTACAAATGTAATCCACCTGGGCTTAGGTGGATTTAGACTAGTTTCTGTAAAAATAAAACTACATCAAATTCCAAGATTCCTTGATTGATACCTGAGAGAGCTGTAGTCTATTTACACGTAAACAGTAATGTGAAATTAAGGAGGTTATGTCAAAGTCTGTGTATAAATTGAAATCAAAGAGAACAGTAACTTTAAGAGGTAAAATTCACTTTCCAACACCACTAATAACAATTTCTGAACTCTCAGGAGTATTACAAGCATCAGGTAATGTATATTTGTAAAGTATCTTGAGATCCTTCTATGTAAGTAAATTAATGAATATATGTATGATTAAAAAAATTGCCAAAATGTAATGCAATCCCTGACTTTAATAAACCCTCCCAATCACCCATTTGGGTTCTTTTTTCTTCTGGTCTCATATATTGCATAGATATTATTTCATAGACATTAAGGCTAAAAGGGACCTCAGAAGATCATCAAGTCCAGCCCCTTCATTGAGTCCAGCCACAATTATGAATTAGATATAAATTAGCAGCCAAAAAAACAAACAAATAACCCCTCCACACACCATTTGTAGTTTTATTCCTTGCCTCAAACCCATCTCTTTACACCGTCTATTAGGATTTAGGAGTTATTTGTATGAAAACTATTCAGATCCTTCTCCCAGCTTTATCTTTCATACAAGAAGAGTCCCAGACACAATAGTATAATAGAGCCTCCCGCCCTCCCAAATAAAAATAATTAAAACCACACAAATTCTCTTGCCAGGACATCTATTTATAGGATGATTTTGAGACAGCAAATATGAAAAGTAACCTATCCTCCCACTGCAACATATGTGCCTGTATTATCCTACTGCCAGGAAGCCTGCTGCTGCCAAGCCAGGCATCACCACCTTACTTGAGGTATGTTTCTTTTCCCTCAGGTTATCATTTTAGGCTGTCAGCCGAGTCATCTGGTTTTCTCTGACACTTAGTTTTTGCACAGTCTGGGCAACCATGACATCTAAGCAGGTAGGAACGGAGACTAAGGTGCTTCTGAAATGAAATGTTACTTTGGTATTGGCAGGGGGCATGGGTTGGGGGGAAAGCGAAAGAGAAATAGAACAAAAAGAAACTACTGAATATTCTTCGCTCACAGTAAGTAAAAATTATACTATTTTTGTCTGTCTTTCTATGAGTAAAGATAACACGTTAGCTGAACCACAATGCTATTCTTATGCCTTCACCATAGGCATGACCCACCAGGACTGTCCCTTCTCTCCCTCTTTCTCCTACTCCTGTACCTTCTTTGTAGCACCAGGCAACCCAAAAGCAGCCGCTGAAGTTCACTTCTTCTGAAAGGAAATGTCCCCTCATTTTTTTGTCTGCAGGCACATGTCAAGCAGACAAAACCCCTCCTGAATGTGGTGGTTAAAAAAATGGGGTAACATCTTCCCTGAAGAGCAGTGAACTCCATCTGCTGCCATTTGTTGTTGCTCTACAGAACTACATTTCCCAGAAGGCCCTTCACTCAGTTACATTCCTGTACCACTTCTGCTCACTACCCTGGATGGAAATGGAAAGTGAAGGTGGAGGGGGAGCAAGGGTTGGACGGATGATGTACACCCACTCTATTCTAGTGCCTCCCTTTTAGCCAGTGCCCAGGGCCCCCCTCATCCATATGCTACTAGCCTTCACTATTTGCTTTTGTGTGCTACTAGTGGTAAAGACACTATGTGCAACACACCTTTAGGTATTAGAAAGTATTATTTATATATAAATTATGTATACATTCTAGGGATATTAAGCACTCTTCACACAGAAAGCACCACCACCCTTGCCACAAAATGCTTATCAATAAGTTGTGGATAGAGAAAGGGAACATTACTAAAGCTGACATTATAAAATAAGGAGAAATTGGAGGAGAAAAACCTAGTGAAGTGAGTGCAGTACACTACAGAAAGGGCCACTGTAAAGGTTTACATAAGGTGTTGCCTGTAGGTATGGACACAGGAAGGCATGGAGGAGCCCTTTCAAAAGGGGAACATTTCAACAGGACAGAAGCTGTTATATTCTAATGTGTGAATGATCTGAGACCATTTAAAACAAAGCAATTCTCCCTCCAAGTTTAAGGGTGGTGTCTTTTGCTGTTCAACTTAGCACTTACTAAGTGTAGTTAAAACTCAAGCAGGCCCACATTCAAGCAGGTTAGAACATGCTAAGTGCCCTCTTAGGGACTAATCACATGTTCACTTGTAACGTTTGTAAATCATTGGACTGTTATGTTGTATTAATGTTAGCACTTGTTAGGAAGGGTGTGTCATACATTTACTTGCTGTCATTCCTTTTGAGGCAAGACTCTTCTTAACCTATACTAAATCAATACATCACTACATCTCAATGGACTGAGGGCTTGTAGTGGTGGGGAGGCTTGTGTGCTCCAGTGATGCTCAGAGCTATGTTGCCCAGTCTCACACGTCTGGGGAGGTCACACATGGTGATCAGGCCTGAGAGGACATTCCACACAAACCATGGTCCAATGGATGAGTGGTGATGGAGACGGAACTAGTGAGTCTGGCAGCCTTCAGGCACAAATCTGCACACAAGAGGCAGTAGCCTGATGATCATATTGCACCTGGGTTAAAATGGGTGTAATTCAGGAGCTGCTACCATGACCGAGCAGTCCTATTTACGATCCCCTCTGCTCACCCCTCATGGTGAAGGAGCTAGAACAGGTGCCCTAAACTGAGGCTGTCTTAACTGCTTCTGCCTGGATGACCACATCCAGGAGGATCACTCTCTTTGCAGTCAAAACCACCATAAAACAACAATTATTTTCACAACATGGAACGTTCATACTTTGATGGATAACCAAGGCAATGAACGACCAAAAAGAAGAACTGCCATTGTCACCAGAGAATTAATGAAATACATCATCATTGCAGCTCTGAGTGAGACAAGACAACTGGATGAGGGTCAGTTGAGGCAAGAGGGTACAGAATCCACCTTCTCCTGGAAGGGGAAATGGGACCAGAACAGATGTAATCATGGTGTCAGCTTTGCCATCAAGAATCAGCTTGTCAGTCAACTTATGCAGCTTCCTATGGGCATTAACAAACATCTTATGGCCCTACATCTTAAACTAAGCAACAACCAGTATGCCACCATAATGAGTACATATGCCCCAATGCTTGATGCTGACAATGTCAAAGAAAAGTTCTACTCCAGTGTGAAGGACTCCCAACATTGAAGGCATACCTCAAGAAAACAGATGCCAAAGTCAAGACATGGGAGTAGCTGGCTGGTAACTGACTCCAATGGTGATATAACCTCAACCAAATAGCTCCCAATTTTGAGGTAAATTGTCTCTCCTTTGAAACAGGGGAGTGAGAGCAGAGGAAGGAAAAGGAGAAAGATCCTGGCCTACAGCCTACTTCCCCTGGAGAAATATCTGCATCTTCTGTAAATGAGTCTGTGGTTGATGGATTAGACTCTTAAACCACCTCAAGACCCAGCAGTGAGCTGTGGTATAGATCACCTTTGAATTGAGAGATAGCTGATGATGGCATCCCAATGATTTACAATTCTTGCAAGTGACTGTGTGACAAGGCCCTAATGCTCTTTCATTCAAAGTTAAAGTTGGAACAGGTTTCCTGCATTTGAATCACTCTCACCTCATTAGAATGTACCAGCTACTTCCTTATTGAAACATTCCCCTTCTGATAGGCCTCCAAGCATTTGTGTGTCCACACTCTGTGATTTCCATTATAGTCAAGGACAGATATTGAGTAAATCTAACAGAAGAGCAATACATATACATAGAAGATTAAAATTCATATATTGCTTTCCCTTGAATAAACACAGAGGGTGCATCCAGACAAGCTCGCACGTGCCTCTTGCAGCATCTCAAAGCCCTTTGAGATGTGTCCAGGCTCTGCACACTGTTGGGCAGCTGAGGCCACCGTAGCTGTCACCTGGGGCCTGGCATTGCTCTGCCCAAGTGGCCCCAGGTACCCGACAGTGTGCAGAGCCGTGCAGTGCCTTACTGACCCGGGCCACACCCACATGATGGGTCAGTAGCAGTGTGGGTGCCAGGTGGCTGGGGCCAGTCCCCTGCCCCCGCTGCCCCATGGTGTGTAGGGGGGGTCTGCCAAGAGTCCCCAGTGACTCCAACAGCAGCTGATACTGCCAGTGAGAGTGTGCGTGTGTGGGGGGAGGGGGTTGTTTTTGTTTTTAAGTACCAGGAGTCTGAGAGGCAGGTGGGGCTGCCATAGGGGAGTCTGGGGGTGCAAGCAGGGGGTGGGGCTAGGTGGGGCAGCCATCTGGGGGGCTGCAGGAGCCAGTGGGAGATGTGGCTAAGTGGGGCAGCAAGCCAGATGGCTGGGGGAGCAAGTGGTGGTGGGTGTCATGGGTCCTGCAGTGGGGTGGTACCCCAGGGTGGGCCATGTGGCTCCTGTTGGGGGGGCTGTAGCCCCTGTGGGGGCTGTGACCCTGATGGGGGGCAGTCCTTGAGCTGTGTGGGGGGGGGCTGTGCCCTGCGGGGGGCAGGTAAATCAACCCTCCTGAACAACCCCCCAACAGTCCCCCCATGATCCACCCACACCTACCCACACATCCCACATCCCCCCCACAACTCTCTACATCCCCCCAGCACACACCCTGCATGTCCAGCCCTATGGTAAGAAAACCAAAGGCAAATAGCAAAACATACAGTTATTTAGAATTCATTTTATTATGATGATAGGTATACTGGTATGATAGTGGCTTTCAACCTGCTTTGACATTGTAGATATATCAGTAAAACATTGCACAATTGATCTCTGTCTCTCTGTCTCACTCTCTCTTTATAGTGGTTTTTTGTTTTAATTGTGGAAGAACATGGATTTGGTTGGGGGGGGGGGAGGGTTGGAATTTTTTTTTATCAGGGATTTTTCAGTTTTCAAATAGGGAACACCAGAATTCCTGCTAGGGAGGCAAGTGGCAGGACACAGGCAGAGGAGCCTACTCAGACCTTGGACCCAGCTGGAGATGGCCAACTTCCTGGCCAATTGGGGCCAGGAGGACATACTTTGACAGTTCAAAACAGGCCACCACACTGGGAACATCTTCTGGGTGATAGCTACCCAGATGGTCGGGCAGGGGCACACATGGCAGTAGTGCCACACAAAGGCCAACTCTGCAGTCACAGCCCACTGGCAGCTGGCCCAGAGGGGGAGGAGACGTCCTCATCCAGGTCTGGCAGGTGGCAGCAGGTCACAGCCAGGCAGCAGCCCCCACTGCCAGACTGCTGCAGTGGATAAGAGGGGCAGGGAACTCTCAGGGCTACTTCAGCAATCCAGCTGGCACAAGGGGTAGTGTCCCCAGGTACCAATTGGCCAGGCCCCAGAAGCTCCTGTCTATTTGTAACATTCATACCATGGGTCCCCCTGGCTAACTAGTAACACCGTGTGGGACTAATGAGTGAGTGGTACAACTAAATTCTTGGACAACTAATGAAAAAGGCAGGATAGAAGCGTCATGTGGGTCAAAGGGTAAAAAACATGAAAGTAAGTGTGCCTGAGGGCCCCAGAAGCTCCTGAGAATGAGTAGCCCAAACTACTTGCCAGAGCAGCTTTTTGTAAGGATGGGGCCAGGACAGGGCAGTTTTATACACTGTTGGGACCAGGAAGCCAAAGTGCATGTCTGGGCACGTGTGCTGAGGCAAAAAGCCTCGGCTCAAATTCACACCGCTTCTATTTGAGCTGCTGCAAGCACATGTGCCTCCATGTGTGGACATGCCCAGAGAGTGTGATTCTGTTCTTAGTTAGAGAGGTGAAAATCAGAAATAACTCTTGGGATCAATGGACTTAGATCAATCCACAACTAAGATAAGTGAGAAGGAAAATTGACCCATTGTAAATAGTTCTTATATACTACCATTCCAGGAGATTTGACAGAATTGATAGCTGAAGGTCATGTATAATCACATGCTGTACAGCTGTGCAAGTATTGCCATTATTCAACCTTTACAATGTGGCTATTTATTTATTTATTTCTCATTTCAAGGAGCCTGGTCTTAATAGTAATTGTGTGTTCTCAGAAATATGGAGCCTCTCCGTGTATTATAGATGAAGTGTACTATACATAGTAGAAAAGATTTGGGATATTCCTGGGCAGACTGACACATTTTGTCTGGATAATATGTAAATTCACAATATTTAACTTAAAATAAAATCTCATTAACCAATTGGTCAAAGAAAAAAAGCTGGGGTTTTTTTGTTTTGTTATTTAATTTTGGTAGTTGGGAGAAGGAAGTGTGAAGCATTTGTCACTGAAATGCTATATATCTCCTTCATCATTGTAGTGGATGAGCTGTCCACATCTCCATCTTCTTCCAGAGGTCTGCAGCCATTGTTAATAATAAATAGCACTTTTTAGCTGCCATTAACACACTCAAAATGCATATAAAAGTAGATGAGGGATTTAAAAAATAAGTAACTTATGCATCTTTCTTTACTGATTTTTCTTTCAGTTAAAAGGGTATAAAACATTTACCATTATCTCCAGTAGTTTGCATTATTTCTATTGGCTTTTCTGGTACGTCTCCAACCTTCCTGCTATGCTGCTCTCAATTACTGATACCAAGAAATAGGCAGATGTTGAGATGCAGGGAGGGGAATAAAGGACACTAAGTCTTTCACCATTTGTTCTCCAATTCAAATCTGCAAGGAGAGACAGAAATGTGGGGGTCTCTATCCAGTTTTTTTGTGTATTAAGAGATAATTTTGCCTATAAGCCTCTTTCTGGTTTTTACACCCCTAAACATTCTGCATACATGGTTGTGCTACTGAAAACTTGCTCCAGTGGATGTTGAGTAGACAAAACAAATTAATGACTTCAGTCTGGGAAGATGTTTGTATCAGAAACAAAAACAGAACAGGGAACAAGTGAAAGAACTATTCTGTCCAAGCTTATCCAAGACACTTTGTAAAATCAATGGCACAGCAGCTATAAAATACCTCAATTGTATTTAAAAAGGTTTTTTTGTGAAACTTTTACTGTAATATGAAAATGTATTGAGTTCAACAGATTCCATCTTTTTCTCTGCCTGACATTAATCATTTGGATTATTTGAAAATAGCAACTATAGAATAAAAGTTAGAATAGAGAGAAAAATAGTTAAAGAAAATGTTCAAAGATGACAGGAAAAAAAACCCTGAAGTACACATTTAATCTTGCTTAATCAATTCCTACATTAACAACACGACAAAAAAAAGAATAAACTAAGATCTCAGGAACTCAGGGAATTTAGGCTGTATGGGCCTTGGACCATCTAGGTCATGCTGAAATTGAAGGTTCTGATTCAGTAAGATCAAAAGTGGTAAAAGATACTGTTCCAATAGACATAACCTAAAGAAGAGTTGTAAAAGTCAAAGTCCTGGCCCCTTGCTGGCTATTTTAGGTTTCCCAGTACTAGTAAAGGATAGGTGTCACAGAGGAAGCTGATATTAAAAATAAATTTGAGTCCTGTGCTCTAGCCACTTGATAACAGGACTCCCAAACAGATATTATAAATCACAATTATATGGCTGGAAGGGACCTCAAGAGATAATTTAGACCTATGAAAAGGCAGGCTCAAGTATTCCCAGATCATCCCTGTCAGTGTTTGTGTAACCTGTTCTTTAAAACCTCTAAGGAATAAAATTCCACAACATCATTAGGCAACCTGTTTCAGGATTTTACTACTCTAATGATTACAATGATTGGGCTTGTTTTCTTTTAAATTTGTGATCTAAATTGTCTTTGCTACAAATTAATCAAAAGTATTCTATTTCTACCCCCAGAGGCCAAAAAGAACAATTAGCCACCATCCATTTTATAATCATCTTTTACAAATTTTGAGACTGATCAACATTTGTCCTCTCTTTTCTAGAGCAAACAAACCTAATACCTTTAATCTTTCCTCACAGGCCACATTGTATGAACATTACCATTCTTCTTGCTCTCCTCTGCAGCTCAGTTCCTCCTCTTATGTCTTGAATGGGATGCCCACAACTGAACAGAATATTCCATCTAAAACCTTACAAGTTCTGAATAGAGTGGTATTATTGCCTCTCACATTACATACAAGGCTCCTGTTAATGTATCCCAGAATGAGATTTGTCTTTTTTTTTTGCAATAGTTTCATACTGTTCTCTCATATTTTAGTTTGTTTTCTATTATGACCTCAAGATCTCTGTCTACCATACTGCTACCTAGCTCATTATTCCCCATTCTGTATCTGTGCTCGTTTTCTCCTTGCTAAGTCTAGCACTTTATACTTATCTCTATAGAATTTCATATTATTGGTTTTGGACCAGGTTTTATACTTTGTCAAGATCATTTTGAATGCAAATTCTATGCTGTAAAATGCTTATAAGCTCTTCAAGCTTGGTGTCATCCACAAATGTTTTGAGTACAGACAGAGGCAAATCCAAGGGGGTGATGTGGTGCTGTCACACCCCCTTCACCTGCTGTCACCACTGTCCTTGGATAATCCAGGTTCAGGTGGAAGCCTCAGAGCCACCCTGCAACTATGCAGGATGACAGTCTCAGCCAGGGGTAGTAGGAGCAGCACCCAGGTACCTCCTTATGTCTGTTCCTGGTCAGTGGGGGACCCCTGCATGGGAGAGGGAAAGAAGTAGGACTTGGAAAAAGAAAAAGTTGTGCCATTGCCACTGTCTGCAGCTAAGCCTGGTACCCTATGCAGTCACTCTCCATGGCCCCTGCCTAG
>NW_005841829.1:119637-128031 GCF_000455745.1 Alligator sinensis
AGGGACAGCAGCAGTGATATTGGTAAGGGACAGGTTCCCTCCTTTGTGTCCCTGCTCCCTTCCTGGCTCCCCAGTTTCCCCCACTGACTGAGGGACTCCAGCTGTGCCTTGCCCTCATTCCTCCAATGGTCTGAGTGGTGGTATGCCACACCTCTCTTTAGTAAATCCTGGATTTGATCATCATTACAGAATAAATGTATTTTTGTTCCATTATCTGATCAACTTCATTTTCAAAGAAACAACAGGAACAAGGCACAGCCCTTTGTAATTCTATTTGAAAAGTTATCTGAGTATGATCGGAACCTATGGGTATCTACCATTTTACCATTCAGTTGTGCACCCATTTTATAGTGATGAAATCTAGATCATATTTCCTTAGCTTCCTTCTGAGAATGTCATGTATGATAGCACCTAAAGCCTTACTAAAGCCAATATATATCATGTATACTGCTTCCTCTTTATCCAGTAGGACAGTTATCCCATTGTTGCACAAATTGCTAGTTTCGTGCCCCTGGAGGCCTTTCCCTAATACCTCAAGGAGGGAGTCACACTCAGGCTGAGTCCATTATAAGTTTATTGATTGCGCAATCTGTCGACAAAGGGGTTAAGTAACCCAAAGCAGAGTCGACCCTCAGTCTTTGTCTGAGGGTATTTTATAATTTACCTAAACAAAGAACTGTAGCGTGTCTCTTAAGTATTGGCAGTTTCACAATTTTACCGTTACGTCTAAGTTTCCACAGGATGTTAGGACCTTTTAAGTGAGACTCAACTTATTATGGGATAGATGAAGGCGCATGCGAGTTGGGGAAGCTGTGGTAAGCTTAATGTCCTTTAGTAACCCCTTATCTTCGTGTAATTCTAGGTCATTGAACAGGTGCGATTGTGAAACTCTACGTGTAAAGCTGCCTTAACCTACATGCAGAAGCTATTAGCAAGCCATTGTTGAATACAGAAGCATATTGCAAAAATAAAGCATCATGTCTAATTTTAAGCCTTATGTTTAAAATCTACTGTACTTGTACTACACCATCAAAAAAAAAATGTTTGACCAAATCAGTTGAGGAACCTGTTGTCATTGTTGTTAATACCTTAATATCTTCTAGTTTCTTATGAACTGATTAGTTAATAATTTGTTCCAGAACCTTTCTGGAAATCAAAGTTGGCTAACTTGTCTCTGTTTCCTTGGCTCATCCTTTCCCCCCTATAATATAAAAGCTATACTATAGCACCATATTTAGCACCTTTAATATGCAGTGGACCAGTGGATTCCCATTAGAATCCATAGGAACAGTCAGTAACCACTTTATGATAATGCCTCACATTCTGTTCTATTTAGCAGTTTGAGATTCTTGGATGAGAGGCTGTATAAAATTGTTAAATTCATAAAGTGAATTTATAATCTCAGATGTATGTAAGAATGTGCAGTAGCTGTTTATGCCAGCATGATTTGGTCTATAAGGGCCAAGTGTTTACCTTTTATTTATTTAAGAACATAAAGAAAAGGGATCTTTTACTAAAGATTTGTATAGCAGGATAATCTCCAACAGCCATATGAGTATATACGTCTTTGAAGCAAAGATAAATAAAGGGGAAGTGACCAGAATGGTCAAATTTTATCATCATAATAGATCTACAGGAAACTTCTGATCTTTTAAGTCAGTAGCCTCCACATCACGGCAGAAAACTGGTGCTGGTTTACAGCCTTGCATTCCAAGTCCAAGCTGTTCAAGTTTGATTTCACTGACCTTGTGACTTTAAGAAGTAGATATACTAATCAGTAAAATGCCCAGAAACAGCAACTTTCTAATGTAAACTCATGTTCCTTATTTCCTGTTATCTCTATACACATTCCATTGATTTGTTCAACTCCAAGGGATTCTACACAAAGAGCAAACATGCTAATTATGGTCAAATGTGTGACTGTTTTCACAAGCGAAGTGAAAGCTGCATTTTTGACAGTTTGGCAGAAGGGAGAAAAATCTCCATTTCCCTTGCTGCTATATGCGATTCTTACAGCCAAAGTAGCTTGTCTCCTATACCTGTGAAATCTGACAGAGGGCATCAGGAAGAAAAGTAAATAAATCAAATTTAACTCAATACTGTGTGCTGCTAGATGTCCTTCCGTACCTCGTTCACATAATAAATCATGCTATTCTTTCCACAGGTCCTGATCTGGCAAAGATTTAGGCATATGCTTAACTTAAAGCGTATGAAGAAACCTATTGAACTAGATGGGATTGTTCATATGTTTTGAAGTTAAACAGCATTTCAAATGGGATTACATGGTACACCCAGGTTCAAGGCAGAGCCCTGTGTAAAACTTTGCAGAGGATAATTGCAATGATGCAGCTTTACAAAGGATGCAGAGAACAGTGAGGTCACTGAGTGTTCATTTAGGGAGGTATACATATAATTTCTCCTAGGAATATTGAGTCTTGATTACAGGTAGAGAGTATGCTGATATCTTTTGTTTGGAGAGTGATTTTAGTTTATTTCTAGTTTCCCATAGGACTCAAGAATATTTTGCAATGCAATCATATAATGGCATTTTTCATACTGAATACAAGAGCCCTTTCTAGACAGCGATTCTATAATTAAGACTGGAATGTAGCCACTTCTTATATGAAGCATTGCAACTATTTAACAGTGCACATCAACATTATGTGGAAACAGAAGGTAATAAGTGAAAAATACTCTATGCATGCCTTTCCCCAGCCCAAGCTGGAGCACTGCCTTATTACTGCATCAATGCAAAGAGTACTCCAGTGATTTCTTAACATTTTTTTGAGAAAACCTTACAGCACAAGACGTTTCCCATCCATTCAGCTCAACTTTACTTAACCTCTGTACCTAAAGAGATCTCAGTGCATATGCTTGACATGTCACAAGGACTACTGATAACAAACTGACTAATAGCTTGGTTGTATTTCTGTGCAATAAAGCCACACTGGGTCAATTTATAGGTATACTGGTATATGTGCTTTATTAATACTATACATAAAATATAATTGAACCCAGTAGGAACAAGGTATATTGATCTTTTATGTGGCAAGTCACTCTATGTACTTTCAATAGGGTTTTAAAAAATCTGTTCATCATGGGATTAGGTTTGAAGTGCCTAGTAACATTCCCACTGGTTTTAATGGGAGTAGAGGTAGCCCAATGGATCTTTAGAAAACTTGCTTCATTAGGGGAGAGAGAGAGAGAGAGAGAGAGAAAAAAGTCATACACTTGCCTCTTGTCCATGAAAAAAAAAATGTTTATTCAATTTATACAAAATCTCTTAGCATTTCTAAGAATGTTTTGCAACTTTTATATAGTTTGTATGATTGTTTATAGTCATTGAGGACCTTTCATAGGCTGTCCTGCCATCTTTGATAAAAACAAACAAACAATTTCAGATCTTATTTTAGGACTATTATGTGGTCAATACAGTAATTCTTAGGTGCCAAAACAAACATCTAGAGGAACAGAAGAAAAATGGATTTTTGTCAGCTTAAAATGTCACAAACAAGTCTGTGTTCATTGGAGTCTGATATATAGAAAAGTAGGGAAAATACCCTAATATAGTCTACTTCAGCCTGAGATCAGAGAAATAACAAACTTTTTTCACTTTTTAAAAGCTATTTCAGCTTAAGTGAAATAGCTGATAGCAGTAGCTCTTAAATCAGTACCAATTTTATCATCTACAGTATTTCTATAGTTGATATGATATGCAACTTGAATAATACAAACACTGAGCTTATTTAATGACATATACATATTCAGTAGATCTCTAAAGCAATTGATATAGTTAAGGATGACCATGGGACAACTTTAGTTTCTCAGTTCACATGTATTGAGTACATCTGGGGCTGAGGAAGGACCCTACAGAAGTAGGCAAGTAAACAACATGTTGACACATTAAACTAATCACAGACTGAAGTGGCATAATGTCATTCAGGGGAAACAATTTAAACTGTAATTAGTATAGGAAATGTGCTGGTAAAAATCAAATAACTGTACTCACTTGTAATTTACATACCATACTGATTTATAAATTAAGATTTAGATATTATCAGGGATAATTCAGTTCAGTGAACAAGAGAGGACAGAAAGGTCAATAAAACATTAGAGGCAGAGGGGTAAAGAATACTCTGTAAAATGTGAAAACATTATCTAACCCCCCAGCTTGTATATTATATTTATGCAGTGTCACTACTTGGTCACTTAATCAAATGAAGGATGCACTAGGAAGGAGAGAGAAAAAAGTAGAAACATTTAGGATTTGAATCCAGATCCAATCCAAGTGTTGAACTCTTAATCCTACCACGTTCATACAACCTCAGGGGAAGTGGGGGAAGCAAGACTTTGTCACTTTCTCTGCCTTCTGCCCCCTGGGCCTCTGACCCCATCTAGCTCCAACTGGGTCCTTAGACCTGCCTGGGCTTCAGACCTTCTTCCTAGGCCTTAGTGCCTCACAAACTACCTGATCCCAGCCCCTTGCAAGGCTCCATCTAGGCTTTAGCACCTTACAATGTGAAGTACCTCTTAGGCACCCTACCCATGCCCTTCGCCTCCCCACTTTAAGCCACTACAAACCTCACAGTTAACAAAGCCCAAACCCATAACCTATCTCTCTCCCATTACAACTCCCTGCAGACCACCTGCAACCATGGAAATCTAGGTTAGTCTACCCACTGAGCTCTCTGCTTGGGTTTATATGACCCTTGACTCCTCCCTTTTCAGTCACCTGATCTTGCGCTACAAGACAGGAACCAGGTGCTGCCAATCCCAAATCTACCACAAGGACCATATTAAGACCTCTTTCCTCCTCTTCGCAAGGAGTGAGTGAGAAGATTCATAGAAGTTAGAGGAAGAAATGTTAAGGCTAGCCTTAACATTTGGGATTGGCAGCACTATGTTCTAGTGCTTCCTTGATTAGGGTGAAGTGCAGTCCTGAACAGAAGGCCACAAAAGCTTTATATGAGATTTAAATGGTGCACAGACCTTGTCTCAGCCCTTATCACAGGAGTGAGGATTGTGGCATATGAGGAGAATATTTCACTGATATTTTTTTCTGTAGTAATTAGAAGAGTGCATGGAAAATATTAACCTTTCTTAGTCTTAGTCTTGCACAGTAAAAAAAAAGGCAAGATAGAACTGGAGTTTCATTTTCCAGAAATAATGTAATACATCAGAGCTTTCTCTTTATTTTCTATGAACATTTTGGTAATCTAAATTTCATTTGTTTTAAACAGTCTTTTGAAAATTTGCCACTGTTTGGGCTGAAGAAACACTGGAATGGGGTAGCAAGGATCGGACCTTGTACTTTAAAACTAATGCCCGTTTAGAAACAACATAGTCACTATGGTTAATTTTAATGAGTCTGGAGATTATCTTATCCCTTTCAGTTCTGCAAAGAACTAACCAGATGGCTGAATGAATTGGTAAATGTTGATTTATGACACTCGCTTTGTCCATTGGCATATTAATTAAAAGAAAATAGACACATTATCCAGTTTGATCCAAGATGAGCAAGAATTGAATGTTGCAGCCCTGCGGTAACAGTAAAAGATATGTGCTGCTTTCTCAGTTGTCTCCTGGAGTGGCTCAAGAAAGGCTTCTTTTAATGGGAGAAAGAGCTTTATGGTTCTATATTCTTAGAAAACTATCTTGTTTAGAAATCTGTATTGCTATTTCTAGTATGCCTTAGCTTTTATATTCTCCAGTAGGTAAATCTGTGCAGCCTCAGTTCTTGAGTACAGTTGTTTATATACACTCTGCAATACATATTGTTCCTCAGATGGCACTGCTTATCAAGTGCCAACTTGGCTTTGGTAAAAGAAAACCCTAGTGTCCATTATCTCCTTCTCTGAAAGCATTGGGATTCATGTACTTGCTAGATAGGAAAGTTTTTCTATTTTGTTGACAGATGCATAATTGTGTAACATTAAGAACAGATGAATACCTATTTCATAATTGCTATAGATTATATGATCTGTCAATATTTTCCCCTTCAAAAACTGAGTAAAAAAATAGCACTGACTGTTTAGATTAGCCTGATTATTCACTATCTGCTCAGGTCTCTTAATCTTAAAAACAGCTTTGCCATATAAACCATACCAATGTACTTCAACTTCAACTTTGATTGTAGCCAGGTACAAATAACATGGATCAATTTGTGTCTATGTAATAAGATTTTACCTATCACAATGGCCACGCTTATATGTATTCACCCACCCCACTACCTAATTGTATTTGTATTTATGCATTCTGGGAAAATCTGGACAGCACTAATCAGTTACATAAATATACTGATGAGTTACTGTCAGTACAGCAAGCAAAAAAACAAAAGAGGCATTGGGAAGGCAACCATATGTATATTTAGGCCACTAGCAAGGGGAGAAGCACCAGTCACTGTCACATTTATCGGCAGAGTATTAACCATGCTATGTATATATATATATATATATATATATATAGATATAGATAGATATATAGCTATTTATATCTATATAGATAGATAGATAGATAGATAGATAGCTATATCTAGAGCCAACCATGACACTGAGTAACAAAATGTGTGACTTATATGATGATTTACATTTATGACTTTGTCTTTAAACTTAATAACATTGTACTTACTATATCAGGAAAAATGGGAAGATATAACTATTAGCCTGTACTTCCCCTCTTTTTTCAAAATCCTACTACTCAATGCACTAATCTTTGACATTCAAGAAAGAAGCAAAACAACATTCTCTGCACATGAGTGAGGATTTATCAAAGAATACCGTCAAGATTAAAGGACATCACCTCTGTGATCCACATTGTCACATAAATCATAATATTCTGTCCCTGGTATCCTGCTTATAAACTTAAAACTACTTCACTACTGGTTTGAAATCATACTAAACAAAAATAACAAGGGTTTTTTTTTGCTCAGTTGGTTGGTTGTGGAGGGAAGGATTATTTGTTTCCAGATTTTTTTCATTTTATTTGGAGTTAAGCGAAGATGCGACTGCCTTAACACTTTTTTCCCATCCATATTGGAGCTATTCCACATCTCATTGCTGACAGAATTCCATCCGGAGTCAGCATTCAGTATCACATGGGTGGGGATCTCTTTAACGTAACTGGTTATCTTGGATTTGGAACAGAACCAACACCTCCATTACTGATAATCAGTACACTGACTTGTGTCACGTGTGTCTACTCAGTTGAAGAATTCCAGGCCATCCAAGTGCTTCTGTGAAATACAAGCTTCACAAAAACTAAAATAAGTTGGTAAAGTATCTCAAACAGACCAGCTGCTCCTCCACATGTTGCAATTAGAGGGCAGTCCTTGGAGACTTTTGAGCATTTCCTTTGCCTGGGTAGCTGCTTTTTCCCAAAAAAGTAAACACAGACAGTATTCAACACCAAATCAAATCTGCCAGTGCTGCCTTTGGACATCTCTGAAACCATGCCTTTGATAATCATAACATCAAGACATTAAAAAAAAAATCTATCAGGCTCTTGTCTACCAGGCTCTTATCAGCCTTACCCTCTTGTATGCGTGCAAAGACTGGACAATGTCAGAAATACCTAAAAGCCTTACACCTGCTTGCAAACAAGGATATTTTTGCAATATTTCTGATCTGCTCAGAATTGTTGTATACATCACACTGAATGTTGGCACTATAAACTTCCCAAACTCAGGGCTTAGATATCCAAGACACTTTTAAAAAGTGAATTAAACACAATGGCAGGTCTGCACTGTCTCAGTGCAAAGCCTGGGAGCACTGCCCTGACCACTTACTCCCACTTACATGTACCAAGTCCAGACACGTTGGCAATGAAGTCATTTAAGAATGGCTCTCAGAACACTCCAATAATCATGCACAAGGCAGAGATTCTGACAGTAGCTGAGATGGGCATCCTTAGGACAATAAGGACCAGATCCATAAACACATTTTTGTACAGTGATGCTGAGTGTCAGAGAAAGAAACCGAGTGGAAATATGACTTTTTAGCCTGGTGCTGAAGGCTTCCCCTGGGAGACAAGACTCTTGGGTTCTGGTCTCTATTCCCAGTGATGTCCATGTATTCAGCTGAATGCCACTGATGCCAATATGCCAGTAACCTAGAAAATTGGGGCTGTCAGTGGATTCAGATTTGGGTTTTTCCAAATTGAATGCATCCTAAACAGCACAGACCTGAGGTAAGTACTGAGATGTTAGGTGTACTCAAGATGGCAGTATATCTAGGTATGCATACATCTGTTTTCTGGCAAAAATTTACTAGATACCTATGGAGTACTGTGATATGGTCTATATGGAAAAAAAAGTGTGTCAATATACATTGCTTCCATGCTGAGGGAAACTGAACACTTTATTGCATGATGCATGCTAGATCCCGAACTGGAAAGAGT
>NW_005841829.1:128062-130222 GCF_000455745.1 Alligator sinensis
TAGCTGTGTTAGTCTGATGCAGAGCATGTACCAATAATTTATTTATTTACTTATTTAATTTCTGTTACATCCCTCCCAAAAAAAATCTGATCTCCTTATTTTCAGAAAATGGCCAAGAGCAAGAAGTCAAGATATATTTCTGAGTGGTGTTCCCATGTGGAATAAATACACCCTGAAATTGCAACCCACTTTCAGTGGACATTCAATGGAATCCAGTGTCTTAAGTCACTTAAAAAATGGGGCTCAGCATCCTCAGACACTTAAGTGTTTAAACTCAGTTCATTAATTGTTGGGTTCAGACTATCTCTGACTAGCAGTGAACTTAAGATATCAAAAGGGGATCAGGTGGATGTCATCTCTAATATATACTGCAAGTAATAATCCCCATGGACCCTTCTCCTGGGCAGAGATTGAAGGAGTGGAGAACTATTCTTACTGTACACCCGAACTCTAGTTTGCACTTCGGTGGATAAAGAATAGTTTAGAGCCACTACACTAATTTTACACCAACCAGATCTTCCTAGTTAAGGCATCTTTGCAGTCCTTTTGTGCCAGAACAGCACAAAGTGACTGTATCGAGGTCTAGAATCTTGTTGAAAATTAAATGTGTAGGAAATAGTGCAGATATTTTGACTGGATTGGAGTAGTTTTTCTGAACCAAGTCAGAAGTCCCTGAACCTCTTACAGTTTTTAATTTATGAGAAGTAATAGTTTGGTTATTAACTCTATTTCTTGCAGAATAAACTGTCTGGTGAGGAGGGGGGCCGAGAGGATACAACAGAAGGAAATGATGACAAGTGAGAAATTTTTTAGCAGACTCCAGTGATGACCGATGAACTTCCTAGGCTTTTGGTTTTGTTATCATTGGTTTGATAGCTTTATCTTAATTTACTGTCAATAAAATTTATTTCCATTTATCAGATACTGAAAAATGTTTCTTTTGATCCAAAAATCATTTCAGAGGACATATATCATTCTTCCTCATATTTCATTGCTCACTGACATCCCTGACATTGATTTTAAAGCCTGTATAGATTTTGCCAGCTAATGGGGATTATTAAGGCTGCATACAAACCTACAGTATATATGAAGTATTTAGTGACTTGGGTTGTTACTTCTTTTTAATCAAATACCCGATTAAAGTTGCTCTAAAGAACGGAATAATGGAACTAGCTAACAATATAATGTACCTGACCATTGCATGAAAAATATAGAGATTTTCATAGATTCATAGATGTTACGGTAGGAAGGGACCTGAATAGATCATTGAGTCCGATCCCCTGCATAGGCAGGAAAGAGTAAGAGTGCTGGGTTCAGATGACCCCAGGCAGATGCCCATCTAACCTCCTCTTGAAGACACCCAGGGTAGGGGAGAGCACCACCTCCCTTGGGAGCCCATTCCAGATTTTGGCCACTTTAACTGTGAAGAAGTTCCTCTTAATGTCCAGTCTAAATCTGCTGTCTGCTAGCTTGTGGCCATTATTTCTTGTGACCCCCAGGGACGCCTTGGTGAGTAGAGCCTCACCAATTCCATTCCGCATCCTCATGATGAATTTATAGGCAGCCACAAGGTCGCCTCTCAACCTTCTCTTGTGGAGGCTGAAAAGGTCCAGGTGCCCCAGTCTCTCCTTATAGGGCTTGCCCTGAAAGCCATTAACCATACGAGTGGCCCTTCTCTGGACCCTCTCCAGGTTATCCACATCCCTCTTGAAGTGTGGCGCCCAAAACTGCATGCAGTACTCCAACTGCGGTCTGACCAGCGCCCGATAGAGGGGCAGTATCACCTCCTTGGTTCTATTTGTCATGCACCTGCTGATGCATGATAAAGTGCAGTTAGCTTTTCTGATGACTTCATCACACTGACAACTCATATTCATGCTTCATATTTCTGCTTCATATTTCTGCTTCCGTGCTACCAAGCAGGTCATTTCCTAGGCAGTAGGTGTGCTGGACATTTTTCCTCCCTAGCTGCAGCACTTTGCATTTCTCCTTGTTGAATTGCATTCTGTTGTTTTCTGCCCATTTGTCCAACCTCTCCAGGTCTGCTTGTAGTTGTTCCCTGCCCTCCGGCGTGTCCACTTCTCCCCACAGTTTTGTGTCATCCGCAAACTTGAACAGAGTACACTTCACTCCCTCATCCAAGTCGCTGATGAAGACATT
>NW_005841829.1:130295-166630 GCF_000455745.1 Alligator sinensis
GTAAAAAGAGACTAGATTAGTCAGGCATGATCTACCTGCTACAAACCCGTGCTGGTTTCCCCTCAGCATAATTTTTCCTGCCAGGCTCTCACATATATGAGCCTTGATAATCTTTTCAAAGACTTTGCCAAGGATGGAGGTGAGACTGACTGGCCTATAGTTGCCTGGTTCCTCCTTCCTCCCCTTCTTGAAAATAGGGACTACATTGGCCCTTTTCCAGTCCTCCAGGACCTGGCCTGTGCACCACGAGTGTCCAAATATTCTTGCCAGTGGCTGTGCAATGACATCAGCCAGTGTCTTCAGTACCCTAAAATGGAGCTCATCCGGGCCTGCCGACTTAAATGCATCCAGTTCTTCCAAGTGACTCTGCAGTATCTCAGGGTCAACGCTTGGTAGTCTGGTGCCCTGCTGTTGTCGCTCTACAATCCCATTGTGAGACTTGTCTTGCCCCTCATTTAGGAACATTGAGGCAAATAACTCATTGAGGAGTTCAGCCTTGTCCCGCCTGTCTGTCACCAATTGCTTTTGCCCATTCAGGCCCAGGGCAAAATAAGACTGCTACTTTCTTTTACTCCCTATATATTTGAAAAACAATTTTTTGTTACCCTTAACTTGGGATGCCATCCTCAGCTCCATGGTAGCTTTGGCCTTTCTAACTGCCTCCCTACAACTGCAAGCTGAGGAGGTATACTCCTCTTTAATAATCCCTCCCTGTTTCCGCTGCTTATATGCCCTCCTTTTTGCCCTTAGGCTGCTCTGGATTTCTCTGGTCAGCCAGGGAAGCCTCTTGGCCCCTTTCCCCACTTTCCTCCACATTGGGATCGTCTCCCTCTGTGCCCGAAGGATAGTTTCCTTAAGGCACAGCCACCCTTCCTGGGCTCCCATCTCGCTAAATCTCTTACTCTGAATGTGCGTCATAGACTAAATGCCTGAGTTTGCTGAAGTCAGCCTTCCTAAAGTCTAGCACTTCCACCCTACTAGTTACCTTACCCACTCTATGCCTTATGACAAATTCTATTATTTGGTGGTCACTGTCCCCCAGGTGACCGCTGATCTGTAGGTCCCCTACCATGTCATCCCCTGTTGCCAATACCAGGTCTAGTAAGGCATTCCTCCTAGTGGGACCATGTACCTCCTGCGTCAGGTGGAGGTCCTATACACAAGGTAGGAACCTGCGTGAATGATGGGAATTCGTTGTCTGCATCTCCCAGCAGATGTCTGGGTAGTTTAGGTCCCCCATGACTACCACCTCCCTAGCCTTTATGGTCTCTGAGAGCTGCCTCAGGAGTTCTGAATGTAGTTCTTCACCTTGGTGTGGGGGTCTGTAACAGACCCCTACCACCAAATCCCTTTCTCCTTGCCCCCCCATGTAACTTAACCCACAATCCTTCTACTTTCTCCTCCTTCGATTCCGTCTTGATGAGGGTCAAAGTATATTGTTCATTGACATAGAGCGCAACCCCTCCCCCTTTCTTCCCCACCCTGTCCTTTCTGTACAGCCTATAACCCTCAATATGTACCACCCAGTCGTGTTTCTCTACAGCTTATAGCCCTCAATGTGTACCACCCAATTGTGGGTAGAGTCCCACCAGGTTTCAGTTAGCCCCACTAAAACATAGGTGTTTTCTGCAAGCAGGTGTGCTAGTTCATCCTGCTTGCTCCCCATGCTCCTAGCATTGGTGTATAGGCACTTGAGCCCTGCGACTGGTGCCTTTGTTGCCCCCCGGTTCTGATGCCCAATGGGTCCCCAATTGCTTACCTGCCTATTGCTCACCTGTGCTGTACTGCTGGCTGTCCCTTGGATTGCAGGTTCCTGATGTTTTCCTTCTTCCTCCCCATCCCCCATCTAAGCTAGTTTAAAGCCTGATGTGGGAGATCAGCCAACCTGTTGGAGAAAAGACTTTTACCTTTCGCTGAGAGGTGAAGTCCATCACGCCCCAGGAAGTCCCCTGCCAGGAAGTGCGGGTCATGGTCCAGGAAGCCAAATCCTGCACCATGGCACCAACTCCTGAGCCTCAGGTTGACCTCTCTGATGCAGGTGTTGTGATGCCTACTGTGACCTCTGACCAGGAAGATGGATGAGAAGACCACCTGTGCCCCTGTCTCTCTAAGCCTGGCCCCCAGAACCCTGTAGTCACCCATGACACGGTCAGGGCTATTCCTAGCCACATCATTGGTTCCCACATGGATGAGGACCATGGGATAGTAGTCCGAGGGCTGGATCAGGTCAGGAATCCTTGTCGTGACATCCCGGATCTTGGCCCCTGGCAGGCAACACACCTCATGCGCCATGGGATCTGGGCGGCATATGTTTCCCTCTGCTTCTCTCAGTAGGGAGTCACCCACTACGATGACCCATCTCCTCTTCCTCTGGTAGCTTGTCTGACCCTCAGCTTGCTCGGGGATGGATTGGGGTACCTCCTGTGCCGCTTCCTCCACCGCACTCTCCTCCAGTGCAGCCAGGGCTTCATATCTGTTTCCCAGCTGCACCAGTGGATCCATTTCTGTGGTGAGTGGGTTGGCCTAGGAGGTGATGGTCGTCCATCCATTTTGGATGTGTGTAAACAAGCAGGTATGTGATGTCATTTTCTACATGGATTTATTAGTGTTTAATTGGTATCTTTGCAGATAAAATGGTTAATAACATTTATATAAATAGACATTATTATGGTTGATGCACTTTCAGGTTCCATTTCTTCAGACATTTTTAAGATAACTCACATGTGCAGAGTTATAGATCTGTAAAAGTGTTTGCAGAATCAGGATCTTATACCTTAGAGCCAGATTTTAATTTTCACCCTTAAATACTGAGCCTAATGCTACTTATTTTATAAACATAACACCCCCATACCACAAAGTGGCATGCCTGCAAGAAAATACATTTATTTAATGAAATACAGTCATTCTTCCTGATGACCTTTAGGACTCAGATTACAAACATGTTCATGTAAGATCAAAAAGGCTTATCATACCATATTTGTGTTAACTTTTAACATTTGAGTTTCAAATCTGAATTTTGCTTAGTACAGCCATGGACCCACCACCTATTCTATACCAAAGTCATTCTAAATTGAGATGCAAGCTGCATTGAGAGAATCATATAGTTATAAACACCTGGTATAAAAATCATATTTTCCACTCCACATGAAATACTGTAAATCATGCAAGAGTAACTTGCAACTTCCTATAAGACATCTGCTTTGTTTGGAATCAATCATAATACAGTATCTCCCATTTGAAATACCTGTCCTAACTTGCTTTGTGTTGAAATAAATACTTTTGAATGAAATTAATGATGTTTTTAGACCAAATGGAGATTTCTTATTGGCTTTTATTATTGTTACACTTTCAGTAACAATCAACCCAGAATATAAATATGCCTATTTGAAAAATGTTCATCAAAATAGCATTTTCAAACTACAAACTATTTCAATAAAACAAAAATTATTCATGAAATCATACTAAATTTCCCTGCATTTATTTTCTCATAATTTCATTTCAACATGAAAATGTCATTTAAAAATATTTATATTACCGAAGTAATGATGCATCAATAACTACCATGCATAATGGCATATTATAATTATACCAACTCATGTCATCATTGCAATACACATTATTATAATTGAATATTCTATTTAATGTGATATTTTATTTTAAAAGAGAAAGGGTAGATAATACTTATTAAAAAATTAAACATATTTTATAGATCAGATTGTTTGTCTCACTGTTTAATGTTATAGCTTATCAGGTCCCTTTTCTTCCTCTTCTTTCCCCCCTCAATTTTACATAGCGACTCTCAAGAAAGTAAATTACACTTTGCAAAAGGTCCTATAAAATCCAAGAGCTGATTGTAACCTCTCTGATTGTTTTAACTAAATAGTATTATGGAATCATTAGAGAAATTCCAAATCAAATGTCAATAAAGGGAGCGCTGAGTAATTCAGAGATCAATTTTACCAGCTAGGTCACAACCTAGTTTTCTTGATATCTCTCATTTATAACAATTAAATAAGGTAACCATAGCATCTTTGTGAAAGATAGGGGAATTTGGAAGAAATATGAGGGCAACTCTGCTTATGTAGAATTGGAAAAGGTGGCATACATTGCCCAGTAGTACATCACTCAGAGGCTTACTTACTTGCTTGCCTTAGACTTAATGGGCATCTATAGGCGTGCCCCAGGATGAGGGGTGGGGAGGGGGTGGTTTAATTAGTGACGCTCTGAAGCCGCGCTAATTAAAAGTGGCCGGAGCATCTGAAAAATGGTGGTAGGGCACCCTGAACTAAAAGCTTGTCAAGCAGGCTTTACTTTACAGTGCCCCGTCACCATTTTTTAGTGCACTGATACACACGACACTGGAATTTGCTGGTGCGTGGATGGCAATTATCATGCTCAAGCAGTCTTGATTCATCGAGTCTGCTCCGACACGGTGTAATTACAGCACATTGGAGCAGCCTCTCTGCATGTGTATAGGAGCCCAACATTTTTCTAAATGCAGTGGTCACTTTATTCTTGCAAAATGAAACTGAAGCTACCTTTTCTCCTCTTCCTCTAAGCCACAGACAGATTGAGTGATGCATTTGGAGAGAGTTTAGTAAAAAGAAATCTCTCCCTTTTACTCCTACTACCACTGCTTTTTGGCATTTTGTATATATTCAAGCCACTGTATGATAAACACTGACAATAAAAATACTTTTTATAGATCCTTTTCTTTCAATATTAGTATTGGGATCAAGTTACATCATCTTACTCATCAGTGGAATATAGTTACATCTGATGTGAAAAGCATCCCTGGACTAAGAAACAAGCACACCACACTGGCATGGAGAAAAACTCTCCCTACAACACTACTTATTTCATCTCAACTTTTCCTGTCATGGGTCTGGCCAACTGCATGACTAGAGATGTTGAAAATTTAACAATTATTTTTTTTCAATTTAAAGTTTTGTATTGTTTATTTTTACTGTACACCTTTATTTCTTGTTTCATTGGCCATTTTCTACCAAAAGGATCACAGGTATCATAGTCTTAACTGTTTTTTAAGGGCTGGAATGTCTCCCTTCTGTTAAGGGCCATCAAATATTCAAAACCTAGGATTAGCACTTTCAATCTGTTAGTCTACCAGCAACAATCCTCATGCATTAAAAGCTGCTTGGTCTGTAAAAGAGTGTTTTTGTTAGAGAAATTCAATGTCACTCAGTGGGATTCACCCTGCAGGGCAGGCATTTTATTGAACAAGTCAAATGTTAAGGCTTCAGGACTGAAACCCTCACTCCACTGAAGACAATGACAAAATTCCCATTGCATTTTACCTCAGGACTGCATGTGATATATCTTACTTGACATGTTGGTTTTGAGGCAGTAACCTGAAGTGAACAGAATCACTTTTTTATTTTTTATTTTTTGCTTACTCTGGCATAATCTCAAATGTAGTATGATGACCTAGATATGATGAATTTGAGATCCAAGTATGTTTACTTCGAATGCCTCCCTAGCTGGAAAGAATCCCTTTTCCCTGATTTCTAAAACAGCAGCAGAATGGGCAACACAGGCCAAGGAATCTTAAAACTCTGCCTCTAGTCACCTTACAAACGTAATAGAGCACAGAACCCCCAGGAATACAGACAGGATCAGATTTTGAGGACAGTTGTACAATATTAATCAGACTTAAGCCAGGAGTTCATATATAAACCAGGGTTTTCTGGATTTACACCAGAGCATGTGATATGAAAATCTGTAGGCTGAGACTATGGCAGTAGCAGTGCATGGCAGAAAGTGTGATATGATGCTACAACACAGTAGTTTTGGGCTACTGCACAGTCAGCATCACAAAAAGCCATTCCTCAGTGTTACTGCACAGTAACTTGGGTTACTGAACAGTTATTTAGTACTTGTTCATGCAAGTACTAAATGAGTGTGCAGTAACGACTGCTCAGTCAACATGTTGTGTAGGTGTGGCCTGTTATCTATAGAATTCATTGGCTTCATTCTGGTCTCTCAGATGCTGAAATGAGTTTTGAAACTGATAGTTTCATAGGTGTAAAATGGAAAAAAAAAAAAAAAAAGAGAGAGAAAACAGAATCAAGTCCAGGGATATTCAAGAGTCTCTGATTCGGATGCAAGATCTTGGGTCATCAGATGATCCCATTCTCCTTGATGCTGTTCTCATAGAACTTACTTTTCCCACAGGAGTGGAACTTTTCTCTGTTCCCCCCTCCTCCCACCATTTCCTTGGCTGGTATATTAGCAAAGGAAAGATACTTCTTTCCTCTTGAAAGCAATCTGATTTCCAGCAAACATACAATACTTACACTTGGTTTTGGCTGTTATTACAGGCTACATTTACAATCAAAGAAAACTGTTCAGTGTTTGGTTATTTTCTGTGTTCTGATGCACATGTTGCCACTTATACAACTGCACACAGCATAGCACTGTTCACATCTGCACGTCAGATCTCCAGTGCACCACAGGACAAAAAGGTATGTGTATAAATGTTCTCTGGTTTCCATCAACATCCTCCCTAAAGGGTTGTTTTCCTACATGAATAAAAAAACCTTTTGCAATAACTGTTCTAAGGCTCGGTCATTTTGTTACAACTTTGGATGTCAGTAAAAGGGATAAGAATAATATACTTTCCATTTCAATATAGCTAGCTAATTAAGGACTCGAAAACATTGAATTGATAAGATAGGTGGACAACATTCCATCTTAAAATTGGGTAAACTGAGTGAATGAGTACACATACACATGTACTAACTTTATGACAGTTTGTCTCAAGTTAACTTTTTTAAGCCAACCTAACTGTCAGAGTGTACATATATATGTCAGGTTAATATAAATGTAGTGCAAGATAATACACCTTTGAGGTGTATTATCTTGAGTTGCATTCACTAAGTAGAATCTAAACTGATTTAAGGTACATTTGTACACTAAGTCAACTTAACTTAAATCAACTTAACTTCTTCCAGCACTCCTATGCCCCATGAGCCTCTGGGACAATCACTTCCTTATTCCACCACTGGCACTGCCTGGACCCACAGGTGTGCTGCATGCTCAGGCTTAAAGGGACATGCAGGCATAAAGGTAAGTGCTGCCAACCCCAGGTAAGTCAGTCCCTGTCCTGAGTAAATGGCAGCTGGTGGTGAGGGTTGAAGGGGAGGGAACTCAAGGCTTCTGGGGTTTCTAAGGCTAGAAGAGGTTAAGCCTAAGGAGGGAGGAGTATGACTCAGCCTCCTGCCCTTGCAGGTAACAGCTGCCTGGCTATGGTCAGCCCCATGAGGCCTGCCTGCTACCAATGTTCTGCTCCTTTCCAACAGGTCCACTACATTGGGATGGCCTTGCAAGTCTCTAGTGCTATCACAGTCTGATGACCCAGTTTCCCATAAAGATCCTTCCAGTCTGACCCACCAGGGCCTGAACTAGGAGGGAAAACTGGTGAATGTATTCCTCAACATCTTGGTCGAGGATTGCATTTGATGCTTTCATGGAGGGCCTCTGGAACAGGCATGTTTACAAAGCCATCATGGGAGACATGCAGGTCTGGAAGTATGATCAGACCTGACAACAAGTCCATACTAAGGTGAAGACCATCTGAGGCATGAATACCCACCTCTGCAATAGTGCCTATAGTTCTGGAGGCCCTGTGAAAAAAAGGCCCTTTTACCATGAGTGTCTCTGAAACATCCTTGGGCCTGATGCCCTGGTGGAGAGCAACTTCGCCATCGGCACTTCCTTGGGTCAACTAGGTGCACCAGAGCAGGAGGAGCAGGGGCTTGCAAGTGATGGGGGACCAGGCAGGAGTGCTGAGGGATCCTCCCCTAGAGGCAGCTATCAGGCCAACCTGCCCTGGAGCAGGAGGATAAAGGAAAACCATCCACCAGTGCTGGCCTCTGCACTAGGCACTCTGTCCCTCCTGCTTTCCAACAGACCTCTTCCACCTCCAGCAGCTCTTCCATCAGCACAGAGCTCAGTCCAGGTACCCAGGCCCCTCAGGAGCTCCCTGTTGCCCAGGCAAGGCCAGAATACTGGGCTGCCTCACTCCCCCACTCCTTGTCCTGCTTCCCACTGGCTCTGTGCACCAGGTGCATTGGCAGACCCAGGAGGAGATGGTGCACACCATCTGGACCACCAAGCACCGGACATGGGGGGTTGATGCCAGGTAGGAGGAAACATGGAGGGACACACAGGAGTACCAGAGGCAGGTGCTGGAGCTGCTGGCACTGGAGCAATGATGGACAGCTGTCACTAAGCCCTGATGACAGCTGCTGTGGAGGCTGCAGCAGTAGTCAGAGAATCAGTGGTGATTTATAGGAGGGTGGTGGCCAGGCAAAAGTAGATGAAGGTCATGTTCCTAGACCATTGGGAGAATGAGCAGAGGATGCAGGAAGGCCTCCTGCTCTGCCTGCAGTCAATGACTAGGGATAAGGGTATGACACCTGCCCCCACAGGAGATTCTTTGTCAGGAAGCAGGGATCCAGGTGTCCCTCCCCCCCCCCACCAGTGGGGGAAGAGGAAGGCCTTGCCTCCATGAATGAGCAGGTCTCCAGATGAAAGGAAGCCATGTGTGCTGCATGCTCCCAATGTCCCTGGATCCATCCACCCAGTGATGTCCCTAACCCCCCTCCCCTGGCCCTTTTTCCTGATGCATGAACCTGCCCTGGTGGTTGACAACAGCTACAGAGTGATGGAGTAGACCCCCTTCCTGTTGATGTATTCTCATATCCCTCCTGCGGGGCCACACCACAGGGATGTGGGTTCCATTGAAGGCATCCAAGCACTGGGGCAAGCCCAGGATATGGAAGCCAGCCCTGACTGAAGGGGGGTTATCCAGGCAGATGACCTGGTAACTGAGGACCTCTCAAATGGCCCTGGTAACCTCCCCGGTGGTGGTCTTTCCCACCCCAGAGTGGTGGGCAATGTAGCGCAGGCTCATGGCCAGCCTGAGCAGGGTGATGCCCGCATGCTGTTTGGGGGTTAGGATGTGCCATATGACAATGTCATGGCACAAGATGTGGGGTTTCACTTGCTCAACCGCATAATAGAAGAGGGTCCAGAACAGGTAGAATTCCTGCCTCCACAGCTGGTTGTCCCAGGTGGTGTCACAAGTCTGTTCTGGCTGGGTGAGCCCAGAGGTGATGGTACACAGTCATGAGGCCCAGCCACAGCATGCCCCCCTTGATGAGCTCCATCAGGGTCTTATAGTTCTGGAGCAGGTGCTGGGTATCACACTTCTCATCAGCTTTGGCCCCAAGAAGCAGGTCCCAGAGAGGGCTGTGGCTATTGTCCCCCAGCTCCAGGCTCTGGAACTGGCACTGCAACCAGCACTAGAATTTGCTCTCAGGCTGGCTGTGCAAGTGGTCCCTGTGCCTGTCCTGGAGGTGACACAGGTCATTCAGGCACCTGTGGACCTGAGCAGAGCACTCCAGAAGGGCCTGAAGGATGACCTGCACATTGGGGTGGGCTCCAGGAGGCCCAGCAGCAGCCATGACGTACTCCCAAAATGCTGGGCAGACAAGAAGGGGTGGCAGAGGGGCAGAGCAGAGACAGATCTGTGTAGCAGAAAACAAAGGTACAGCATCAGCATGGAGACTTGGGCTAACAGCATGAGTTTCTGGCTTCAGCAGCTGGCTCCAGTCAATCTGGGCTCTGCCCTTTAGAAGACTGGGGGGAGGAAAGGTTGGGCAGCCATGAACTGACAGGGTCAGACCTGGGGTGGCTTTACTGGCTTAGCCCCCGTGGACATAGCTTGCAATGACCCCCTAGCTGGTGGCCAGGGGTAATACAAGGAGGACTCACAAGATGGCTGCCCCCATGTCAAGGAGCTGTACATGTATAAGCTTCGATGTGGCTTAACTTAAAGTTGACTTAGTTAACTCAATTTAGGTAAGAAGCTTTATTTTAAGTAGACTTAGATGTGTACACACTCTAAATCTCTTACTGAAATCAAGTATTAATTTGCACCAAAGTCAGGAATAAAAGCCATATATTCTAACCCTCAGCTTTATTGATTCAGCAGTAATATGTGGCCAATTTCTAGATTCCTCTGAATATTCAAATACTATTATGAATTCTTTCACAATTAAATATTCAGAAGTTTTTTATTTCTTCTGAAACAACCCAAATTGAGATTTCTGGTGGCAATACCAACATTTCATATCTATTCTAGTGATGATATTGCCTTGAGAATTTATATATAAATGCAGTGCTCAGAAATGATGATGATGATAAAAATAATAACAATAAAGCACATGAAAATTTTTATTTTAAAAAGGTGGAGACCCAAAGACCCAAGTAATTAAGTACCATAACACCTTGATAAAAAAAAAAATTGCTCGCAGACTTATTCTCATTCACTTTTCCGTCTTCACTGCATTGAAATTAAATAGCACTGCATGCATGTAAAATTTAAATCAATATTTCTTACATTAAAAACCTATCAACATGATGCACTTGCTTTAAAAGAAGATATTTCTTGCAAGGAATTCAGGTTGGCACAATAGCTTTTATTACATCCCAGTAAATTCACTGAAAGTATTTGTCTATCTTTATTTTTAAAAGGCAACAGTTACAAAATAGTGAACTAAGCTGGAAGTCTGGGGAGAGATATAAGGGTTTGAAATCCTTGGAGCGGAAGGCATGAACTCTGAAGAGAAATAAAGTGAAGAAAGTCTTGATAGAAGGGAAAAAAAAAAGAACTGGGAGGAGGGAAGGATGGACAGCAAAAAGATAAATGGGGCCCTAAAGCAAGTTAGGATGGGATCCCTGAAGGTGAAATTAATTGCTGTCGCAGAAGCCAGTGCAAGGCCTATCCACCACTGAAGTTGGTTATACAAAAGGGCTTAGGAAAGAACAAGTGAGGCATAGGTCTTATGCTGCCTTTTTGCAAAAGGGTGTAGTTCATCCTGAGAACACATGGAAGCCTAACTAAATTAGGAGAAGGCACCGTACTATTTCAAACCCTGTTGGCATGTGCTCTAGCCTAAAATGTAATAACTAACACTTTTTTATCATTCAGAGGAACATATGTAATCCCAGTCCTTCCCAGATATACTCCTATTCACACTACCTTATTTATTTATTTATTTTAAATGCTGTCCAGGGGAGACGTTCACATGGAGGACTGGAACTGGAGACTTAACTACTGTTGAGTGCAGAAATTTACCTTTACTACTCATAATTTATCCTAATGCATGCTTTGCCCCCATCTGCAGTTGTAATGGCCTGTAGTAACAGTGTTGTACACTGTACATGGACTTTCAAATAGTCAAAATCTCGAGAGATTTAATGCCACACATCAAATGTGATGAATAAGATTTGGTGATAAAAGAAGAAAGTTATGAATAATGTTAGGATTTTTACTTTTTAAGCTTGTATTAAATCTGTTTGGGTTTTTTGTTTTGTTTTTTTGTGAGTCTATTGCTCCACTTCTAGTGAAAACAAGCTCAAATCTCAAATATCAGGGCTTTAATATCAAAATGCACCAAAAGAAACATTCCAGATTTTAGTGGCTTTTGACGCTGTTTTTGAAAATATGCAGAACTCCTTCACCGATTGACACTGCAATTTTAAAGCATTAAGCAGCAGCTTTCCCCTCAAAAACTACTCTCTTTAATGTATTTACTGGACAAAGGGCATTTATTACCCTTGCTAGTATATTTCAGTGGGAAAATGCAGTATATTGTTAACCACATAGTACCAAATATAGAACGCATTTACTTAAATTACTCTTACTGAACATTTACATTTTTATATATACTTATTTGTACCATCCACAGCCTTTTTCCATGTATATACAGGTTTTATTGTTATAACTTAGGCTCCTGCAGCATGTTTGAAAATTTAAATCTATAATGGTTAGAAAATTATAGTTCATTTATATTCTTTATTAAATGTATAATCTTTATAAACACCAGGATAAATTATTTACACAATGCGGAAAAAATAAATTCTCCATTGAGTTCAATACAAAGCAGGAGATCACCAAGATCAAGCTCTGAAATTATAAAATTTACCTATGATTTACACTAGCCTCTAGTTGGTAATATCAAATGCCACTACTTGAATATATTATAATCCCCTCAGACCCACTTGAATAAAGAAAGCAATATTTTCCTTCTTAATCAGCTGTTCTTGTTCAGTGAATACTCTAAAACGCCAGGGAACAAGATGTCTGACACCTCAAGGATGTCTCCAATACAGCATGTTATGCTGGACACAGTATTTAACATGTGATTAAACACACAAATGACTGCCCGAAATACTGTACTACCTGTTTAGCCATCTGAAACTAATATGGTTATATGCATGTATTTAAAGGAAATGGTCTCTGCTTTGCTCAGTGCTGTGTTTTGAGATTTGCCACACTAGGAAGCATTTTTCATGAAGTACAAACTGGGAAATTTATTTGCAAGTGGAATTTTTAACACCAAATCTACTTTTTTCCTACTCTGCGCTTGCATCTACATGTGCCTCTTAAAGCACAGCAATAAGCTCCCTAGCTTATTGTTGCTGGAGCAGCACTCTGTAGCTTATTGCTGCCAGGTGTGCATCTGCACATGCACTGGGATGCAGTGTGTTGAGCCATGGGTGGCAGGGGGCCCCAGCTCAACATGCTATGGAGGGGCTGGCTGGAGCACAAGGGTGTTTCAGTGCAGGGCTAGCTGTTGGGCAGACTCCACCCTGAAGTATTCTTGTGCCCTAGCCAACCCCTCCAGTGCTACACGTGTACTGCTGCTCATGGAAGAAAAAAAAAACAACCCTCAACTCTGCAGCAAAATAGTACTTGTATTTAATTTACTCTAAAATAGGATACTTCTTGTAGTTACTCCAGCCTAATAGAGGTGCGCATGTAGATGCTGAGATGTTTACTGTGCAGTTAATTAGTGTATTGTGAAGTAAACAGCTTGTATAGATGTGCCTTGCCAGAATTTAAGCTCTGCTTATGTCGTGCTGGATTTGCAGAGGGAGTGTAGGTCTCCATCTGTAGAACAACATGGTGTGTGCTCGTTCCGGAGTCACTCCTGAGCTCAGCATATGACATACTTTTGAAAGGTTAGTCCTTCAGAAACATTAAATCAGTAACTTCTTTCAGCCACACCTTGTTTTTGAGCAACAGAATGTTCTTACACTTTCAATGTTCTGTATCTTTTGGCTAGTTATTTGCATCTCATAGGGAGTATATTCCAGTTTCTGGAAAAGGCTGCATTAAGTCAAAGCATTGAGACAAAAAAACAGATGGTGGCAATACATATTACCAATCATCTCCAAACTGCACAAATATCACATAACATGCAATTCTTCAATTCCTATTTCTCTTTAATTCATTGTTTTAACACAGGGGATACATTAACATGTGCTTAACTGCAGACTAATTATCTGTGGAGTAAAGCATCACCATCTACACATGTGATGCTAGTAGGCCACAGTAAACTGATGTATGCCAACATAAGATAGTACTGTTGGGGACAGTACTCTCTTACGGTGGGGTAATTTATTGTGATTAAATGCACATGTAGATGCTGACCAAAGGCATAATTGCTCTCGGTCAGCCCAGGAAGCAGGGGATCAGACTCCTTATTGGCGCCTAGCCACACAACTCTGCAGTTTCAGCATCGTCCTGCCCCAGCCAGCCCCTCCACCACCGGACACCACCACCTGGACTCCCCCCCCACTCCAGCCAGCCCAGGCCTGCTCCACCCTGGCTCAAATGTTTGCTGTTCCAGATGCATGTGTGGATGCTGTGCTTGGGAGTAGTTTACTCTGGCTGAAACTGCTCCAGGGTTTATTGTTTTCAATTAATTGTATGTATAGATGTACCCAGAAGGTGCATCTACATGAGCCATTAACACACAGCAATAAGCTGCAGAGCTTATTGCTTTGCAGTTTATTGCTCCCAGCAAGTTCCTGCGTGCATGGTTTACACATGCTTCCAGACAGCTGCACATTGAGTCAGGTCACAGCAGCCTTGGCTGACAGGGGGCCATCCCGGGGCTGCTCCAACTGGATTCAATGTGCTATGGAGGGGCTGGCTGGGGCATAAAGATCACCTATACATGTGCAATGAAACTGATCCAATGTACTGTAATTATATCACGTTGGAGCAGACTTGATTAATCAGACTTGATTAATGGTCCAGCAGACTTGATTAATCAAGTCTGCTGGACCATTGTAATTACCGGTCTCCAGCAGACCCCCAGTATCACATGTATCAGTGTCCCTGCACTGAAAAATGGCAATAAGGGTGCTTTAACGAAAGCTTATTTGATGAGCTTTAGTTAAAGTGCCCTGATGCCATTTTGAAGTATGGGGATACCGATACACATGACCCTCCCGATACTTTAATTAGAGCAGCTTGAGCCGCTCTAAGTAAAGCACCCTCCCCCTCCCCATCCCACAGAACATCTATAAACGCTCAAAGGTTCTTCAGCATGGGGCTAGCCAGCAAGCAGCCACTGCACTGAAGTACTTTTGTGCCCCAGCGAGCTGGAAAATGGTCTTTTATGTACAACACCCAGCATATAAAAATATAAATAAATACAAGTACAACCCTGCTGCAAAGTGTATTAGTTTTGTGTGCCCCAATAAGGGTCCATGTGTAGACACTGAGGGTTCCTATGTACATACAGAGAGCCTGCTGCAAAGTGCAGCCCTGCTGCAAAGTGTATTAGTTTTGTGTGCCCCAATAAGGGTCCATGTGTAGACACTGAGGGTTCCTATGTACATACAGAGAGCCTGCTCTGACACTCTGGAAATCCAGTGCGTCAGAGCAGACTCGATTAAATCAAGTCTACTGCAGCACAGAAATCGACACGCTCTGGCAGCCTTCCATGTCATGTGTATCAATGTCTCCATGCATCCCTGCACTAAAAAAATGGCAGTGGGGTGCTTTGAAATAAAACATGTTTAATGAGCTTTAGTTTAAAGTGCCTCACCAACTTTTTTCAGCAAGGGGATGTGTGGGAATGCTGATACACGTGACCCTCAGGCACTTATAATTAGCACAGCTCACTAATTAAAACACCCACCACTGCATCCCAGAACATGTGGAAAAATCCTGAAACATTTCCTGTGCAGTTAAATAGTCAACTGCACCATAAATAGCTCATGTATATGTGCCCAGATAGTAGCAAAATAAGCCTACTCACCATTATCTGTTACTAGTGGCCCTCATTCTTCAACGTTTGTTTGTTTTTTTCAATTAATGCTTTTTAGTCTCCATTTGCATTGATTTTTTGGGGGTTACCCTATTGAAGCTGTGAACAAGGATACTCAACAATGTCACATTGTGATAGTATTTTTTGCAGTATAGAGCATAGAGAAAGGCAACTGAAATCCCACACTTTGTTCTACAGAAAGTGAAATGCATGAACTGTAGTTTCTGCTAACTACTCTGGCAATATTTAAGTTGATGACATAAAGCGGAAACCTGCCACTTTCTGGTAGCAATCTCCTAGCCACCCATTCATTCATCTAGAATTTTGTCATGTCAAATCCTATTGTTAGTAGATGCTATCTTAGTAACTAATGATAGCATTGGGGTATATAAGCCATATGAGAATAAGCTTTCTTCCCACATGAAGTCAGTAGTAAAGCAGTTTGGAAACTGTTTCCAGGTCTTCTTTTTCCAGTTATATGGACACAGTCAGCCAAGATCTGACAAATTCCATGTTACTTTCAGAGAAAGACTTTGGAATTAATCCTTATCTAATGAAAAACAAAATCTTCCTTTATTCTAAACTTCTATTTGTTTTTCTTCATAATGTGTTATATTCCTTAGGAAGGATATAATGGGCACATTTACATGTGCTATTGGTGCAAATGAATAAATTCTGGAGCTGTTTGCACTGGAGCTCATTGCTCTCAGGTATACTATTTCCACACATGCCCAGGACTGCAGCTCAATGAGTTGGGGTGGAACATCCCCAGCTGGCACGGGATTCCAGGGGTCAGCCTGCCAGCCCAGAGCTGCTCTGACCTAGCTCAGTGTGCTGCAGAGGGGTTGGCTGGGGCACAAGGATGCTGCAGTGTAGGGCTAGCCAACAGGCAGTCCCTGCACTGAAGTACCCTCATGCCCCAGCCAACCAGGGAAAGCGTATACACACGCATTGCAGTGAAATAAACAACTCCACTGTAGAATGGTACTTTTGTTTACAAGTACTAACCAATGGCAGAGTTCATTAGTTTCCTCTTTCCTAATAGTACTGCACATGTAGAAGGTAACATTTTACTGTGGAGCTAATTAGGCAACTGCACTAAATGTCTCATGTTGACACACCCCCAAGTCACAAACAATGCACCCTAGCATTACTGGGTACAGCAATTTCTTGGACCTAGTACGTTTAGGTTGAAACAAGTTAAGGTCTGTTCTGTGACTTGGGATATTAGCAGGACTAGCAGTATTGGGGAACTTCTCAAAAAGAAAAAAAAGTAGTGTACAGGCAATGGAAGAATGGTTTAGCATCCAGAGGAGAGTACAATCATATGACCCAGGCCTGTAGGTATGAGACAAGGAAAGCCAAGGCATGCATGGAGATAAAACTGGTAACTGAAAAAAAAGACAACAAAAAGTCCTTCTATAGGGAACAAGAAAAAAAAAAACGAAGCTCCACTGTGGGTCCCCTACTGAACACAGAGTGGGAGCCCACAGTTGATCCCCACAAAAAAGCAGAGCTCCTTAATTCTTACTTCACATCAGTATTCTTGAAACCAGGCACGAACTCATAACCTGCCCATGGACCCAGAGAATACAGCAATGGCAGTAGTCCACATAAAATCAGCCCCAAACAGGTGAACTATAGGGTGTTCAGTCTGACTTCGATTCTAGGAAAAAATCTTTGAATAAAATCATCAAGGAAACCATCAACCACAAGCTTGTAACTGGTGGGGTACTGAGAAATAATCAGCATGGCTTTGCTGAGTGGAGGTCATGCCTAACAAACTTGGTGTCCTTTTATGACCAGGTAACCAACCAGCTGAACACGGGGCATGAAGTAGACATCATCTACCTAGACTTTAGCAAGGCCTTTGATACCATTTCCCATGAGATTTTCTCAATTAAGCAGGAGGGCACCTAGCTCAGCAGCAGATCCCAGCAAGTTGTAATTGATGGGGTGGCCTCATCCTGGAGGGCTATCTCCAATGGAGTCCCCCAGTTATTAGTGCTTAGGCCTGTATTCTTTAACATCTTTATCAGTGGCCTGGATTAGGGAGTGGGAAGTGCAATGATTAAGTTTGCAGATGACACAAAGCTGTGGGGAAATACAGGCACATCTGAGGGCAAGTAGCCAGGATGACCTTGACAGGCTGGTCTTATGGGCAGAACACAATCAGATTAAGTTCAATAGGGACAAGTACTGGGTCCTTCACCAGGGTAGGAAGGACCTTCACCATAACTATATGATGGGTAGTTGCCCACTGGCTGGCACAGCATCTGAAAGGGACCTGGGGATGACAGTTGACCAAAGGATGAATGTGAGTCAGTGTGAAAGTTGCCAACAGGGCAAATAGAACTCTGGCATGCATCAGTTGATGTATTGCCAGTATATCCAGAGAGGTGCTCCTCCCCCTCTATTTAGCATTGGTGAAGCCACAGGTGGAATACTGTGTCCAGTTCTGGGGACCGCACTTCAAGAAGCATGTGGATAAGATCAAAAGAGCGCAGAGAAGGGCCACCCACATGATCAGGGGCCTAGAGGATAGGCCCTATGAGAAGAGACTCCAGGAACTGGGCCTGTTCGGTTGGAATAAGAGAAGACTGAGAGGTGACTTGATAGCCACCTACAAGTATGTCAGGGGCAAGCACCAAGATCTAAGGGAGCAGCTCTTCAGAAAGGCACCTCTTGGGAGAATGAGGGTAGATGAGAGGAAAAACTTCTTTTCCATAAGAATCTAGAATCTGGAACACATTCCCAGCAGAAGTGGTGCTGTCGCCATCCTTGGTGGTATTCAAGAGGAGGTTGGACAAGCACCTCTTGGAGTTCATTTGAAACCAATCACTGCCTGCTAATGGCAGGGGATTGGACTCAATGATCTTACAGGTCCCTTCTGGTCCTTCTTTTCTATGATTCTGTAAGTGGAGGGTGAGGCCAGGCTCAGAAGCTGAGAATCAGAGTCAGGATCAAAGCAAAGATCAAAGGCCAGCCATGAATACCAAGAGAAGGGAATGAAATTAACATAATATGACCAGAGTGTAGTGACTGAAATTATAAATTTATAGATTCTCTCTAGCTAAGGAGATTGAGGAAGGTGGTAACTGGGAGATGGTCCCTCAATTAAATAGAAGCTAGGTTATTAGAAAGGGGGAGAGACAAAAAGTCTCAAAAGATAGCCTACTGCTTCACAATGAAAGTTCACAGTTTATTTCTCATTTATGTATGTCTGTGTTTATTGAACCCAGTAATTGCTATACAGAGCAGTCTACAAACTCACAAGGAAGTTTGCTGTGCAAACAATTCACTGGTCTCTGCTCTCCTAGTTAAGGCTAGATCTAGGGTGGGCTCACAGAATCATAGAAAATGAGGGTTGGAAGGGACCTTAGGAGATCATTGAGTCCACCCTTCTGATCAAAGTAGGAACATCACCAACTAGATCATCCAAGTCAAGGCTTTGCCTGGATGGGTGTTATAAACCTCAAAAGACGGAGATTCTACATCCTCTCTGGGGGCATTTCTACATGTCATCTGGGCCATGTACTTGTTACTGTACAGTCATTTAGTACTTGCTTAAGCAGAAATCTCAAGGTGGAACTGATATAAATTACACAATTTCCTGTAAGCAGCATAGTTTAGACGATGCCCTCCCATTCCCCTTTGGTGGGGGATAGCAAAACTTAGATTGGGATCTGCCATTTTTAAAGCAGTCTATGTGTGGTTTAAAACTTCTGTTCTATAATGGGTATAGACCAAGTTCTGATTATTTTTCCTGGTGAAAGTGTAATGTCTGTATCTGGTCATGATGGACATCAATGCAGAGGGTGTTGTGCCTCATCACAGCCATAGATGCTGGGAATTTGAACCTTCATCCAGAGTTAGTTTTAGTATCCAGATATTGTTTCTATAGCCTTGAATCCCAATGCCTGGTCTGAACAACAATGAAGTTCAGAGAAGTGTGGATACTAACCTTACAGTTCTGGTTCATCTCAAAGTCAGAAATTATTAGAAATCAGTACAGCTACAAAGCAGTTAAATTCATATGCAGAACTGTACTGTAGATAAAGGTAAAACTATTACATTTTGTCTGAAATTATCGTTTATGAAAAGGCTAGACAGAATCAAGGAGTGTTATATTGGCTATTTGCCTGTTTGTGAATGGAAGCACCTAACAGATTTTTATACTGTTGGTAAAGAATCAGGTTATCTTTCTATTTATTTTAATTATAAAACTTCCAAGTGTTTTTGTTAGGTGGTGTTAATAATTCAGGAAGGTAATTGGATATGACCAAAAGGAATGGGGGAAGGGGGAGTGGGCACCGTAGTTTACTGATATTATCTAGAAGTGTGAACAAAGTCACCTGTTTTCCTTTGTACATGTAAAAAAAAAGGAAGAACTGATACAGTACTTTCAATCTGAAACACGTGCACAAAGGAAATAAAGTATTATTATCTCTGTTCCATAGATCAAGAAACATAGGTACAGAGAGGTGATGTTGTTTGCCCAAAATCACCTAGTAGTTTAGGGTGTGTACTCACCATATCTAGTCTATGTTAATGCGGGTTACCTTAAGCTGCATGAAGGTAGACTGGGAGTGTCATGTACAGTGATTTGCCAGTGTTGGGAGCCACATGGGGAAGCTGGTGTAAGTAACATTGGGTAGGGAGAAGGCAGTTGGGATCAGAGGGGGCTAACAGGTGTGCAGGGGTGGAGGGAGAGTTGGAGAATCCTCTTGGGGGGGGAATTGTCTGTCAATGAGTTCACCCCTTTAGGTGAGCTATCTTAGATCAGGCTTGCCATTTTTTGTGCCATTTAACCCCCCTGAATTCCTGCACAAAGGGGCATTTAGATGCTTCTAGTTAGGTCAATCTAAAGTGGCTAAACTAGAAAAATAATGCAAATCCTCTAGGGGAGGTACAATGGTCACTAATTTCAATACAAAGACTACCAGTGAATTGAACAGATGTTGCTCTTGACTCCTAATGCACTGAGCTATATTGCCCTGCATGTTGCATTACTCTAAATTCATGTTAAAAGTACCAAGACCCAAAAGTAAGCATATGAAAGTTATTATCTTAAAAAGCCAGGAGATTAATGTCTGATGCATGTAACATTATCTACCTTCAGTTTTATGTTTCATTTTTTTTATATTAACATTTTCAAGCACAAAAGTAAAAGGATGCCAAATGCGTGGAAACTAAGGAATTTTGGAAGAGATTTTTTTTAGGAATATCTTTTGTTTAAGCTGCTAGTGGAATTACCAGTTTCTATGGTGAAAATGTGTCAGAACATGAACTTTAGTATTCCTGAACATAAAGTGAAAAAGTTGAGTTTTTTTCGTTTATTTTTATTTTTAAATGAATGTACTAGTCATATTAAAATCTGAATATACTCTGCAATGTATTGTAGACTTGAATTTTACAAACTTTTTCATGAAGAGGACACCTGTCTGAGAGATAATTACAGCTAAAGAACTTCCATTAAGAGGTTCTGCCTTGAAGCAAGGAGTATTACAATATCGATGCTTGTCAAATTCCAGTCAAAATAAAATCTCATGCAGTTTTGAGGCAAAGCAGAGATGATGTGTTTGATCTCATAGAGGGGTATGGGGGAGGAAAGGGGAGAGAAAGTAATTTCATAAAACTGAAATAATCTTTATCCCTGAGGTAACAGGAAATGGGAACATTATTCACCAGTAACTGGTAGGAATTATCCACCATGTAAGACAAGGAAAACTGAGCATCTGATTTTTTAGGTACAGCTAGTTGTAGCTACTAGATATACATTTAATTTAAAAGATAGCACCTCTCAAAACCTCACTCTGATTAAATTTGTTCTTTACCCAGTCTAGGTTATCAAATGATTTCATGATTATTCTGATAATTGTTTCTAGGAGCCCCAAACATTTATTTTTCCAGATCATATAGTTTAAAGTTAATTATAAATGTTATGTTTATCTCATTACTTCTAGAGCATAGATTACTCAGTGTAATTTGCAAGCTTAAAATGTAGAATTAATGAATAGCAAATAATGTACTTTCTTGTACAATTTTTCAACTGAATAATCATTTTTACTAACATTTGTTAATCTTTCAGGGTTTTCAACTATTAATATGAGCACACCCATCTTTATCCAAACATTCTTCACTACTGAATGCCTCATTCCTCATAATGTAAAAGAGCAGTGTTACTGTTACTTTATTTGTATAATAATAGCATTTAGCAGTCTCCCTCAAAGACCTGGGTCAATGAAGGGACCTGGGCCCTTGTGCAAGGAGTTCCTCACGCACACACACAAACCCCCTTCTTCAAAGAAATTCAGTCTAAGAGTGAGAAATGAGGGTGAGATTATACTTTGCAATTAGATCATGTTAAGAGCACTTAGAACTTGAGTGATCACACATTAAGGTCCATGAACAAGAGCTACTGAGTCCTTTAGGCATTTTAAAGTTATACCACTTTTGATGAGGATTATTTTTGAGCTGTGCTACCCAACTTGAGTTAAATTAACTTCTGGATCTTCATCTGAGATAAAACCACCAATTTGAAGTCTTCCAGTATCCCAGAAAGCACTGTTCCCAGGTGGACTAGCTATCATCCAGGACTCTACAACCTCAGATTAACAGCTGGGAACAGCTAAGCAATGGGTGGGTGGAGATGGGGTGAATGGGTAGGGAGCAAAAAGGGGTGACGGGGGAGGGGAACAGGTAGGGGGAAGGAGGCAGTGGATAGGTGGGGAGCTGCTAGGCTGTGGTTTTCTCTGCCCCCAAAATTATCCTCCTAACTCCCAAATTGCCCTCTCTACCCCCAGATCACTCCCCTGGTACCCCAGTTGCTCTTCTGACCCTCTGCTGACCTCTCCCCCCCCGACTCACTGCCTTGCCATCCGATCAGTCCAAGAGTGGCAGAGATGCTAGTGAGAGGGTTTCCTCTCGTTGTCTACCTCCTGGGGCCCCTGCTCTCCTTCAGTTGCAAAGCTTGGTAGGGGTTCCTACATATCCAAATCCAGCCTCCACCAAGTCTTGAAACTAAAGGGGAGGCAAGCAGGGAGGAGCAGGGGGACAAGGAGCTGCCAGGCAGCTGCAAGGCCCAGTGGGGGCTGGATCCAGGTGCACAGGGTGTCATGGGCTGAAGCCCAGCAGCAGACAGGGAGGTAAAAACCCCTCTAAAAACAAAAACAAAACAAAACCCCCCCAACCCCCCCAAAAACAAACAAACAAACAAACAAACAAACCCCTGTGTATCTTCCTACACAGAGGGTAACCTGTTGTGCGTGCTCAGTAGCTGTGTTCATGCTTATGTCTGCACTGCATGGATAATAAAATAACAAACTATGTAACTGCCAAAAATGCCACTTACATGGCTGAAAACCTGCCCTTCAGATACATAATAAAATTTGGAAATAGATATTTAGGGAAAAAATTCTCTTCAAGTATGTGCACATGTTCTTTTTAAATTACTTGACCATTTTTTGTACTTGACATTGTTAGAGGTGCATAGTAATAGTAATAGCACAGGGGAGAAGGAAATGAAGCCTTGATGGAAAAAGCTGAAGACCATTTTGCCAATAAAAGCTTCCTCCAGGTACATAATCTTGAAAATTAAGAAACGGCATTCATAGATATACCATAAGGGCACTCATAGTCCCAAGGAGAAATAGAATCAAATAAGATCCAGCCATCAAGGCTGTAAATCTGATATTATTTTATTAAGTTTCTTTTGACACAAGACATCAAGTAATCTATTTAGTTAGGAAAAAACAGGCCAGCATCTCTTACATTGCTGAAATAGCAATGACAATTACCTGAAACCTTTTTTTTTTCCCTGCACAAAATATTACAGGCCCATTTCAGCCCCATGTCAGTGCAGAGACTGGGGTAGGGGCTAACAGTAGAGCTATTTCTAAAGTGCTCTAGTGCAAAAATCAGGTAGAAGTGCACTAAGACATACCATACTGATCTACATGTGCTTCTTCCCAAACTGGAAACTGACTTACTGTAGTGCTGTGCAAGTACCAATAGGCCCTGGTTCTCAGCCATACTAGAGAAGCTAGACCGTACTAGTTGAGGAGGTTGTGTACATTGAGCAAGCACAGGCAGGGTTTCCTAGTATGGGTCGATCTGTGCTTTAACTCAATGTTGTTGAAATATCCTAAGCGGCTTTAAATTCTCCTTTCCTGGGTTATTCATTCAGCCATGATGTACCCTATCTAGAAACTTAGACCTTTAAATTTTCATTGCTTCTGAGGAACAGATGAGGTATAGGAATCTCCCTGATAAGCTCCTACTGCGTCCTCTGCATGAGGGCTATTCTAGGATGTTCACAGTTAACTTAATACCACCCTATGCTAAAGACATTTCCAAGACAAAAGCCTTTTGCCATTGCTGACAACTTTATGTCAATTTAACTGTTGTTGCAACCCAGAAGCTGCAATAACAGCTGTAGGAAAAATGTATTTGGGGGAGAGATTTCACTTCCAATCTTCCACTCTATCTGCAATGAGCATTTTCAAATGGATTGAATTTCATCTTGTATGAATACCTGTATATGCTTAAAAAGGATATTTTTTAAATAATGATTTATCATTTACAATTTTAAAAAGAAACTCTAGCCACTAATCAAGGAAGCATAAACATACCCTTTGATTTAGCCGAGTACTCAACTCTCCTGACAAGCAATAGGAAAACAGTTAAATCAAATAATGTGCAAATGTTCTATACACTAAAAATTATTCATCTCAACAACCTGAAGACATTTAGATATATGAAGTGCATTTTCACTAATCAGGAGCTCTGTGTAAATGAATCACAAACAGAAGGAAAGAGACAAATTTCAAAGATTATTTATTCACAACATATTTTTTCACCACCTCCATTAAAAGACTCTTTTTGTTTTCATTCAGAATCTTTACAATAGTGCTTATTCCTGTTTATGAGGGTTTTTTGCTGTGGGTTTTTTTTTTTTTTTACTTATCATATATATCTATATTATATATAGCAGGGCCCTGTATTTCATCTGCTATGAATTCAACAATACTAATATCATTAGTCTGTGTCATGCATAATTTTATGTTCTGTTAAGAAATGGAATCTGAAGTGAACATATGTGCAGGAGCATTCAGAAATGAAGTTTTGTCTCACTTGAAAAGGTCAAGTAGTTGTAAATCATTGCCATAATTGAAGCAGCACAAATGCACAGCAGTATCAGTGGTCCAGAAACACCGTGCATTTAATGGCTCAATAATGAGACCAAGGGAGTTCTTGAGCCACAGCAAGGCAAAAAGCTGTAACAGCTTATCAAAATCTTAGAATAAAAAATTACCTTTAATTAACAATGTAACATATGATTCTGGCATCCTATGAGGGAGTTCAGTGTAAAGTTACTCACTGAAAAAGATGTACTGAGGCATCAAGATGAGTGTTACAGGTAAGTTGGCAAAGAGCTTCAGAATTATTGAATAAAGGGAATTTTACTGTGATAATCAGTTGACAGCTGTTTGACTACATTATGTATCCTCCCTGCTTATGTATAAAAATAATGTTTATTACGCTCAATGAGTCCTCCTGCTCCCCTCCCTTGGAAGGGTCCTGATATTTCTGTCAGAGAGCTTTTTAACATGCACATAGACCAGATCAGTCACATACCCAAGTGTAAGTCATAAAAAATATCTTGGGAGACCCTGCCATGTTTCAGGCCAAAAACATAAGTACTTAAGGCTTATCCAGGAAGTCAGAAACCTGGGTTCTAAACACTCCCATACTCACAGAAAACATGTCTTTCTAACATTTAGGTATAGCAGGTATGGGTAAAATATGGCTCGTGGGCCAGGTTTGGCCCACCAAGGGATTTTATCTGGCCTGCAGCAGGTCCCTCAGCCCCACTCTATCTATGTATGGGGGCAGCCTTGGTTGTGGCATATGTAGCCAGTCCCACCATCCCCAATTGCACAGTAGGGCTGGGATGGCACAGCAGATGGACTCTACTTACCAGCAGCCCATACAGTGGTGGTTCCTTCTGGCTGCCACCGCTAATGTCACCACTGCTGCTGGACCCAGCCCCACTGCCTAAGCACCATGACCTGCCTGCCCCACACCTACTGCCAGAGGTGCCAGGCAGAGAGGGCATGTGGGTGGGGTCTCCATGGAGACTGGCCTAGGACCCCTACAGGCAAGGCACTCTCATCCGTGTGCATGGTATGGAACCGCAATTGGTGAGGAGTGGCATCTGGGAACAGAATGGGTGGGCAGGGCTGGAACTATGGGATGAAGATATTACAGTCACGGGCCTAGGACAGATTCCTGGGAAACCCCAGTTGATACCTCCTTCCAACTCCTTTCAGTCATTGAGCCATTGAGTACTACTTGTTGAACACTATGATCCAACCAGTTATGTATCCATATTACAATAATCTCATCTAGTCTGTATTTCCTTTGCTCGTGAATGAGAATGTCATGGTAAAGTCAAGGCATATCACATCTACTGTTGTATCCTACCTACAGAGCCTGTCCCCTTATCATAGACATAAATCAGATGAGTCAGCCATGACACAGCAGCCTTCCCCCCTCTGAGATTTCCCCTGATGCCCTCCCCCTTGATCTATTAGATAGGCTGGATGGAGAGCAGTGAATTGTAACAGTTTCTGCCCTATTAGGAAGAAGGGCCTGCTCCCTTTGAGCTCAGCAGGCATCTCATTGACCTACATGTCCTGTAGTTTGTTTCATCCTCTTGGCCCCACATACCTTCCAGACTCTTGGCTGCCCAGGTTGTGAGCCTCAAAAGGAGGCCCAGAGCATCTATGGGAAGCCTGACCTCTGGCATGGTACTCAAAGCATGTTTCTTTAAAAGTCAGAGAAATGTAGACCCAAACATCCTTTGAGTCAAGGCTCCTAAACCTGCATCTCTAGCTTCCCTTGCTAATGCCCTAGCCACTCAATTCTTGAAGCTAAAACTTGCAAGGAGCCTCCTCCTTTCTAGTCTAATTCTCATTAGTTATGGATTTCTGGTCATCTGTAACTTTGTCATTTAGATGTGTCCACAGTAGGTGCAGGTCCACACTCAGTCTGAGCACACACTCACATGAGCACACTGCAGGGAGACTAGAACTGCTTCTTGCACATCATTTGCACTATTAGCACTTACACACCTAAAAAGCTGCCATTCAGATGAACAAAGGGAAACAGAATTCCACTCTTAAAGTGTTTCACTCGTTAAATCTCACAAAATGATGCACACATATAGGAAGAGAACAGCTAAGTAACTTGCTAAAAGCCACAAAGGGAAAGGAGTCAGGTTTCAAGTTCCTAGATTCTGGACCCAAATCTATAGAATAGGCTTTCACTTCAGCTTGGTAAATAAAATGCTTTTCTATGCAGGATGTTTAAGTTGTTGCCACAGGATACTGTCCTGGCCAACAGTAGAATATTTTACAAAAGGTTTTAGTGTTTGTTTGAACTGGAAGAGATTAAGTTATTGAATTAAATGATAATCTTTAATAATAAATTATAAGTGCTACTTCAGCTGATCAGCAATGGAGTCATAGATTTCATAGACATTAGGGCTGGAAGGGACCTCGGAAGATCATCAAGTCCAGCCCCTTGCCTGAAGGGCAGGAAGTCAACTGGGGTCATAGAATCCCAGCAAGATAAGCATCCAATTTACTCTTGAGGGTGTTCAATGTAGGTGCTTGAACCACCTCTGATGGCAGGCTATTCCAGACCTTGGGGGCTCGGACAGTAAAGAAATTCTTCCTTATGTCCAGCCTGAAATGGTCTTGCAGGAGTTTATAACCGTTCGACCTCGTCATCCCTTGGGGTGCTCTGGTGAACAAATGTTCCCCCAGATACTGGTGGTCACTCCTGATAAACTTATAGGTGGCCATCAGATCACCCCTGAGCCTGCGCTTTTCTAGGCTAAAGAGCCCCATGGTTCTCAGCCTGTCATCGTAAGATCTGTTTTCCTGACCTCTGATCATGTGTGTGGCTCTTCTCTGGACTCTCTCAAGCTTCTCCATATACTTTTTGAATTGTGGGGACCAAAACTGGACGCAGTACTCCAGCTGTGGCCTCACCAAGGCTGAGTACAAGGGGAGAATGACGCCCCAGGATTTGCTTGAGAAGCATCTATGGATGCAAGCCAGCATTTTGGTTGCTTTACTAGCTGCAGCATTGCATTGTAGGCTAATGTTCATCTTGTGGTCAATGATGACCCCCAAGTCTCTTTCTTCCATAGTGCTAGCCAGCATAGCACTGCCGAGCCTATAAGGATGCTTCAGGTTTTTCCTCCCAAGGTGGAGAACCTTGTATTTTTCAGTGTTGAACACCATCAGGTTCTCATCTGCCCATTTGCTGAGCCTGTCCAGGTCAGCCTGGATCACCCTCCTGTCTTCAGGTGTGGAAGCTTTGCCCCAAAGTTTGGCATCATTGGTGAACTTGGCCAGTCCGCTTCTGACTCTAATATCCACATCATTAATGAAGATGTTGAACAATATGGGCCCAAGGACAGAGACTTGGGGGACCCCACTGGTCACACGGCACCATGACGATTGACTTCTGTCAATTACCACCCTCTGGGTCTGACCACCACATTGGCCTTCTTCCAGTCTTCGGGCACTTCACCATAGCACCAGGAGTTCTCAAAGATCCTTGCCAGAGGCTGGGCTATGATGCTCACCAGCAACTTGAGTACCCTGGGGTATAGATTTTCATGGCCAGCTGACTTGAAGGTATCCAGCTTCTCAGGTTCTTCCTTCATGAGGTCAGCATTGATGAAGGGCAGGGGATATCCCTCATCTGGGCCTCCCTGACCTGTAGTGGGCATGGGCATTCCATGGAACTGATGAAAGACCGATGCAAAGTACCCATTTAATAGGTGAGCTTTTTCTGAGCGTCAGTTGTCATTTGTCCCATCTGGTTTAGCAGGGCTCCAACGTTGCCCTTGCTTTTCCTCCGGCTCCCCACATATCTGAAAAAGGACTTTTTATTGTTCTTGATACTCAAAGCTAGTTGGAGTTCAGTTGCAGCCCTGGCTTTCCTTCAGAGTCAGGGAGAAATGTCTTTCCTTTTGCTTAATTAAGTGAAGGGGGCATACACATTTTTTTCAAGCCTCTGGCAGTATCAGAGACAAGTTGGATGAGCTAGACCTGTGGTCTGTAGAGCTATTTCAGGGGTGCCCAACTCCTGGCCTCTGGGCTGGATCCTGGCTGTGGAGCTGTCATCTGGCTCATTGGGCTCCCCCTGGATATGAATATTTGGAAGTGGGGGACTGCTGGTACCGTTGTTATTCCCCAGCTGACAAGTTTCCAGACTGTTGGGGAGTTCTGTAGGCAGATACCAAGGCCCTGTGTGCTATATTGGGCATGTGCGGCTGGGGTGACACAGGACCATATCCACTCATACAAGGCTGGGATGGTTTGGAGCCTGATCTAGGTGGTGTAAAGAAGGATCAAAGCAATGCAAGGCGGGGCACTGGTGGCATGAGGCTCAATCTGGGTGGCACAAGATGGGATGTGGGCATGTGGAGCCCAGCCCTGCACAGCAACTCCATGTTTGAACTGGCCATGCCCACTCATCTGGCCCACAGGGCTGAAAGGTAGAGTACCACTGGTTCATGTTATCCAGTTACTCCCTATGGGTACGGAAATTCATTATCAGAAGAGTTCTGGAGCCACAGCAATTAATGCTGCTACCCCTCATCCTGCTGCCAAATTTCTAGACTCAGTGAGAACCCTAAAAGCCAGATGGTACAGCCCTTTGTACCAGAATGGACCCATGGACCAGCCCCATACAAAGGACAGGGCCCACAGACCAGCCTGGTGCAGTGGATCTGGCCTGAGATAAACCATTGCTCTTCCCTGATGTTCAATGTCTTGTACTGTAGCCCTGGATAGATAGAAAGCTATAGATGGAGCTTCAGGACTGTAACAAAAGAATTGCTTCATGTATGTAGAGGCACTTTTGCTCCTGGGCTAGAGAGAGAAATACTCCTGAGACTATTTCTGGAAATAGTCTACCCCCCGAGACTGTTTCTCACAGCTAAGTGGCTAGATTTCATCCAAACCTTGCACAAATGACACAAACAGCAGTTCTTGCTTGCTTTCTTCCTTCCTTCCCCCCCCCCCCTTTCCTCTTCTGTCCTTTGCACCCTTTGCACAAAGGCCAGGCAAGTAGTGTACTGATTTGTCTTTGCAGTCTACTTGTTCCCAAACTAGTATGATGACACTTACCTGGTCCCATTAATTATTAATTTTGTACCATTCTCTTACAATGCATGATAATTTTCATTGGTACAAAGTTGGGATAACTATTATAATTACAGTGTAAGTGGCAAAAAGTTTCATATAGGATGAAAGTTATCGGTCTTTGTTTCTTTTCTTTTTACGGCTTTCTACAAATAGTAAAATAGTAGCAGATGCATCATGACAGTTATATTACTTCAGTCAAGATGCTGTTAGACATTTTGCTTAAATGTTCTTACTCAGAAATGAGGTATTTTTCCTAGTGCTTCCATTTGTAGAGACAAACGTGCTAGCATATCTGGATTTGAAAAGGCACCTAGTTATTTTATAGGAGCACTGAGGTGAGCAAACACTTGATAAAAGGAAAACTGGTTTAGTTTTGTAAATCGTGGAGTCCTGTGTTTTTCCCCTTTCTTTTTCTCTTGCTTCTGTCCCACTGAACAAATAGATATTTCTATCTCAGACAGCATTTTGTTCTTAAGCATTTCCAACTTCTTATCTCTGCAAGGTGTTATTAGTCATCTTTGAACTGAATGATATATGTACATTTGAAAACCACAGATTCATTATCAACTCTGAGCCCTAGGCAAGCACAATGTTATTACTAATGAATGCAATTTGCTCCTGTGCAGATGGTCAATGGGAAGCTTATGCATCATTTAAATCCTAATTAATACCTCAAAACAGAGATAACTGCAACTTTAAGTGATACCTGGACCCAGTGTTTACTGAGGTGCAAAAGTGTAAATGTGACTGATGGCTATGTCTCTGTCTCTCTCATTCTTTTTTTCTGATGTGCTTGCTAATGAGAAAAAGAGAAGAAAGACTATCCGAGCAAGGCTGTGTTTCTACCATAATGGACAGAGTAGAAAAGAGGAAAACAATTGTTTTCTAAGTCTAACAAAAGTCATAGTCTATGAACAACATTATTTCTCACCCCTACTTCTACATTCTCTGCTTGAAGCAAAAAGAGAAAAATCAAACTTTGAAAATCAAACTTTTTGTCTATGGGTCCCTTGCTATAGGCTTAATAGAAGTATTATTGTGGCAGTCAGTGTTGTTCCAGAATTGTGCTGAAGGCTACCTTCAGTTTATCCAGTTGACATTTGGGATAAAGAATCAAAGGTGGCCATATATGATCTTATGCTGTGTGACAACAGCTAAAGAAACTGGTGTGCCTAGACCATGTTAAAATGGCTACTAAGCTTGTAATGGACCATTGGCCCCTTTTAACTACTGTTTTAGGGTGCAAATCCTCAAAAATATTTATGCACCTAACACCCCTTGGGCATGTCTAAAATGTTCATTAATGCACATTTTCCAATGCACATTAAATTAAGGGCCTCCAATATGAGGTGCATAATAATTAATGTCATTAGACTGCACAAATGCACATTTGTATGCTTTTTTAGTGTTGTTTAATGCGCAGTAAGCTAATTTACTGCACAGTAGTGTAATGTCATGGTTTTTTTTCATAATGCTTTAATGCTCAGTGACATAATCTACTGCACATTAAAACACATGCTCCTTGACTTCTATTGGGATTAAGTGCCTGAAGAATCTTGGCCTAGGAGTCATAATTCTAGAATCCATTTTTTTTTAAGTTACTCAGCCTTTTCCTAGTGAAATGTCCTTGAAAATTAAATATCACTTTCCCTGAAATGTAGCTGCCTACATAGTTAGTCTTCTATTGTTAACACATCTTGGATTGATAGAATATTAATAATGGTTAATCTTCAGATGATGTGATCCACCAGCTGCAAACCAATCATTTTATTTAAATAATAAACTAATGGAAGTTAATTGAAGTGTAGAAATAATGGAATATATCCCTGCAACAGTAACTCCATTTATATTTTATTCTTATGATAAATTCACTTCATCTATTTTTATTCTTTTTCTCCCCAATATAATTGCCAGTAAAGACCTTTGCTTCCAATAAACCATATGAATAGAAGCGTTAATCCATCAAATCTGTGCTGTTAATTGATAGCAATGTATATGTTGGCTGCAAGGTGTATGGGCTTCCAAATGAGAAAGATCCTCATTATCCAGATACAAATGGTTTTAGCTCCAAAAGGAGTATTTAGTATTTTCTTAGTGAGGACTACATGCTAGATAAGAAATACTTCAGTCAACTCTAAAATGTATCTCCCTTTAGGGGTTAGAACACTCATTAAGGGGATCTAAAATGTTCAGAGTGATTTAAGTATGGTTTTAAAATAAACAATCAAGCTTTCATCTTATAACATACCTGAACAGACGTGGAAAGGTACTTGCTCAGCCCCCTCTACTAACAGATTCTAGTCAAAGTTTGAACAGATGATTTCTATTATGCTTCTAATATATCTGTTTACTATTGATGTTAAAAAGGCACACTAGTTCTTCTTAAATTGCACCTGAATGAAGGTAGTCAGAAGAGGCTGCCCTTATTCAGAAAGACTGGAGTCATGACCATAACATTAACTCTTAAAGCTACATATGCCCCAGATGGCATCATAGCAGAACATGAAGAGAGATTATTTTACACAAAACTGATGGGGTTATACCAATTAGCTTCTTCTAAATTGTGCAAGGTATAGACAAGGATATCTATGCAATGCCTATTCATAGTAGAATTATACTTGAATATGCATCTCTTTGATATTGCTGCGCAGGATGTGTTAATATTAATAACTACCTTATATTGTTGATTAAGTTCTAAATATATGGCAATGACCTCTAGCTGCAAGTCCTTATTATTTTTTGGAAATGGAGAGCACTTGCCCACATGTTGTACTGGGCCCAGGAGGGCAGAATCTCTTCTAAGCTGAACTAACATAACTCTGATGTAAATGCATGATAGATTCATAGCATCTTAAATAAAAGAACCCAGCTTTTCAGGGAGGTTTAAGAGTATGTAAAGTGTAGACTACCCTATTTATATCATCTTGTTATTTACTTTACCAATTAAGCACCCTTTGGCTTTCCTGGTGTGGGAAAAACAAGTCTCTCACATTTGGCATTAATAGTTAGCCGTCAAAAAGCAAAATGAATTAAGTTAATCTTCTGTAGCACTTACACCCATTACTCTAATTCATCTGCATACTCTTTAGCAGGCAACTAAATGTTACCATTGAACTTGGTCCAATAATGCTTTAAAATGTAGTGGAAATAAAAAAAAGATGATCTTCATGAATGCTTCTTAATTCACACACTCCTGTGTAATTGCACAGATATGATGGTAACAGGCAATATACAAAAACTCTTCAACAGAGAAATAGACATCTTATTAGGTACCGAGTCCAAGCAACAACTAGTGCAATATATGACATTTTATTTGATGTGTGTGTCTGAAGCAGAATAGCTGATGAATGCCTTGCTTTTCCCCTCAGAAAACAACAGCATGATAGCATGATATTGCACACAGAAAGAATTTGCAGATAACTGAATTTCACATTGACAAACCAGGAATTAATTGTCTTTCAAGTAGAAAGCAATAATCACCTATCAGTGCTAATCTGGATTCTTCAAATAATGGGTTATGTTTCTGTTGAACAGTTGCTGACAGAATCTAATACATAGATCTTAGAAGTGTCATACTTTTGTCCTCCCATCTCTGTTTAGCTACTTAATTGAAAATGGAGCTGTGTTTTTCTAGAATAGGAAGATTAAGAATATTTTGATTCCACTTAATTCAACTGAGAACTAATAGTATTGAGATTTTTTTTTCAAAAGGACAACAGGTTAGCGATGGAGAATTTCCTTTTTAAAATAAATGATGAAAAAAGAGCAAAGCACAGTAGCACACTATTGGGGAAATATAAGAATAAATATGCTACTTAGTGAAAAATTATGAAGAGTAAATGGTAATTCACTTTCATCCTTCAGTTGCTCATAATTTGTTTACCAACTATTGCTTACATGGTAGAAAAAAAAGCAAGGGAAGGGAATTTCTTTTTGGCTGAATAGTAAAGAAAGTTCTTAACAGCAAATGTAACCAGTATTATAAATTGTTAAAGAAACTAGACGAGACATGATTACTGCTAACTTTCAAAAATGGGTAAAAAAAAATCTTTGAGAAAGATTCTCTGGGAATTTTTGTGACTTCATGAAGTTAATGGATCTGTGTCAATTGATGTTAGTTAAGGGCCTGAGCCATTAGAGGAAATGATTATGTGCAACATTTAGTGGGCATAGGGATATCATTAGTCTAAACAAATGATGAGAGGCAAGGATTTTTGTGGGTAATATTTTTATTGGACCAATTTAGACAAACTTTTGAATGGAAAACATCCTTATTTAGTTCTGCCCATGGACAAATAGTTAAATAATTGCTTTCTACCAAAAGTTAAAGCTAAAAAAGAGTAGGAGTAAGTGGTCATTTTTATCTTGAGCATAGGTTAGTAACAGAATGCCAAAAAATATCATATTAGGTTCATGTGGGTTTAAATTGTTTGTTAATGATCTAGACATAGTATGAGCAATGAAATTTGATGATGACACAAAATTATTAAGGTAAGTCATGATAAAAGAAAACAAATGGTGGTACTGTTTAGAGCAGAGAGAGGACACTACCTCCATGCCTTACAACCAGAGATGTCTTAACTTTGGAATGGTTGGGTGTTGTCCCTCTTGAAATCCTCCCCATTGTGTGGACAGCACTGGGGGTGCATAGCCCCTCCTACCCCTTGTTGTACAGGCTGTGCCAGCAGCACATAGCCTCTTGCCTCCCAACACACGGCTATACAGACAAAGCATAGACTGCTTACCCAGTGTATGGCAAGAGGAAAGGTGGTCTCCATGGTTTGTGGACTACATGCAACCTGCATCACATATGCTGGCCCCTTGCAGTTCACATAAAGTTCACAGGCTGCCACATGGGCATCCCTTAAAGCAGTGATTCTCAACGAGGTGCTGCAAGACCTGTTAAAGGTGTTGTGGAGTGCCACACACTATTAGCACTCTTGGGTGTGAAAACACTTGCACATGATTCACAAGATAACCAAGAGATTTTAAATAGGATCCCGCATTGGCAAAAAGATCCTGACCTGCTGTGGTCTTTTTGTGTTTGTTGCAACAGAAGAATTGCTCTAATTTTCTGTAGTTAAAAAGAAGAAGAAGAAGCAGCAAAAGCTAAGAGCTGGCTTTAGGGGTGCTATGAGTCTAAAATGGTTGAGAACCATTGCCTTAACTGTCTCAATTCAAGAAAAATACCTGGGTAGGTATTGTGGAGAGCTCAATGGAAACATTCACTGATGTTCAGCTACACTCAAAATAAATATATAAATAAATAAAGATATGGGTATGAGTAAGGCATGCAGCCAAACTTCCAAAGTTTTCTTGAAATCTTGACAACCCAAAATTGATATTTATTTGGAACTGCTTTTGTGGCGTGTGCTATAATGGACAAAATGTTAACATTTGTACATTTCCATATTGTTTGTTTTTTTAAGCGCTTCTTATTTTTTCAGTACATACTTATTAACCGATGTAGACAGAAAGTCTAGTCAAGAAGGTGCTGCGCATTTTTTATAGGTATGTCTAGAAGTAAATAATACAAACTGATGTGACCATTCTTTTTCTATAGATAGCTATACTGTTCAAACAAAAGAAAAAATAGTTTGTGGTCTGAAACTCTAAAGAAAGGAGTTCAGTTATTGGCTGTTCTCTTGCATTTCTGTGTTATGCCACTTGCATGGTCTGTGCTTGCATTTCCTGTTGGTAAAGTGGAGATTAAACTACTGGTTATTCCACCCTTTGATCTCTTCAGGGCAGAAACAACCTCTTGGATTATGTCTGTATAAAGGAAGCCAATGCCATGCTGAAACATATTCTGGTGAATCTATAAGCACCGTCTTCTGAAATGGAAATAATACAGACATGTATGTGTGGCACTGCACATGATTAATAGGGTATGCTTCTCAACGGGGTTTACTGACCTTAATACAGCACCATACTAGTTCAGCTAGGAAGCTTCTAGTTTGTGGCTAATATACGCAGACTCAGAATATCGTCTTTCAGCAGGGCACTGCTTTGTGCCACGCAGACATACCCTAACTATATGTTCACATGGTGTCCAGCATAAGAGGGCTGCTAGGAACTTAAATATCATATTTAGACTTCACAGCACACTAATACATATATCAAAATATTTTGCAAACATGGGTAAAAAAATCATTATTCCAATTCTATAGGAAGGAAAACAGAGGCACTGAGAAATGAAGTGTCTTGCCTAAGATTACAGTTAGTCCAGCTGTGATGATTGACCTGTTTTACTGTTGTTTGGATATTATATGTTGAAAGTGTTTCTTTGGATGGCTTTTGTTCTGGCACAAGAAGCGTTAATAGCTGGATTTCAAAGGGGCTGGTCAAGGCCTGGCTAATTGCACTCTGCTTTCTGGATGGTACTAGAAAGATGCAGAACTCTGGCTGTTTCTAGAAGCTGTAGTGGCAGAAGGGGATACCAGTGTGGGAGCTAGAGTGGGCACATGCATGTACATGCTTGAATGAGTGTTTGTCTACCAGCCTGCAGCCTACTGGGCTAGGGACAGAAGCTGCACATAAACCAGTTTAAGTCATCAGAAACTGGTTTAAACTTGTTTAAACTTAATCAGAACAGAAGCTCAGTGCACATAAACCAGTTTCAAAATAGTTGTTTTAAGATAAACCTGGTTGAATGCAGTATCAGACTTAACTGATTTGGGTCAATCTGGTTTATGAAACTTCTGTCCCAGACCCCTTCCTGGTTCATGGTAAATCAGAGTCCCCCAACATGCTTTCAGCCCTGGGCTGTGTTGGGCTGTCTGCTTCAGCAGAGCAGGGCTGGCTGGGCCCCTGTGATCTCTACCTGGAGCAGTGAGGGCTGGATGACAAGGGGGGGTGGGCAAACCCAGTCTGCAGGGAGGGAGACTGTCCTCTCTAGGCAAGCCCCAGCTAGGGTCTGGGCCAGGGAAGGGGGTTAAACACCACT
>NW_005841829.1:166640-190198 GCF_000455745.1 Alligator sinensis
TGCTGGCTGCAACTGTGGACTACAAATCCCAGAGGGGCCTGGAAGAAGGAAGAGGAAGTGATGAGAAACCTTGCAGAGTCCTGCTGCTGTAAGTCTGGACTGCAAATCTCAGAGACCTGAGGGGCAGCAGGAAGAGGAAGTGAACACAGCCAGAGATCCCTGCTCTAGCATTCCCTGGCTTCTGGCCTGATCCACTAGTGGCATGTGGGTGCATTGGCTGAGTCAAAGGTAAAATGTCCGTTCACTTCTGTTTCAGTTTAATCTGTGCAGTTTAGACTAATCTTTAATGACTGAATTAATTTGGCCTTGGGCTTTTTGACTGTTTGTACTTAGCTGGAGTCTATGGAAGCCTGCTGGTGTAAAGACCCAGAGTCTGGAGATGGGGAGAGTATACCATAGGGGCAGTAACTAAAAAGACGGGGACAGAGGCAGCCTGTGAAAGAAAGCAGAGACTCTGGGGACAAGGAGTTTGTTACAAAGATAGTGAGGATTCCTTTCTACCACTGGAGCTAACTGAGGACTATAAAGTAAACCCTAGTCAGAGGTGAGAGTGAAAAGTGTTAGGAGATAGTATATTTAAAACATTTATGTTATATTCTGTCTTCCCCAGTTTCCTTGTAGTATTTTTCCTAATTATTAGAGGGTTTGTTTGTTTTTTTAATCAATCCCTAAATTTAACCATCTTGTAATTGAATATCTCCTGACAGGGAGTTTGTACCCTCATGACTTTGGGAGAATTGGGGTCCTGCCACGCCAGTCCTTAGCTTGGTTTACTGCCCACCTCTTGTCCTTCCCACACCCTCTTCTAAAAAGTAAGACCAGCTTTCACACATTTTTTTCATGTTTCAGAGTTACTTAGTTCACCTTCAGTTAAAACACTCACTGAGTGCCTATGCACAAACCTGAACTGAACACAGTAGTTTTAATGAAGCATCCTGCACTGCCAGATATTCTGGAAATGTAAGACCATCTGTTTTCCTAATTCATACATAACTGATTATCTGCTTAAGTATTAATTAGGAAGACGTTAACTGTTGTGATGGCAGAATTATTGACATTTGTCTTATATGTTGCTTTTTTGTTAAAACGGTTGTCCAAAAACATACAGTTATTAAACGAGAAGCTGTCTCCATGGAGATTAGGATATGCTACCTTCGTTCACGGAATGAAACTTAGTAGCATCAAATCTTGCCTTTCATGGACTGAGGCGTCTGAAATAAGACACTTGTGTAGTTCTTTCTTTTATCCATGGTATCTTCCTCAAACTTGTGAAAGATAAAAAAGCCTGGGTGTAATTGTCACTGCAGAGATAAAGAAGAATAACAACATGGCATAGAATGAACTTGAAACCACAGCTCTTCCAGGATCACTGAAATGTTTCATTGCTGTCTCCTCAAAGCTGTATTTGTTTTCATTTTTGTCCAGGCATTTGTAATTTGGTTATTCACTCTTTATAAATATACTAAAATTAGGATTTCTTTCCTTCTTTTTCTTTTTTTCTTTTTTTTTAATTATTATTTTTTAATAATCACCAACTTGGTGGGTACTATAGTAAATGATCAATTATGCAAGATGCTTTCCTGTCACGAGTGAATCCAAAAAATTTACTCAAGGGAGCCTACACATCTCAAATGACTTTGGGATGGTGTCTTTCATCTTGTAATCATTCTTTCAAGAGTCATGGCTTTATAGTGTGAAAGTTGTTTGGTAGCCCATGAGTATGAAGTAAGTTTATTTGATCACAAACAAAACATCCCCTTTCCCCCACCAAAAAGTCTCTCACATGGCAATGATATGCACTTTTTTTCAGCCTTCTTTCCAGATTGCAGAGATAAAAAATTATTCCTAGAAGGTATTTTCCAGATCATGTTTGATAAGAAGCAGGGAAACATGCACACTTGTAATGTATATAAATAACTGAACTCCAGAAAAAGGAGTATATAAGCTTTTATGTCTGTCAATGAAATATGACTCCTGTGCAAAAAAAAAAAAATTTACAAATTAAAGAGAAAATGATTAATATAAGACTAAAAATTAAGGAAATTCCAAAGGCCTCCCCCATTTTTTAACAAAAAATACAAACATCCTTTAGAACTTGTCAGATTTCACTGCTAAGTAAATGTATTTAGCAAAAGTAACCTATCCTATGTGTTCAACTCCTGATGTACTAATTAATAGTCCTATAAAATGAGTGCATGCTGACAGTAGGCTACACCACAATAAATGTCCATGATGTAACTCTTTATCATCATGAGGATACTGGAAGAAAGCAAATAAAATATTCACACCATCGTGCATACATATTATACATGTAAATACAATGCAAACCTTTATAGGCAATGCAGTTTTATATGTAAAATTAGTTTTAGTCTTTCAGAAGTCTGAATACTATTTTGAAAATGTTTTCCTTTTCACAATTAGCAGTTATTTGGAACTGAAGCAAGCATTGAAAAGACATAGGATTTGTTACTGTCCAAAAAAATCACATATTCCCAAGAGTTGCCACCTCATGATGTGCATCTCTCATCTCTTGAAATGTGCTGTTTTTTTCAAGCTCCTGAGGAAATTTGGTTTGGAAAGAATTGGAGTCACCAGGCAAAGTTTCATGGTTACAGAAGACAGTGTGAAAATATGAACATTGAAGGCTCAGAAGAGAGATGTCAAAAAAGAACACCAAATTTGTTATGTTTCTAGATGGCAATGCTAATGTCCTGTTTCTGTAGCTAATATTTTCGCGCATATACCCCACACACGGGTATAACCCACAACCATGTATAACCTGCAGAAAATTGCATTTTCAAAAAACAGTCCATGCATGCCCCGCACCCATGTATTCCCTGCACCCCCTTGTATTCCCCGCACCCCCGGGCAAGGAGGTGCCCCAGCGCGAAAAGGAGATGGAGGGTGATTACTCCAAGCCAAGTGGTGCCTCTCCGCTGGGCCCTGGCGGCGGCACGGGCAGGCTGGGGGGCTGCGGTGGGCCTCGCCCTCTGTCTTGTTCTCGCTCAGGGGCACCACCACCACTGCCACTGTGGCTGCCCCTCAGGGACTCCTGATGTTACTGGCAGTGGTGGCACAGCCCAGGCCCAGTGGGGAGGCGGCGCAGCCCACCCTGGCCCCGGCCCCCATGGCAGCGGCAGTGCAGCCTGGGCCCAGCGGGGAGGCGGCGCAGCCCGTCCCGACCCCATCCCCCATGGCAACAGTGGCACAGCCCTGGCCCAGCGGGGAGGCGGCGCAGCCCGCCCTGGTCCCAGCCCCCGCGGCAGTGGAGGCACAGCCCGGCCCGCCCCCATCCCCACAGTGGCCCCCTTTTGAAAAAAAGTCCGCCCATAGCCTGCATCCCCGTAGAGCCTGCACCCATCCATTTTTTTGAAAAATCACGTATACCCCACAGGATATATGCGTGAAAATATGGTACACTGTCATTGAATGGTGGAAGAAAGCAGTATTGTGACAAAGGCAGGGTGGCTGGGGCAGCAGCCCTGGTTAGGAACTTTTGGGGTGGGATGGTACAGGAACAGAAAAAAATAACAAGCGCTGCTGCTGCCAACTGGCCACATCATGGGCACTGTCCCCTGTGTTACTGCTGCTCTGAGTATCAAGATGCCTGGTTATGCTTCCAGAAGAAAGTACTCCATACAGTTGGCTCAGGATTTGCCATATTGGGGGGAAATATTCCCCATCCTCTAAACAAATGTGAAAACATGCCTCTGGGTTCATACTACAGCCAACAGTATGCCAATAATTCATTTTTTCAGTTCAGTAGCTTAACCAAAAAGTTGCTTCTAAGCCTAAAATGAAACATGAAGAAGAATTAATATAGAGCTGACAGAAGGATTTACTTCAGGCTGAAAATAAGAGTCAAGAGCTATCATGCACCAAAGTATCATATAGTCATCTTAGGTGCTTACATTATGAAATAACATCCTGTTTGACCCCCACAAAGCACCCAACTTTCATCTGGGTATCTACATTACTTAAATTCCTTGTGGATGACCCTGTCTTTAGCTAAGTAACTCTCTATAACTTTCTTTGTGTCTAGCCTTGTCCACATGACCATGTTCAGAAGGAATCTGAGTTGGCAAACAAGAGATCTAACTCTTCTTTCACTTCCTTCCACTCCTATCTTGCATACATTCTGTGCACCACTTCAGAGGTGCACATGTAGAAAAGGATCACCTGCTTGACAATTTTGTCCAATATCCAAATGGTTAAAACATTTGGCCAGGAAGTAACAGACTTGGGTTCTAATCCCTCCCATTGGTTTAAACTCATATCTTCCACTTAAATAACAGGGTTCCAACAGCAAGATCACAATCTAGGTAGAGATGAAGATCACTTCTACCCTTTTGTTGAATGTGGGCCACCGGCAGACCTAGTCAGTCAGAGAGTAGTGTCCGAGGTCCAGAAGGAAGGGAGACAAGAGGAGGAATGACTTTGTGGCACAGTGATGTTGGTACTGCCCTGGGGTATGGAAGCCCTATGTTCTTACACCTGCTCCCACTGCTGGTTGTCCTTATTACCTAATGGACTTTTAATGCAAAATATACAAATTATCCTGATATCAGGGACTGAAATCCAAAGTTGATGGTTTTCCTAGGTGTTCCAACTACTAGGCTACCAGGTCAAACTTTTTCTTGAATAGGAATAGTATTAGGATTGCCCTTGGGAGGCACCCAGGTGGCCTCCTACCCGGGTGGGAGAGCTATGAGCCTCTGGAGGCTGGAGCAGGATTAAGTTTTAGGGTGCATCAGCCTTCCCCACTGAGATGATGGAAAACTTAGGTACTTTAGGGGTATAACAACATAAGTCCTCCTGAGAGAAGTGCTTAAATTTGAAGCAAGTGGCAAGCTATGTCAGCAGAATGTTAGAGGTATGATAAAATTTTGACCTTAAAAGATGAATATCAAAGCCAAATCTTTCAACTTTTTAATTTGTTTCCATCTCTGTTAGCCAAAACCAGTAGCTGAATTTGACCCAAATCAGTGAATAGATTTAGTTAATCAACAATTTTGTGGTGAATAAATTTTCATATACAAAAGTTTTGCCCAGCCCTACTGCTAGCTTGAAACTCTTATGAAGAGGAGTCCTAAACTTCACAAGTTGAAACTCAGGGGGATTCTGACACAGATTTTCCAATCCTTGTAGATGACTTGACTCATGCGTTTCACTCTTCTATCATTTTGCCTTCTCATGACAGATTTAGATTTAGATGTTTATCTTGAGGTTTTTTCACCCCTTTTCACAATAAAATGGGCAATATAACTTTATCTTACAGAGGTTAAATAACCATAAAGTAAGTTTGTGATTTACATGGTTGACTCTTCAAGTACAATGGCTACTTAACTACTATATAGCCTTAGAGTAACTGCTTGCTAATTTCTCTTCTCCAAACTACAGCTCCATCATACTGTATAAAGCCTGAAGGTTGCATGGTAATTGATTTTTCAAAGGCTTGATAATTTCTGCAATATGTAATTACAGTGGAATATGTTCCATTTAGTGCATTGCTTTATTTCTCCTGACCCCTTGTATTTTCATTCCTGAGCACACTGTGGGATGTCTGGAGCCTTTTGATATTGAAGTGAATAATAAATAAAAGTAGTACAATTTTACATATACTTTGTGGATGTGTCAATGATGGTACAACATGGACAGCAGCAAAGACTCAAGTCGTCCTTCAGCACCAAATGTTGTCATGTGTTGTGCTCCTAGTTGAAGAACTATTGAAAGTAGTAAGCTGCCTATGGCTTAGTTTACTACTATGAATATTACAGGAGGTGTGACAGTTTTTAACCAAAATATTTTTTTCCAATACAGCACTTTTGTATCAGTACCTGCCTTATGCTCCTACAGTCTACCTGCCTTCCTATGGGGGAAAAGCTGTATTAGCATAAAGTCCATTTTTAACATCTTTAGTATTTCTATCCCTTTTATAAAGATAATAAAATTGTATCCACAACTGGGGGTAAAGGGGCTCTAACTGTATAACTTTGTAGCACAGGCAGGGTCTCTCGAGTACTCCTGGTTTAAATGAACCCATTGATATGAATGAAGCACTTGAGTGACCTATTTATTATCAAAGGGGCTAGGCTTTGGTCTACATCAGGGGTCATGAACCTATGGCATGCATACCAAAGGTAGCACATGAGATGATTTTGATTGGCACTCATAGGCAGAGGAAGAAAAAAAATTGGAGGTGGGGCTGAGCTTGTGTGCGTGTGCTGCCCCCCCTCCTCTCAGGTGGGAAAGATTTCAGGCAAAGGGGCAAGAGGAGGGGAAAAGGCCATGGTGGGAATGGAGTTGCCTGGTGTTGGCATTACCTGATGCCACACCAGCCCCAGCAGGCGCTGTACTGGCACCGGCTTCCTCCATGCCCCCGGCCCCAGCCTCAGACCCTGCACCACCTGGGAGGGCCCGGAGCCAGGGGCTGGAGCAGGGCCAGCCTTGGCTGTGCCACTGGACTGGAGGGGACGGAGCCTCTGGGACCCTCCTGCCCACCCCAGTAGTCCCTGCACAGTGGGGGCGGGTGGGGCAGGGCATGGGACAAAGCTGTGGCTTATCCAGGGGGCATGGGGAGGGGCATTGGCTCCCACCACTACACACATGCTGGGAGGCACAGGGGGCATGTGCCCCCAGATCTGCACATAGCATGGTGGGCTACTACTATGGGCTGGTGATGGGGTAGTGCTGGGCTCTTCCTGGTTCGGGGGGGGGGGGGCATGCTGTGATCTGGGCAGGTGGTGGTAGCACTGGGAGGGGGGAAGGGTGGGGTATGGCAAATCTTGGGGTGGCTGAGTTCCCCAGTTCCCCTCCAGCCCCTTCCTAATGCTGCTACCACCCACAAAATTTATTACTGGCACACAAAAACCTTAAATTAAAGTGAATAAACGAAGACTTGGCACATCGCTTCTGAAAAGTTGCTGCCCCCTGGTCAACATGCTACCTCTGTAAAAAATGAAAGTACATATTTGGTTATGAATTTATATTTCATTCCTATAGAAATTAGGACTGTGAGAAACAGAACCATTTCATTTCAACTTCCGTTTTGACATTTCAATGGCACAGTGTTTCATTTCAAGTTTCATTTCATTTCAAAACCACTGTTCCATTTCGTTTCATCGAAACTGTTTTGACACTGTTTCAAAGTTTCACACATAGGCTATAATGGGGAAGCACAAAGCTGCCTATAGTATTGTCATTTCTTGTCTGATTTGGATGAAACTTGAAGAGATGGTAGCCCCTTCTAATGCCATTAAGCCTGCCAAGTGTCAAGGAGATAGAAGCAGGGATTTCTGGGAAACTGCACCTCAGGCTGCTAACAAGCAAACCTCGTGACTCTGCGCGCGCGTGTGTGTGTGTGTGTGTGTGTGTGTGTGTGTTAAGGTGTGCCCTCACTGGCACTGGGGCCACTACACAACATGATAGTGTGCCCCAATGAGTTCTCCTCTTCCCCTACAGCCTCAGTCTGGTCCACCACTTTAAATGACAATAGGTAAAATAATAGCTTAGTGAGCAGCAGCACAGTAGCACCAGCAGCATCTCAGGCAGCCAAACTGTGACAGATGCTTTCTTTCCTATCCTGCAAGAGCTTCTTCTCCAGCAGCTGCCAGAAAACTCTCCCTGCCAGCACCAGCCCTGGGACTTAGATGTGCCCAGGGCCCTGCCTCCTTCCAGTCAGCTGACTGGGGACAGGTGCTAGAGGTGTTGGTCTAAAGACATGGCACTATCAGACAAGGTCCTTTCTTTTGGGTCAATCTTTTAGCAAACCAACTGAATAGTTACTAGGTCTGTGTGAGTAGGGAAGTATTTGATTTGGATTTGGATTTGACCAACTCAGAGGACAGCGATTCGATTTGGAAATTCAGATCACTGTCCCAAATCAATTTGGCTGAATTGGCTTTGGAAGATTTGGCGCCTATTCGGAGAGATTCGGAGATTCGGCCATAGACTATAATGGGGAATCACTGAAATACCTATAACTTTGTCATTTTGTGGCACTTTTGGATAAAAATTGCAGGGATGGTAACCCCTTCTGAGGGAATGAACCCTGCCAAGCATCAAGGAGTTGCGTACAGGGATTTCTGGGAGGCTGCACCTCAAATTTGTGAAAGCAAAACTCATGACACAGGTGACACTGTGTGTATTATGGTGCAGCAGGGTGAAAACTGCAGGCACACTAGCCTTTAAGGCCATGAAGCCTGTCATGTTTCAAGGAGATAGGTGCAGGGGTTTATGGGAAACTGCATCTCAGGCTGCTGACAAGCAAAACTCCCTGACAAGGGTGACACTGTGTGTGTGTGTGTATGTGTGTTAAGGTGCACCCTCACTGACACTGGGGCCCCTACACAACACAGTAGTATGCCCCAGTGAGGCCTCCTCCTTCCCTACAGACTCAACCTGGTCCACCATTTTAAATGATAGGTAGTAAGCAGCGCACTGCAGCGCAGTAGCACCAGCAGCGTCTCAGGCAGCCAAAATGTCACAGACTAGAGCCTTTCTTTCCTGCAGGAGGCTTTCAAGCTGCAGGAGCTTGTTTTCCAGCACCTGTGAGAGAACTTTCCCTGCCAGCCCGTGCCCTGGGGATTAGATGTGTGCAGGGCCCTGCCTCCATCTGGTCAGCTGACTGGGGACAGGTGCTAGGGGTGTTGGTCTAAGGACACGGTGCTGGCAGACAAGTTCATTTGGGTCAATGTGGTATCTTTTAGTAAACCAACTGAATAGAAGATAAATATATTTTAGCAAGCTTTTGGGTTGAAAAACCCATCATCAGGTTGGGGAAGCACCTGCAGTTGGGGTGTGTGCATGTGTGTATGTATGCTGTTCCTGGATGAAAGGAATAGTAAAGAAGCCAGAGACAGGCATGCAATGCAGGCAAGACAGTCAGTCAGTGAAAGTCGGAATGGAGGCATCAGGGGGTGAGGGACAGGCTATGCTAGGAGAACTTAGCAGTGCAGGTAAAAGTGGAGAGTTACCTAGGGAGTTACATGTCTGGCAAGTTGTAGTGTGTCAGAATTCCAATGTCTATATTGAGTCCATGAGTTTCTGTACCTAGGAGGCTGATGAAGTAAAGTTCATAGGCCCGGCTCTGAAAAAGTGGTTTGTACATTCAAACAAACACTGAACCTTGCTAACCTAACCTCATTGCCAGAAGCCAACTCCTACAGCTCAAAACACAAAACCTACCAACAATCTCTAGTACACCCAAAAACTGAACACCAAAATCTATCAAAGACAAGACTACCCAACTACCTGTGGGGTCACATTTCTCATATAGAAACCACTCTGTCTCCAGTCTCTCAAGCCTGATCCTGAAAGGGAATTTACAAACCACGTTTCACAGCCAAGACTATGAACTTCACTGCATCAACCTCCTAGGTACAGAAACTCACAGACTCAATATAGATAATGGAATTCTGACACACTGCAACCTGCCGGACATCTGACTCTCCAGGTACCTCTCCACTTTTACTTGTGCTGCTATATCCCTGGTCCCCACCCCCCACCCCAGTCTGTCTTTCACCCCCTGACATCTCCATTTCCAATTTCACTGACTGGCTTTCTTGCCTGCATTGCCTGCCAGCCTCTGGCTTCTTTACCATTCCTTCTGTCCAGGAACAGCGTGCACTTGTGCGCACTCGCGCGCACACACACACACCAACTTCAGGTGCTTCCTCAGTCTGACGAAGGGTTTTTCAACCCAAAAGCTGGCATCCCAGGCAGCTAAGCTGAGCTCACCTGGAACCTCAGAACTCCACTGCAACCACCAAGCCTCAGGTCTGTCAAAGACATGACAGGTCTGGGTTTTCCCCAGCTAGGACTCTGTGCATGCGTGTGGTAGCTGGAGGTTATGGCACCTCCTACCCACCTTTCACCAGGAGGATCCTTGATCCTGGCATTTCATGGGGCTGCTGCACTGCCAGTAGTCCCACCAGACATCCTTGACCCTGTCAGGGTGCAGTTTTACTGGTCATGCCCAGGACCTGGGGCCTCCTCCTTCCCCATAGACTCAGCCCATAACTCCAAGTTTGTCCTGGCATGTAAACTCAGCAGGGACATGTTCTTTCCCTGCTACCTGGTAATGCAGTGAGTGTCCCTTCCAGCTCTGAGAACAGGGCATTAACTAGTTAAAAAAAATAAAATTGAAATAGGTGTAGATGGAGTGAGGAGGGTGGCACCCACTCCGTCTGCAGGTGGAGCTTGGGGAACTCCAGCAATGGGAGGTTCACCTTGAGGAACACCAGCTACTCCACAAATCAAACTCCAAGCATGTGTGGTGGGGTGTCATAACATCTCCAGCAATGCTGAACACCCTCTTGCTTGGAACACTGGCTAGTGGACAGGACAGGTGTTCCTGGGCAACCGTGGCCAGATCCTGCCACATCTGGCTGGAGCTTACCCAGTAGGCCAAGGGGTTGCAGTCTGGCAGCTCCATGCCCTCAGCAAGATAGGTAGCCACCAAAGCCTTAGTGCTACCTGCCCAAGGCTGGGGTCTGGTGTGTTTGGACCCCAGCATTAAGCCATGCCCTTGGCCCACTTTGGCAATGGCTGGTGTGGAGGAGACTAGCTGGTGCCAGTGGCAGCGCTAGTGCTGGCTAGTCTTGGCAGTGCACCTTGACCATATTGACCCCATTGTTGGTGACCATGAAACCATGGCTGAGCTCACCCTGCCCAACAAGCCACCAGAGCACCAAGCAGTTCATGGCCCGCATGATCTTTGTTGCTGTGTGAGACTCATGCATCACCTCGGCTTGAAGGAGAGCCCACTGATGGCCTGACTAGTTGCACCAGTGCCCTGGAAGGGAGAGGTAGGTGTGATCTCCACCCTGGCTGCTCCAGATGTCCAAGGTGAAGTGTAAGGCCACTTGTGGACCTGCTTTGCATAGCTCCTCCCTCAAGTATTCCTTGCATGCCTCATACAGGGAGGTCACCATCGTCTTGCTGAAGGTGGTGCAAGCAGGCACTTGGTAGGATGGGACCATGAGTGCCATGGGCCACCTGAACCCTGGCTGCTCAACTAAGGAGAACAGCTGGCATCCAGAGCAAGCATCTCCCCAATGCTCTGGGTCATTTCCCTCACCCTTGCAACACACCCCTCTTTGTATCCCTCTTTCCCCCACTGGTCCAGGGTGGACTGCCTCTGCCCTGGAGGGATGAGGGCTTTGGAGTGAGAGTGGGACTTTCCTCTGGGCACCGTCCCACTAGTGCCTTCCTATATAAATTCTATAGTGTAATATCCAATATAATTATGAAATTGAAAAAGCATAAATCAATTAATATTAAAATAAAAGGGTATAGAAGGAAAGCAAAAGGTATTGTGGAATCCCACTTGCTAGGCTAGCAAGTAGGAAATCAAATCAATGGTATTAGTAGCCTTTGTTGTCCAACGCACCTGAGCTGCTGGAAGATAGCTCAGTAGTTGTCAGACCCCAAGGCAGAAAAAAGGCCAGTTCAAAAAAAGGCAGCCTTTTATGTTGTTTTTCCATCCCTCCCCCAGAGCACTGGGATTGGAAGGGACCTCAGGGAAGGATGACAGTCACTGGCCAGCTACACAGTCAATATGAGAGCAGTCCTTCCCCCCTCTTCCCTCTCCCTCTCCTTACTTTCTGTTTCCCTGGAGGCGAGCCCAGCTTGACCTTTGAAACTCAAAACATTTCAAAACTTTTGAAACATTTCAACTGCCCTCCTTTCATTTTGTGCCAGTTTTGAAGCCCTTCGTTTCATTTTGATTTCACTGTTTCGAGCTTAAAACGAGTTGAAATGAAACAGATGGTGAAATTTCACACAGCCCTAATAGAAATATTCTCTTTCAAAAGAAAAAAGTAATTTTGACTTGTAGTATCTCTCAAAGTTTACACTTGAAAGAGTTTTTTTTTTCCATCTGATTTGTCATAGTGAAACATTAATGTTTTCCTTGAAAAACCTAGAGAGAAAGAGAGCAAGCAAAAAATTGTGACAAGTTACACTAAAATCTTTATGAGTCAATCATCATAATATATTTCCCCTTTCATCATCTTCCATCAAGTGAGAATGCTTTAAACTGCAGTATAGATGAAGGTGCTTCTTTCTTTTTAACCACTATTACCCAGCTTATGATCATGATTATTGTTGGAAGAGTCTATAATTATAAAGATTAATTAGTAGTCAGAGCAATAGAGGTACATATCTTCACATTAGCAGTGTGTCAGAATCCAAAAGGCTGAAGCTTTCAAATGGAGCGATGAGATCAGAAAAATCACAGTGCTTATTCCAGAAAGTAGAAGTCCAGGCAAGAATATGATTTTTTTTTTTGGTCATTAGGAATCTTTTGTGCTGATATGTAAAAATGGTAATGAGTCATCTTCTTCGTCAGAACATGTCTTTAAGTCTGTAAAAAAGCCTTTAAGTGCTAATTAAGTACAAACCCATCAAAAATAAAATTAGGAACAATTAGTACTCACTCTCACTACCAAGGAAAAAGAAAAGAGAAAAAAAAAATGTTGGTGACATGGAGACATTAAGCTAAGGTGCTTTACTTGAGATGTAAATTTCTATTGAAGCTCTTCCCTGCACAAGATCTTAAAAACCAAGTTACATTTTTCCTTTTGTGAAAATACATCTTTATTCAAATACACAGACCAAAAGATCATCTGACAAATTGCTAATGACATAGATCACAAGGCGTATCACATATATTGCCATGTGGTTAACAATATAATCAAATCAGTAATGTGGGCCTAGAAACAAAGAGATTTATAGTTTATTTCATAATTTCCCACAGAAAGTATCATTATATTTCTGTTCATTATATTGCTCAAATGATGTCTCTCTAGCAACAGACTACATAACTCCTATTCTTATCAAGCCACCAGGCCTTGCTCCAGACCTAGGCTCCAGCTACGCCTCCCCATCAACACAGACAACATCATTGCCGTACCAAACAACAAGGATTATACTATCTGAGGTTCATTCATTCACTTGATCTTGAACCAGGTCCACTATCACCTGCTTTATGCCTATCTGACAGAAAGTCCACAGACACACAAAAGCCTGTGGAACAACGCTTTAACCTCCCTAGCCATCCCATTACCAACCTCTAAAGAGTTGTTTTTAAACAACAAAACTTTAAAAAAAACAGCTTGAACACAAAATTGTGGAACAAGAAATCATCCACTGACTGAATTGTATTAAATATAGTCTCAACAGAGACTCTGGATTCGTATTCCATTACCTGGAGCAGCTTTTATAACCCTTATGTTTTTCAGTGGGTTAATAGCTTTATTTATTCTTTTGAGCTCTTCAATGCCCTTTCACCTCTCTCAGCAGTGCACACTCCCCCTAACTTTTCTTTCTGTTTTCTCAGTCCTTTTAATCGAAATGTATTTATTCTTTTCTCTTTGGTACCCTTGCTGTCTGCAAGTCAGTTCATTGCATCTGACAAAGTAAATGGTCACTGATGAAAGCTGAGGTCTCTGTGAATGAGTTAAGTTTCTAAGGTACCACTGTGCATGCCTTCTTCCTCTCTCTCTTCATAAGACTACAAGGACTTTTTGGTTTTGTCTGTTTTTGCCTCTTTGTGATGCTGTACTCATATTGCCTGCTGATGTCATTCGGTGTCTTCATGACAGGAGCATAACTCTTTTTGAACCTGCAGTATTAGTCACTAAATCCTAGAAATCCTAAATTCTTGATCTCTCTGTAATTGCGTGGGCCAGGTCACATGGTAAAACCTTAATTTTATTATAATCTGTACTTATACTTTCTGGAAACGTTGTTCCCTATTTGTGTGAAGTTCTGCAAAACTAGCAGTTGTCATTTATAACTTTAGTTCACTGACTTCTTCCAAGTGTAACACTTCCAGCAACTTTTCTTCAGTCTTCTCCTAATTCATCTTAAATAGAATCAGGTCATCCAAATAAAACACTGTCTGTAGTAAGTTCATATCTCCCACTGTTTTCTCCAGCATTTGATGAAATGTTAAAGATGCTCCAAATATGCCTTGAGGTATGTCTTCTGACTGATAGAAGCCCAAGGGGCTGATGAAAGCTGTCTCTTTCATACTGTCTTGCCCCAGTGGAGTTTGGTAATGTTCACTTCAAAGGTCCAGTGCTAAAAAACACACTGCTTTCCTATGTTCCTTGACAAGCATGTCAAAGCATCTTCTGCATGAAGCTTTGTGTCCTGAACAACTAAAATGCACCAAGTGAAGGTCAAAAATGTATACTAGAGCTAGCAACAGTTAGGATTTCTCCTAACAGTTAATTATAATTATAATTTGAGATTTGGAATGAAACACAGAAACTTCAAAACTTTTCAATTTGAAATAACTGAATTTCTACATTTTTGAAACACTAGTTTATTTAGAAATATTCAAAGTATTTCATTTATCTGAAATACAGTATGAATGTCTAAACCCTGAGGTTTCTAGATCAGAGTTTCTAGGAGCTTGCCTCTCTGTTATGTTTAACTCTGGAAACCACAACTATAGGTGTGGCCTCAGCTCTTGCAAGTTTTGAAAGTCCTGCCTTAAGATGGAATTCTCAGGGTTCACATTAAGATACAAATTAACTAATTCAAGAATGTAATTTATATCACATTTTCTTTCTCTATTGTAAAGCTGAGAAATACCCATTAGAGCAGCAGTGAGCAAACTATGGCCTGTTGGCAGGATCCACCCTGCCAAGGAGTTTTATCTGGCCCACAGTGGGTTCCTCAGGCCCCACCCAGCCCAGGAGCTCAGCAGGGCTGGGGTGCCACGGCTGCTCGAGTCCACTTCTTGGCAGTCCTGGAAGTGGCAGCTCCTGCCAGCTGCCTTCCAGTGTCACCACTGCTGCCGGCCCTGGCCCCACTGCCCAGGCACCCTAGACTTTCTGCTCTGTGCCCACTGCTGGGGGTGCCAGATACAGCAGGTGGGCAGGACAGGGTCTGCTCAGTCAAGGGGATGGGATGGAGCCACAAGCAGGAAGGGAGCAGTATCTGCTGTGGAAACTTACAGTTTATCCAGTTTCAAAAAGGAATTAGACATATTCTTGGAGGAAAGGGGCATTAGTAGCTATTGAGCACAGGAGTCAGGGATACAACCTTTGAATTAGAACTTTCTAGACTTTAAATGCTGGAGCCTGCAAGTGAGAGAGAGTGTGGAAAAAACCCCTGATCATACCCAGTTCACCCTCCCTTTTAGCTTCCACACTCTGCCACTGCATGACAAAGGATACTGGGCAAGATGGACCTATGATCGGACCCAGTAAATGGCTATTCTTTTGTTCTAATGTTCTAGTTTGGGGATGATGAGTTACAGCATTTCCAAAGAGGTTTCAACAAAATTGACAAACATTATTTTCAACAAGTGTCTTAATTGAGTGTACAGAACAATGTTTTATTTAAATTGAATAAAAACTATCTGGAAAAGGAAAATACAATTAAAAAAATCAACTTGCAATTTCTTCTTTATTATGAAACCAGCAAAACTTCTGGATTCTGACACCTGCATCTAATAGAAATAACACACTTCACCTCAACATAAGTTAGCAATAAGTGTATTGTATGTACTGTATTGTAGTTCTCTACTTGTTCATAGTCTAATTTTAATTTGACTGATCTTCACAGCAATTAATGGATCATGGGGACTAGGGCTGTGAGAAATGGCTGTGTTTAATTTCAGTTTCGAATTTGGCCATTTCAGAGGACAGTGATTCATTTCAGTGTTTTGGATTACTGTTCTGTTTCAGTTTGGCCGAATCTCTTTTGGAGTTTTGATGCTCTTTCAGTGCTGATTTGGAGATTCAGATCGATTCTCCTGTGGCTTCTCTGGCTGTGCCTGCCTCTGCCCTGGTGGGGGGAGCTGCAGGAGAAGCCATCATGGCTGCCCTACCTGCCCCCACCCTCCAGCACTTTAATAAGAAAAAAAAGTCCAGCATTCACCAGCTGCAGCAATGGCAATCAGGGCCTCTGTGGGCTCATGGCAGAGCCCCCCCATGCAGTGCAGGGCAGTGGGGGACAGTGGGGATCGCCCTCCTGCTTGGCACCAGCACGTCAGCTGCCTTATGACATGGGTGCAGTGTGGCTCGACAGAGCACTGCATGCTTCCTGGGAGCTGGGGCCACTAGGGCGGTGATGCCAGGCTCTGGCTGACAGGTGGAGCTGCCCCAGCTCCCAGATAGTAGGGCAGGGTGAAATTTCTGCCAGTGTTTTCTTTTGAAGCAGTTTCGATGTGTTTTGAGCTCAAAACAGTAAAATTGAAATGAAACAAAAGCCTTCAAAGCAACTTTGAAGCGAAACAAGGGCACTTGAAACATTTCAAAAGTTTTGAAACATTTTGAGTTTCAAAGCCAGGCTTACTTGGCTTCAGCGCTGGTCCCATCCAGCAGCACCAGCCTCCTGTCATCCGGCAGGCAGATCAGGAGCCTGCACCCCCAGCAGCAGTCTGGCACAGCCTCTGAAGCCCTCCCAGGGCTGTAGGCAAGCCCCCAATCTGTCTGTTGGATGACAGGAGGTTGGTGCTGCCAGCTGAGGTCAGCAGCAGCACCAAGCTTCCCAGCACAGGCTGCGCTCAGCACCATTCCCAGCCAGCAGCATCAGCCTCCTGTCATCCAGCAGGCAGATCGGGGGTTCTTCTGGGTCTGTGGAGGAGACCCTGGGTGATCAGTGGTGGGGGGACCCTGGGTGCCCCCCCAGACCCAGGAGTCGCCAGTCACCAAGCTGATGGGATATGGGGGGGGGAGGGGTCCGCAGCACACTCCCCGACAGACCCGGAAGTGGACCAGAAATGCTTCTGGTGCACTTCTGGGTTTGCTGCTGAGCATGCTGTGAAGCCCCCCGCGCTCCTGTGGGACGCTCCATCCACCCCACCATTGCAGCATTCACGAGCCTCCTGGTACCTTGAGGTATGTAGAAAAAACATTTTAAGTTGTGTCTATATCCAAATTGCCAAATCTTTCTGAATCTCTCGAAATCCATTCAGAGGGTTCTGATTTGATTCGGAAAGATTAAAGGGTCCTCTGATTTGATTCGGATTCAGAGATTCAGCCACCAAATCAGGCCAAATCTCCACTGATTTGAATCAGGGACTGAAGCTTTGCATAGACCTAGCATTTAGATAGCCACAGGACATAATGCAGGCTTGTTTTGTTTTTTTTTGCTGAATCAGGCTTTTTTTTCCCTTTTTAACCTATTTCTTTACCAAGAAAAAATGTCCTTGTTTCAAGAGGGAAGAATTGTTTTATTTGATCAGTAACCAAGTTAATTCATATATTATCAGCTGCTTTTAAAGAAGGGTAAAAGTTCTATTGGGTAGAAATTATGGGCTCGCATAATTGACATTTTTATAATTTACTGTGATTTTGTTGTTGTTGTTGTTTTTGTTTTTTACATGGAAGTACCATAAAATCAGCTGTTCCAAAGCCGGTGCTGTTACACACTCTTGCCCCTAAATTGGGTAGGAACGGATAATAACCTGTTTGTTTATAGCTGATAGCTGTCCTGGAAGAGTCCTAAATATAACACACAAGTATAATTTATGCCAGTGCAATTTTACCTCTGATTTTGTGGGGCAAATTTACACCAAAATCAAGTTTATCAATGAACCCATAGTACAGTAGTACAAATGACAATTACAACAGTGTAAATGTGAATTGTTTCCAAATCCTGTGATGCTAGCACTGATATTTAGGATGACACAGTAACTTGGGAGCTATATGCCTATTGGTGGGTTTTACCTATAGCATCTAAAAGGCTTCAAGTAGTCCATAGAGTGAAAAAATGTGAATGAATTTATTACTGAGAGATTATTTTTCCTATATATAAAAAAAGAAAAAATGAAAGAAAAAAAAATGCATGACCCTTATGTAGTATTTTAAGTAGATTCCTAAATTCAAATAAAACTTTCTACACTTCTGGTAACCTTGCCACCCCTTCCCACCCTTTGATCACATTGACTTTGAAACAATCCTAAAATTAATGCAACAATTAACAAAGCTTTAATCACCATTATAAACCTCCTGAGAGCAGTCACTGTAATAAAACTGGTGTATTAAGGATATGAAAAAATAATTGCAGGTGCAACTAAACATGATTAATGATCAGACAACAGTTTCCACATGAAAAGAATATTAAATAGTCTTGCACTCTTGTCAGAGCCAAGATTATTAATGTATTGGCTCATTTGTTTGCAGAGAACACAGGGTGAGAGCACAGAGAACTTCTGTAGCCAGGAAACACTGTTTGCATATCATTCAATGTAGATGGTTTTCTACACAAATTAAAAAAAACAACCCTGAATATTTGTTAACTTAGCTGGATGACAGGGATACCTATAATGTTACAATGTGATGTGAAAAATTTGAGATTGAGGCAGCTTTCATAATAACCATAATATACTACATTGTACTTTAATTTCCGTCAAGGATAGAAAGATTTGGCAGACGTTTTCTGTCAGAAATTACTTTGTAGATAACCTCATCTACTGGCTTTAAAACTGTGGTTGGTATTCAAACCGTGTAATTTTGAGACTGGGCTGTACAGCTGATGATTATCCTGGTAGTCTTGCAACAAGTTATTTTCTGTAAAGGGGAAGAAAAAAAAACCTCTCTGGCAAAGGCAAGACAAATCCTCTGAACTTCAAATGTAATTATTAATTTTATTTATTTAATTTTTTTTTTGCTTTGCTTCTTAAGACTTTAATTTTTGAGGGGGAAAGGGGAAGAAGGAGAGTAATGTGAAATTATGATCTTGAAAAGTGTTTAACATCTTAGGTAAAAAATCTACATAGAAGTTAAGATTGCTTTTTGATACTGTTTGTCCAGTTCCAGTAACGGTACATATTATCTATGAGAAATGTATATTATTGTTCAAAATGTTGTCATTATTTAAGTTATTGAATATTCAAGCTGTTGTAATCAATTCTGAGTCATCTCTCCAGCAACACTGCATTTTGTGTCATTTAATTTCTGTAGATAGCATCGTAACACACTGTAAAAATATTGGATGTAAATAGGAAATGAATGTTAGAGGTTCATAGACATTAAGAAACTTGTTATGTGTTGATCACCATTTTTCTGTGACCCAACTTTTGTGTTCACAACCTGAGATGTTAATTTAGTCCTGAATTTCAGAGCTGCTCAAGATAACACAAATTGAAATCAGTGTATGCCCCTTACATACCTAACATAGAGCACCTAAAAATCCATACTAAACCTCTTTACCTTATTAACTCTGACTCCAAATTCCCTTCTCTAATGCCTAAGAAAGGAAGAACTCAGATCTTGAATCCTAACCTCCCGATGCTAAATGGAGTGTGACAATTTTATGTGCACTCATCACCTTAACCTACAAGCAGGGAGTTGCTGGGTTCCCAAATATTAACAATGTAATGTGATATTGGGACACAAAAGGAAGTTTTAATACTTTATATTTAAAAATATTGACTAGGGTATTTAATTTGAAAAACTCTCTTCCATCTTTATAAAAATAATCATTATAAAAAGACTTATTGGAATAGATCCATCACTCAGTGCACTTACCTACTGAGACACTGAGGTGTCCAAAGCAGAGGTATAATGTGATGCCTGAGTGTCCTGGGCAGCAGCAGTGCACTGAGTGGGGGGAGGGAAGGGAGGGCAGGCAGTAACACTGGCTGCATTGCTGATGGTATGTCGTGCTATTCTGCCAACACAGATGTTTCTATTTTTTTTTTGTCCCTCCCACCCAGTTCTGGGGTCCTAGTTGCTCCTCCTTTCATTATGCTACTGCTCAAAAGACAGCTGATACCAGACCTGTTATAAAATTGATGGTAAATTCTCTATTTGCCCTCCATGTCTCCTTATACATGCCCCTCCTAGTTTCCTTTATATTGGAGTTTTTCTGAGTGGCATAATATTTAAAGGTATACTGTCAAGGTAAAGGAATATCATTGAAAAGTTTCAGGTGGTGCAAGGGGATAAGGACAGTTAATGACATTACACATCAATTTGTATAAGTGATCAGAAATTAGTCTAAATCTGCAACAGAACATAAGTCCAGTGCACATAGACTGGTTAAAAATGGCAGAATCTGGTCTAAGAGAAACCTGGATAGATGTAGTATCATAGGATCAAAGGACCGGAAGGGACCTGTAAGAGCATCAAGTCCAGTCCCCTGCTATGGGCAGAAGGTTATTGAGCTCAAATGAGCTCAATGAGGTGCTTGTCCAGCCTCCTGTTGAACACCTCCAAAGATGGCGATGGCACCACCTGTGTTGGAAGTGTGTTTGTGTGTTCCAGATTCTAGTTACCCTTACAGAAAAGAAGTTTTTCTCCTTATGCCCAACCTACATTTTTCCTTAATTAGCTAGTGTCCATAGGTTCTCATGCTCCCAAGGGGTGCCTTCCTGAAGAGTTGATCCCCTAGATCTCGATGTTCACCCCTCACATACTTGTAGGCAGCTATTAATTCACCTCTCAGTCTTCTCTTAGACTAAACAGACCCAGTTCCCAGGGACTCTCCTCATAGGTCCTATCCTCTAGACCACTAATCATACAGGTGGCCTGTCTCTGTAGCATCTCCAGCTTATCCACATCCTTCCTGAAGTGCAGTGCCCAGAACTGGACACAGTACTTCAGCTGTGGCCTCACCAGTGCCCAATAGAGGAGGAGAAGCACCTCTCTGGATCTATTGGCAACACATCAAAAGATGTGCAACAGAGTTCTATTTGCCCTACTAGTGACTTTATCCCACTGTTAGCTCATATTCATCTTCTGGTTGATTGTCACCCACAGAACCCTTTCAGATGCAGTGCCAGCCAGTGGACCACCACCCATTGTATAGTTATGGTGAAGGTTCTTCCTACCCAGATGAAGGACCCGACACTTATTAACCTCATCTGCTTCTGTTCAGCCCATAGGACCAGTCTGTCAAGGTCATCCTGGATCTTTACCCTGTCCTCTGATGTGCCCATTTCCCCACAGCTTAGTATTATCTGCACCCTACAGCTTGGTGTCATCTGCAAACTTAATCACTGTACTTTCCACCCCCTCATCCAAGTCAGCAGACTTAATTGGTTTAGGTTAGACCAGTCTGTCAAGCTTCCATACCAGATCTCCTCCCAACTCAACTTAGGTTGCTGTCCTCTGGCATCTTAGGCTGCTTTGCAGCCCTTCGTCCCACTAACCCCTCCTCAAAGGAAGGTGTGCTGGAACTCAGCACCAGCCTGGCTGCTCCAGCTGAGTGCCTAGTGGGCCCCACCCCTGAGCTCTGTAGCTGTCAGGCTCAGGTAGGACAGAGGTGGGGGAGGTGGGCCAGGTCTTGTGAGCTGCTGGGAAGAAATCAAATGTTGAAATCTAAGTGAGTTAGCATCTAAATAACTTTGAGGATCTGGGCCTGTGTGTTTAATTTCAAAAGAATTTATTGATATGCTTGAAGGTAATTATGCACTTCAGTTATAGCCTGTCATATGAAATGAACTTTGCAGGTATCTGAGAAAAGTGGAAAGGAGAATATTACCAATATGTATGCCCAGCATTATTACAGTTCTGGAAAATGGTATATAACAGATAGTGCCATATAATTCCTATTGAATCTATGGGAATTAAAATGAACCTCAAGTGTATAGCATCCACAGATTTATTCAAGTAGTCAGAAACTGACGAAGAGCCTGGCATTATTGCTCAGACAGAGATTTTTAACTAAGGCTGCTTCATTGTTGTTTGGGTTACACATAACATCAGAACTAAAAACAGCATTTTCTCAACATTTCCATAGAAGCTACAAAGAAATAAAATAAATCTAAACTGACTCAAAGGACACTTCAAATTTAAGACATATGCTTTGGAAGATTAAAGAATTTTATGAGACACAGGAACTTAAATTACATCCGCTGGGGCTTACATAAATTCTCTTCATCAATTGCATCAACTGATGGTTATTTATTTTACTTATATTTTCAGACAGAAAATAAAACGTATGAAGGAATGATTGTCACTGACTTTAAGACCCTGATGACATCTCTAATTTAGATCTGGTCTTCTATTTGATTTATACACTTTTATTATTCAGTTTAGATTTTATGTTTTCAAAATAAGATTACTTTCAAATTACTTGCATTCAGAATGAATTTGATTTTGAATTTATAGACCACTTCACCAGTGGTGAATTTATAGACCACTTCACCAGTTCACAGATTTGATACAACAAGGATATTGATAATTCTGACATTGTTCATCACATGCTTCCAAGGTCCTTCATATCTATAAGGGATAAACAGAGCTGTATATGTTATGTTTCTATCTCGTAAGTTTCTATCTCAGTGAAAATTTTGAAATTGATGGTGAGAGGGAGTAATAGGCTTTTAGAACAAAAAGTTGGACAAGCAAAGTTTTCCACTGGAAGGGCTCTGTCAGAAAAAAAAATAATTGGGTGAGCAGAAATGGAAAAATCTTTAAAAATCTTGAAACCTTGACTTCCTCAGGCCCCTGAATCTCTGGCAGTATGTAAAGTGGACAACAGAACTTGGAAGACCAGGGCTGGATTAATACATAGGCAAACTAGGCTTATGCCTAGGGTCCTGAGCTGTGGGAGACCCTGGTCCTTCCCTCCACAGTGGCAGCACAAATGTCCCTGTCTACCTCCCTTCCCTTCCCTTCCCTTCCCTCCCCCTCTGCTGGCCTCTCTGCTACAGTGGCTGCTTCCTAGTGATGGCTCCAAGCCCTGCTCCCTGCAGGCAGCAGTGCCAGGTGTTATCAGATTTGCCCATTACTTTGGGGTGTGCTCATTTATTAGGGATACATTTCTAAGGTCTTGGTAATTCTGTCAATGTGCTGCTTGTGTTACTATACGGAGCTGTATCTCTCCCTTCTGCAAGTCCTCACCCCCAATGGAGCTATCTTGCAGGACTCAGTTTCAGTAGGGTTGGGTTCCTCTAGTCACCAAATCAGTCTTACACACAAACACACACAAATTAATGTGACATGCCTGACCCGGCCAGGTTGATCAGCATGGACAGGCTGATACCCTCATATGCCAAGAATCAGTTCATCAGAGCAACAGGAAACTACAGTCAGACACAAGCAACCGGGTAAACAGAATCCCTCTGAATTTGGCTGGGTGTCCAGCTGACACCCTCATGGGCCAGCATTCAGTTCATAAGGGCACGTCTGAGCCAAACTGGGTCAATCAGCCTGTACAAGCTGATCCCCTTATGTGTTTCAAACTCAGCACATCCCAATCTTTGGCCTCTTAATGAGCAGACCCCACAGTATTTTGGGGCTTCACAGGTATCTTTAGCTTAGGTAAAAGAAGTGTTGCTGCAGAGCACAGGAGGAAAGAAGCAGAGAAGGAAAAATTTACCCAGTTACTACCAGTTTGACTATAAAAGTTATTTATTGCTAAGCATATGAAATATATAATAGTACTAATAGTAATAGACATGCAAAAGAAAAAAACAAACACAAACAATTACAGTACTACCCTGGTTTCACTAAGTATTTGGGGAAACTTAGCTCAAGCTTAACTGATACAGTTCAGGTTCAGAAGTTTATGCCTAGAGAGAAAAGAGAGAGAGAGCGCTGGGATCTCACCAGTCTGAGGCACTCAGGCTGCAGAGCTGACAG
>NW_005841829.1:190673-191009 GCF_000455745.1 Alligator sinensis
CTTTTAACAGACTTAAGATAATTATTGGGGTGCTCATAACCTTTTGTGGAGAGGACTTCCAGCAGTCATCTCGGGAAAAATATGGCAATGCCTGTGATTAGGGCTCCAACAGGCTGGATGCTGTGATGAACCCTTTACCATTGTTCAAATGTTGCCCATAGCCCCTCTGACTCAGTCTCTTTGCCTCAGCATTCCCTAACCTGGCAACTGAGTTTTAGTCAATCAAGTAAAAACAGGCCTCCCATAGTGGGACTGGGGAATGTACGGCCCAAGAAGCCTATTAAACTTAGAGGGGTGTGTGTGTCGGGGGGGGGGGGGGGGGGGGGTGCTGTCTAT
>NW_005841829.1:191019-205273 GCF_000455745.1 Alligator sinensis
GAAAAGTCCTTAGTAAATCCAGATTAGAACTGGTCTGATAAATGCTGAGCTGGGTGTGTGTGAACATGGGTTGATTAGCATTTGGAGCACAAATTCCCCATCATGCAGTGCTCCCCTGCTTCTCTGGTCCCAGAATTCACTGCAGTCTCTACTTCAGGCATTTTATTCTCCATCTCCCATGTAAATGAATGGTCATCTGGTTCCATCTCGGATGCAAATGAAACCTAGGGCAGTTGTTTCACTCTTGTCACCCTTATCTGGAGGGTCTTAGGTGTGTCTCTCACTGCATCTTAATCAGTTTCATTTATGTAGAGGAGGGGAGGGAGGGGAATTCTTTGTGAGTCAGATAGACTGTGTCCTGTGCCAGGGTTGCCCAAGAACACAGAGCTGAGATGTAACATGGGTGGGGAAGTGGGTCTTGACTGGCCCAGGGCTCATGAGTTACTTGCCTACGGCCCACTACAGGGTTAATCCAGCCTTGGGGAAGACTGAGAACCTAAAAGATGTGGTTTCACAGAGGCTCACTTTGCAAGTTGCTATGGCACCACAGAGTCTGCCTCCCAAACCTGCCTCTCATCCCCCAACAGGGTTTTATCTAAAGTTTTAATAGGATCAACACATTCCTACAGAACATTTAAATCCTATTGAATCATTGGTTCCAACTGTCCATTAGAAAGGTTGTAGTCAGCTCTACATCTAGGCTCAGTGTTCATGGGCTTCTGTGATAACTTCACAAGCATGCCAGTTAGTGACAAGTGTTGTTTTTAATAAATGAGCACCAAGCTTTAAATGTGACCAAATATCATAGGGTAGCTACTTTACATTCACTACAGACCACTGCTGAATTTAAACAAGTAAATGGGTATGTCAGCACGAGACACTTAATGCACAGTAGCCTAAGAACATTACATAGTGGCATGCCAGTCAAAAGCCATGCTAATATGTTACTGCTCAGTGTTATTAGGCTTCTGTGGTGTAACAAAAACCCATCTGTTGGTGCTACTGTGCAGTAGTATGAGTTACTGCACATTTAGTTAGTACTTCATTAAGCAAATACTAAACTAAATGTGCAGTAACTACTGTTCATTAATGAATGTGTAGATGCTCCCACTGAGAAGCAAAAGGACTTTGTGCTTCATTAACTAGTACTTGTGTTCATTGGTCTTTTAGCATTAAGAATCTTGATTAAAACAAATTATATCCATATGCATTCAGAATGGTTTAAGAAAAGGGAAGAACAAATACAGTTATATCAGATATATCATTAGTGAGAATGATGTAGTGGCAACCATTGATCCTCCTGGATCATGGTGTACGCATGAGGGCCATTCAGACCTTCAATGCATACGCCTGGGAAGGAATTTTGGAGGAGTGGAAGCTGCCCAGAACTTCCATAGTGGGAATAATATTACAAGGGGAAAATATTCTAGAGGTGTATAGACTAAATGATGTGCTCTCTTCAGCAGAACTAGTACTAGTTTGCAAAACAACAATGCATTGCAGCCTTTGCTTTTAATTATTAGTAAGCCACCTTGCTGTGTTCAGCACAAAGCAGATGCTTTCCTTTGCTTCTGACCAAGACCCACTTTCAATTTAAAGTGTGTGTGCGCGCGTGTGTGTGTACGTGTGTATACAGATAGATAGATAGATAGATAGCTCTCTCTATATATAGATACAGAGATCTCTCTCTCTCTTCGTGTGTGTGTGTGTGTGTGTGTGTGTGTGTATTTTTTTTCCCCCCAAGTTTAAGAAATCTTTCAAAGATGCCAGATTGTTCTAATCAGAAATGACATCCATTCATTAGCATAATGGAAAAAGGTAATGGATTAGACATATAATAGCTACCCAGAGAGAAGATATACATTTACAACACAAAACACTTATGTAGATAGATTGTAGACATAATAATCAGCCACAGGAGGGAGGGAGAGACAAACAATTACTCTAATGCAGAAGGAGAGGAAGTGATTAACATTAAATGCTACCCAAAGAGAGAGATTTGTGGTAAGAATAACATGAAGGACAGCTATGCAACTTGGACTTGCCTTCTAGGCAAGAGAGACAGTGGGGATAACAAGTGGGATGTACTCCATCAGCAGAAGATGCTCTTCAGATTTATGAATTTATAATACTATATTTACTTCTTACTAACCTAGGAGTAATTTATTTTGGGTTAACTTTCCAATTGTATCATTTTCAGTTAGTGAAGGAAGTAGTCAGCAAAAAAAAAAGGATTTCTGGAAAAAAGACAGGAAAGGAAGGAAATCCAATAATGCAATTTAGTTTTATATTTCTGGCATATGAATTGCATTATCAACCAAAACCCTGTACTTGTATCATATATGTGAATATCATGAGCCACGTTCCTTCTTCCATAGTTTATGGTATTTGTACAAGAATACAATACACACAAATGGTAGAACTTGAAAGAGTTACAGTGCAGGACTGAAGGAATTGTTGAGCTAATAAATATAATTATTATATAATTATTATATAATTATAATATATAATTATTATGTATCATTTTACGTATAAAAAGTACTAAGTAGTAAAATGAGGATTTGACCTCAGTATGGAAAAATGGAGGCTGATTCCTAAAAGGGAAAATGGAGTATACCATGAAGTTAAACATAAATTCATTCCATATTTCTTTGAGCTACAGTAGTATAATAAATCTCTGTTCACTAAATTTGTATAACTGTGTATTTGATGGACCTTGGTGACCTCACGCAATGTTCTTCCATTTAAGAAGGCAGCTTTGAATAACTAAACGTGGGCCAGGTTCTAATTTTGGGGATTTGTATAGTGTAGTAAGTGTAGTATTTAGTGAGGATCCACTTACTTGGTATTAGAATAAAGTATGATCTAGAAAATGCAACCAGAGGGGACACCAAGGATGGTATGTACTTTTTTAATTTAGGGGGAGGTCTTTACAAAATCTTGAACAATGAAGCCTAAAATAATGACTGAATTAAAATGATGTATTTGCTTAGACTGGGAAAATATTCAACAAAAATATATTGTGAAACATCTATTATAGTTGGTAATTTTAAGTGCATTTACTACTCATGAAAGGCATCATATAAGGCTTACCAGGGAGAGATCAAAGACTGATTTTTTTTCTGTACCAGATCCCAGTTTAACATAAGCAGGGGAATAGACAATTTATACCTCTTTATGACCCCCCTCACTGTGTATGTTATACCAATCATTTCAGACTCTTTCTACATTCTATTTGATTGACTTGGAGTGACTTACATTTCTCATGCATGTACATTATCTCAGGCCCAAGTGAGAATGAATGTAAGGAAGTATAATAAAAGACTGCTTCAGAAGGATTATGCTCAAGAGTAACATTTTGTAAAGGTTTGTACATGTTTATTTACATAGTTTCATCTTGACAAGTTATGGAATATTTGAAGGTTGAATATACTGAATGGATTTCAGCTAGTCCTAATGCTATAATAATATAACTTGTAGCCCTTATTTAAAACATCATTTACTCCTTTACTTGGATTTAACATGAATTGACACACCATTCTAATCATACTTGAGTGAAGTCTTCCATGTGGTTTCTGCTTGTGGTTGTTCCATGCCGCTGAGATTCGTAATCCAACCTGGCACTAGAAAAATCAGCATGCCAAACAGTCGTGCTGAAACTGATAAATCATGATAGATTCAGCAAGTAGGGGGTGCTAGATTTCAAACCAAACTCATCTAAACCGAGTGATCACTGAAACAGAACCCACACTGCCTCCTTCCCCTCCCCTCCCCGTTTTACTGCTTACATGCTCTTGGAAACTTGTAGTAATTCAACCCTGCAAACAAAATATTCTGAGGTCAGATTGACCTCAGTAGAAAATAACAAACAATAAGATGTTCCAGAAACAGAAGTAGCACAGATGCTGTGTCTAACTAATTTAACTAAACTCCTTTCTCTCCACATCGCCTAGGTATGTCAGGATCGTACAGCACCACTGCTAACATTTCTTTCAGTGGGTGTCTAAGGACTGATGTGACCACCACTAGTACAGGTATTTACCTGCCTTTTGTAATGAATTTTCACTAAATGATTTCACCCTACTTAATTTTTTGTGGCAAATCTGAGGATGCTGTTGTAATGAGACTTCACCCTGTTTCTTAGCCTTGTCTATGTTTTGTACTAGTATAACACCAACAAATATTGTTGCCAGCTATCCTGCTCTCTTGCTTTCTTAATGCTACACCCAGTAAAGAAAGCAATTTATTTTATCTCCAGAAAGTGCACATGTCCACACATTGTACAAAATGCTAAGAAAAGGTTAATAATATCTAACACTGACAACTCACGGAAGATCGCAAATGTCACTTTAGAAATGTGACAATGGAACATATTATCTCTAGCTCTTTGTTATTTTCATCTTCAGGCATTTCCACGCTGGTTGCGACTGGATTTTTTTTTAATGTTCTGTCAGTCTTTGGTAATTAGGAGCTGATTAATCAAATTTGCTGCACCTCATTTTGCTGATTTTCCTCTGCTGAAATGGATCTTGCCTTTAACTAATGGATGATAGTGCTGATAACTGAGGACATTTTAATCACTGTGCACTGATGATAGATGGTTTGCCTGTTTAATTGAATTGTTGTTTGACAGCATATTGTCTTTGGGTCTAGCATATTTAGGATTCAGAGCTGGAAGGCATGTTGTAGGGCAATGTAAAAATCATCTGTTTATTTGCTTAGAACTGTCACTGGTTCATAATAAGGAAAATGCTGACTTTATTTCCTAATTGAAAATGGAAAGCTGGGTTTTTGAATTCTATTTCTGGAGATCTTTAGGGTCTCTTGAGTCCTTAGTTGGGGATTTATATTTAAAATAGACAAATAAGTACAGACTATACCAAGAATAAAAAGACACAATAGTCTCTAGAATAGGAATACTAAAATTTCTATACCTCTTAGGGGATTGTGAAGTTTCAGGACTTAGTTTGTAGTTTTTTGAAAATACAAACAGTATATAGATTATCAGATAATATAGGGCAAGGATTTATGAGTTTGTTATCACTTTATCTTTTTATTGGTGCCTAATAAAACCTAACAAAATAAGTTTTGTTAGGTCTCAACAGGAATGCAGAGTTTTGAGCACTTACAGATTCACATAAGCTTAGGACTGGAAGGGACCTCATGAGATCATTGCGTCCAGCCCCCCTGCTCTGGGCAGGAAAGACTGTTTGGTAAAATTAGACCAGCAAGAAGTGCATCCAGTCTCCTTTTGAAGATCTCCAGGTTAGGTGCCTGCGCCTCCCCTGCTGGAAGTCTATTTGAGTCTGGTCACATGAACTATGAAGACGTTTTTCCTTATATCCAGTCTGAATCCTTTGTCTAGGAGTTCATGACTATTGCTCCTGGTTTTCCCCTGCAGTGCTTTGGTGAATAGTTGTCCACCTAGCCCCCAACGCTCAGCCCTGGTATATTTGTGTGTATACAGTCTTCTCTTTTCTAGGCTGAACAGTCCCTTATCTGCCAGCTTTTCCTCATATGAAATATGAGGCTCTTCAGGCTTCTAATCATATGAGTGGCTATTCTCTGGACTCTCTCAAGCTTCTCCACATACCTCTTGAAGTGTGGCACCCAGAACTGGATGTACTCCAGCTGTGTCCTCACCAGTGCTGAGTAGAGTGGTAGAATAACTTCCTTAGTTTTGCTTGAGATGCATCAGTTGATGCATGTCAGCGTATTGTTTGCTCTGCTAACTGTATCATCACACTGGTGGCTCATGTTCATTTGATGGTCAGTTATGACCCTGAGGTCCCTTTTGGACATGGTGCTAGCTAGAATAGCACCACTGAGCCTTTAAGTTTGTTGCAGATGTTTCCTTCCCAGATGGAGCACTTTACACTTCTCATGTTGCACAGCATCTGGTTCTGGTCTGCCCATCTAACTAATCTGTCTAGATCCTCCTGGATTGTCAACCTACCCTGATATGTAGCCATACTTCCCCACAGCTTAGTGTCATCGGCAAACTTTGCCAGTGTGCTTTTCACTCCCATGTCCAGATCGTTGATGAAGACGTTGAAAAGAACTGGTCCAAGTACTGAACCCTGAGGGACCCCACTGGTTACCTCCTGCCAGGACAACACAGATCTATGTATTAGTATTCTCTGGGTCCAACCCTGCAGACAGTTTCCCACCCATGTGACTGTTGAATTGTTGAGCCCATAGTCCCCTAGTTTTATCCTGAGAACCTCATTGGACACAAAGTCAAAGGTCCTCCTAAAGTCCAAGTAAGTGGTGTTGACTTCATCTCTCTTATCCAGGTGGTGAGTAACCTGCTCATAGAAAGAGATGAGATTAGTCAGACATGACCTACCCAGGACAAAGCTATGCTGGCTGTCATTTAGAATTTTGCCTTCTAATAGCTTATGGACTCCTTGAGAATTTTTTGAGGACTTTTCCTGTGGAGAGAGTCCAGAGGTTGAAGGAACTAACAATCTATAGTTTGGATAAAAGAGAAACAAACAAGGAAGGGGAGATGTGATTGCAGGTTTCAAACATTTGAAAGGCTGCCATAAAGAAGATGCAGGTAGGATGCATAGTAATGGGTTTTAACTATAGAAAATCTAATATCGGGACAAATGTCAAAATTGCAAGACAATGAAAAACCTGCCTGGGGAAATGGTTTAATCTCATTACTTGGAAAATTTCAAGAGACTGGATAGCTATTTATTTGGTAAGTTGATTTAGAAAAAGTGAACATCATACCCCACCAGAACAACCTCTCCCTTTCAGAGAGAAGGCCCATAGAATCTCTAAGATCCAACCACCAAATAATAATAAAAGCAGCAGATACAAGAGGAGCTATAGTGATCCTAAACCATGAAGACTACATAAAAGAAGCCAACCTACAACTCTCTGACACCACCTACGACAAAAAAACTAGAGGAAGATCTTAATCCCCTTCTTACCTTAAATCTCATAACTACCATCATCTCATTTCCATTTTAACTACAAGAAAAACTACAGAACTTGATCCCCCCACTACCCAGCCCAGGGACTTTTTACATGCTTCCTAAAATCCACAAACAAGGGAACCCTGGCAGACCTATCATATCCAACCATGGGACCCTAACTGAGGAAATATCAGGTTTCATCAAATCCATCCTAAAACCTGTTGTCACCCAAAGACCAAGTTTTGTCCAAGACACAACAGACTTTCTATGAAAACTTAAAAACATAGACCACCTTCCCAGGAACACCCTCCTAGCCACCACAGACGTTAGTAATTTATATACCAACATCCCACACCAGGATGGCATCCAGGCTTGCCGCACATATCTACAAGAGCAAGATTACAGCCCAGAGTACAGACTTCACAACATTGCTGAACTTACACACTTCATCCTCACACACAGCAACTTCACTTTCAATAACCAACACTTCCTCCAGACCATAGGCATGACTATGGGCACCAAAACAGCCTCACAGTATGCCAACCTTTTTATAAGCCACCTGAAAGAAGAATTCCTCAAGGACTGCACCATCAAATGCATGTTATATTTAAGATATATTGATGACATCTTCATTTTTGGACTGCAATCTCCAGCACCAACATTTCCTTTGAGACATGATGATCACTATCCAGAATGATAAAGTACAGAACATCATATACAAGAAAACCACAGACTAACATACGTATCTGCACAGAACCAGTAATCATGCTAAAAACATCAAGAAAGCTGTAATAAACAGCCAAGCCCTCTGATACCACCAAATTTGCACTGAACAGAACACCCATGATTGTCACCTCACAAATCTCAAAAGGGCTTTCACCCAAGAAGGACACTCCTCCAGAGAGAGAGAGATCACACTTTTGAAGGTGCCAGCAAGATACCACATGAAGAACTGCTGTAGTATAAAAAGAAAATCCCCATGAATCTTACACCATTAGTTATGACATACTATCCTTCCCTGGAACCTATATAGAAAATCCTCAAACAATTGCAACCCATACTAGAAGAAGAACCAGGTCTTAAAGAGATCTTCCCTGAACCACCCATCCTATCCTTTAAATAAACACCAAACCTCACCAACGTCATCACCAGAAGCAAACTTCCTGGGGCCCAAAACATACCGAATAGATCCAGGCAATGCCATGACAAGAAATGTAAAACTTGCCAACACATCTCCACCACTCCCACAATAACTGCACCCCACAACAGAACCATGAACATTCCTGGATCTTACACCCAAGGGAAGACAAGATCAAATGGTCACAAACTGCTGGAAGACTGTTTTAGACTGTATATATGAAAAAAAACAAACATCTTTACTGTCCAAGTCTTCCGGTGTCTGGAACAGACTCTCCCCCCAGAAGTGGTGCAAGCACCTACTCTAGACACGTTCAAGAAGCAGTTGGATAATTATCTCATGAGGTCCTTTCCAGCCCTAATGTCTATGAAACCTATGAATCTTGCCCCTCCAGAAATATAATATATCTATCTCATCCAGTGCACTAAATGCCCTGATAGCAACTATGTAGGAGAACCCAAACAACAACTGCATACCAGAATGAACACACACCGAAAATCTATCAAAGACAAAAATATCTAGTTGCCTGTGGGGGCACATTTCTCACAAGATAACCACTCTGGCCATGTTCAGACAAGCATGGACGTTTGGTTCCCCAGGGACAATTAGCAGTGGTGCATCTTGTACCATGGCTACTTGACCCTGGGGAACACCTGTGCCACGTGTGGAAGGGATAGGAGGCCTGGATGGGATAGGAGTAAACAGATGTATTGCAGAACAGCTCTGTGACTTGGGTGGCCCGGGTACTGGTGGTGGCAATGTGATCAGTCACTGCTGTGGCCATGGCTATTTTTGCACCTCTTCTACCTCCAAAAGTATTGCCTGAGAAGCAGACCACTACAAAGCTGTGTGTAGCTGAAACAAGGGCCCTAAATTAAAGTGGTGAGTTTTAAAAAACACCACTTCAATTTAGGGCTCATTAAAACCCCGTGTCATGCAAACATCCCACTGACTTACCTGCCTCTCTGGCAGGGATGGGAGGGCAAGCTGCTGGCAGGTGGAGCAGTCCCTGGGATGCAGCGGGGGCTGGTGTTTCCCTCCATGGCAGCTACAGCGCTGCCCCCAGGCAGCACCTGCCCGCAGGCACCTGGCTTGTGCAGTCCCGGGAGGGCACCGCAGCTGTGGAGGGAAGCCCCAGGACCCCACACAGCTCAGGCAGACAGGCAAGCTCCAGGGGGGAAGAAAAAAAAAAAAGATCAGGCTCCCCGCTTTTCTTGGGTGGAGCCTGCTTTCCTGGGCTGCTGTCAGGCTGCCTGCAGGGTCTCCTGAAGAGCCGTGGAGCTGCACAGAGCCTGGTGCTTCACTCCGTGGCTGTAGGGGAAGCAAACTAAAACTCCTCAAAGGAGTTTAAACTTGCTGCACCCCAAGTCATTTAAGGCGCATTACACCGCCGAATTTCCTACAGCAGCTGGAATTAATGTGCAATTCACCGCTGAGGTGTGCAAACACCGACACCATTAAAGCAGTGCACAAGCATTTAGCCCAATTTAAAGTGTCGTGCAAACACGCCTCTTGTTTCGTCTACACATGGCCCAAAACAGCAGTTTGAATGGGTGTTATGGGATACTGATGGTTTCTGCTGCCGTGGAGAGAACATCAAGGGCCATGCTGGGAAATAAATTGCTCTTAACAGAGTGAGAAATGGATTGGTTCTGTGCCCCAGATTCCTCTGAAGATTTATATTTTTGGCTAAAAAAAGGTATCTGAGCAAGATGCAGGGGTGAGAATCTCTACCATGTCCTCACTCCTGGTTTCTATGATGCCAGATAGGTCTGAAAAAAAATAGTGAAAGTAAGAGTTTAGAAGTACTTGTGTATAGGGTGTTTCACTCCAGTTTTCATTAAGAATTGGTGTGCACGTGTGTGGTGAGAGAATTCCCTTCTGTCCTCCTCCCTCATTATATATAGAGAGGGGCTTTCAAAGGGGATTTGGTGGGTATAAAGTAGGAAGAGCAGGACCTGGTCAGTAGCAATACCAGAGCAGATCACATCTGTAATTCCAACTTTAAGTGAATTAGGCAGGGGAGACTGAAACAGTCCCTAACAAAAAAACAGAGAGAGACATAGGTGTCTCAGTGATCATCTTCTGTAGCTCCTGTATAGCATTAGTGTTGATAGGGTGTTTCTTATTTTATTTCTTCTTTGTATCTGCTACCTGGTTTCCTCATTTCCCATGCCCTTCCCTCCATTTTCCTCAATCTCATTCCACTTTATCAGCATATTGTATTGTTCTTGTTTGTCAAAATTACAAGCTAAAGTGTTTTAATTTCAGCTTATTAGAATGTCATCTTCTTGTGGATTTTTTTCCTTACCCATGCTCTAAAGGCACCTTCATATCTAGTAAATATGTCTACTGTATAATATAATATCTTTGCTTGTAGTATATCAATTGATAATGTGGTGAGACCAATGAATAGGCAGAGACTTTTTAAAATTAAAAAATGCAAAATTAAGTTATTTATAGCCATTAAATATGCACTTAATGGTAATACTTCATGTTGGGAAAATCTCAAGGTTTTGGGGACATTAGCCTTAAGAGATAGTGCTATAGAAATGCAAAGTAGAAGATGGTGCAGGGTGGCACCTTAGAGTAAGTAATTATGGGCTACATACAGGCATTCCATTTCTACTGGGAGAGTCACTGGTCTCTCAGTAGAAACTTTAACAGTTCATTCAGTTTCTCAAGGGTGGAAACATGGCTCCTCCATGAGAAAGATTTTCCAAGTTAGTGCCTGGAAGATCTCTGCTGTGACAGACAGAATGAAGTTTAAACCACAAGAAATCTTTTTGGGTGAGGGAACAGTACAGGTGTTTAGCCTGCAGCAGTCCTTCCTCCCCTGCTTTCCACGCCTTCCCCAGACCAGGGTGGTCTCAGTCTGGGGAAAACAAGGCAAGCATCAGCTCTTCCCTGGATTCCAGGACTGGGATGAGTGGAATGGCATAGGTAATACTGCTCTACACCATCTCTAGACCGGGGCCCCCTGGTTTGGGGATGTGGCAGGGAGCAGCTGGTCAATGCTTCTCCTTTCCACTCCAAGTCTCTGGGAGCAGAGTGGAATGAGCAGTGGGACAAAGCCCCCCTCCCATTCCTATTACCAGGTTTGGATACTTGCAAATACCCCCTCTGAGAACCTGTAATCCCTAAAATGGTGACCAACAGGGTCTTTTGTTCTCAGATGTGATTTTGAAATAGCTGCCATGTTTAATTTCATCATTCAAAATAATTTTCTTGTAGTAATTTGTAAGCAATCCAGTTTACTGTGGGATCAGGTAGGTACACAGTAGACTGCTGAACTTTAATCCTCTTTTCCAGCTAGCTTTCCTTGAGTACAAAGTATATCCATCTTGTATACCTGCTGGTATTTTGTGACAAGCTTGTGACCTATGGGTGGCTTTCTTTACTCTGTCCTTGGTGAAACTGGTTAAGACACCAGTTAAGGTTGTGTCTAATCACACTAGGTACATTGATTGAGTGTGGTCCTTTATTTCCCTTTGAGGCCTTGTTTCATGGGGTTTTTTTCTGTGTAATTCAGGAAAGGACTCACTGAGGTGTTCACACATTGCATTCATAATGATGCTATGACAGTTAGCCAAATGAATGCTGTGAGTAACGTAAGACATTGATGAGTTTAACTCACAAAGAAGCTTATTTTTCTGACTGGTGTGTGGGCCGGGAGCGACCCGAGCCCTTGTCACGCTGCACCCGGGCTGTGGCCAGCAGCCCGGGCACGCCGGGTCGGAGAGGGAAGGCCTTCGAGCTGGAATTAGGCACAAACGTGTAGCGGTAGTTTAAAAGATTGTTTACTTACACCAAGATGGCAGTGGTGCAGGCTGGAAAGCTTGCTTAAGTTGCGGTTACAGACAGACAACAAAACAAAACTCGAACCTGCAGGGCACGAGGGTACATCACAAAGGGTTCCGGCGACGGGAAGATGAAAATACGAGGGTACGTCGCAAAGGGTTTCGGCGACGGGAAAATAAACCTGCAGGACTTGAACCCGGGTAGAAGAGCTCTGAGATCGGTCAAGGATTCACACGAAGTTTGCTAGGCTCCATGGGTCCTCCTGTTCACTCATCCACACGAATTTTGCTAGGCTCCGTGGGTCTGGTTCTCTTGCGCGCGGGAAGGGATACGTCTGGGAATCTATCAGCGACGGGGAGAGGCTAGAGGTTGATCAGACCTCCGTTGCCTGCTTTAAATGCACTGGGTCCGTAAGGATCTGCAGCGCTTAGAGATCTTCACACAGCTTGAAGTCTCCTCCTCCCTTGTTCGTGGAGTCCTCCAACTTGGGCGGAAACCACTCAAGCCTTTTATACGGCTAGCAAGCCAATCACTAGCCGCCACGTGTGAATAATTTAGCACTGGCCAATAATGGGGCTCGAATTAGCATACAAATGGCGGGAACTCTTTGCAATGAGCATTTCTGTGCTGCAACAAAGAAATGCACCCTGCAAAGAAAGCTTCAAATTGGCGGGAAATTCTCCCTTGCACCGGGGTTCTCTTTTGCAGCAGAAAACTCCACCGTGCAAAGAAGCTGTAATTTAGCGAGGACAATTTAGCAGTGCCGAAGCACACACAAACAAAAATCACACCCTTTGGGTTGTGACAACTGGTAGCAGCTATGTATGGTATACATCATTCTTTCTTTATATTAAAAAAAAAGGAAAGACACAATTATATTTTCTCTTCTATATACTAAAAGAAACAAAAATCCTGAGACTCCATTTCTTATCAGCCCTGAATATCTCAAGAGAGCATTTTAAGATATTAACACTTTGTGCATGTGTTTGCAGAACACGATGAACAGAAACTACACTTATTTCAAGTCTTCTGCTGTAAAACTAGTTGCTTTTTGCTTACAGAACAAATTGCTTTAAAGATTCTGGAGTAGATTTTCAGGTCTTTGTTTCCACAACTAGATGTACTGGCACTGTCTTTAAATGTTTAAAGTAGAGACACAAAACATCTTCATGCACAGCAAGGTATGCAGATGCAAACATCTAACTGGGCTAATCAGTTTTAAGATGCAATGCTAGCACATGTTCATACAAAGACGTAAAATTTGTAAGTGTAAATGATGGAGACCAGGACCTTTGTTTTATATAAATTGAGAAAGAACTATGAATCTGTCAGTCCTTTCCAGATGAAGGTTTCTGTGTCAGATAAGGGTTTCTGTGTTTCCTTAAAGATTAAAAAAAAAAATCCTTCTATGTCTTGCAAAAGTTTGGGAAGGAAAAAAAAATCTCTAATCTCAGAAATCAGGCCTAAGTCTCTGCATCTTTTATCAATGACACTAATCATATGCTTACAGGGTAATATTATATCTGGCAGTGGCATCCTCAAACAGGTCTTGTTGCACATAAACTGGAAGCAAAGGGGTAGTGTCTATGCAGCATTGTGGGTTGATTTATGTTCACTTCTTAGTGATGATACCAATTAATATCTTCACAAAACTGCATGGTGGAAGCCTGGGGAGAGCAATATGGTATGTTTGAATACTGCTGCCAACCCACTAGGTTTGCTGTATAAACATGGCTTGAGAAGCTAAAAGGTTCACAAAAGTCAGTGCCAGAACTGGGAATAAAACTTGATCTTGACTTTCCATCCCATGCCTTATAAGAAAAGCATCTTTTCAATGTTGTCAAAATTATTATCATTATTTGTATAAAACAAGTAATTAGAAATGTTGTCTTGGAGTTGGTCCCCACCACGTTCTTATGAAGTGTGACAGTTATGGACTCATTCAGTCTTTTAGTCTTTGGTCTCTTTCTGGTCAATAGATCAGTTCTGTCCGGGTGCAGTAGACTCAGCTATACAAGCAAAACTCAGCCCTAGTTGCTGATCATAGATACAGTGTCTCTCCTTCAGAAAACCAGTGCCACTGTTATGACACAGTGCTTCCACAAGTAAGTCACTGGTACTACCCTGCCCTGCATCCTGCTTCTCCTCTCTATACAGCCACATCCTGCTGTCCTCCCTCACTAGAGCTCTGACAAACAGTAGTCATTCAAGCAATCTATGTTTTCAGTTGAGCCCTGTTCAGGAGTTGAGAACATAAATCTGGGTTTCTCTCTTCTGTGCTCTCTCCCATTTTTGCCAATATAGTGGAGCAGGAACAATTAATCTCGGAGTAGTTCAGAAATCCACAGCTAAATGAGACCACACCATAGACCTTCACTTATTAACC
>NW_005841829.1:205283-239433 GCF_000455745.1 Alligator sinensis
AGTTAGACACTAGCCAACATAGTTCACAGAACAAATGGCCATAGTGAAAAGTTTCAGGTCTTTCATTTTTCCATAGGTAGTAGGATTTATTCTGTTGTACCAATGAATGCAGTAACTTTAAATAATATGTAAAACTTAATACAAAGCAGAACTACTTAGAACATTTAATATGGGATAAGTGATGTTTTTCACCTGGTATCTGGGGTTAAAACTGAACCTGCATCACATTTAAAAAAGTAAAATTCTAGCACTCAAATCTGTTGTGAATGATGCAATGTTCATCCTTTTGTAATGTTGCTGACAAGTTAATTGACATGAACTTCAAATGCGGGAGTTATCTACTATTTGCTGAAATAGTAAATCTAAAAAGTCCAAGAAACAGTACCATCAATGAAGAAATGTTCAGTATTTTTTCAATAAAAGGAAATTGTTATAGTGAATAATAATTAGAATTGAATGGATTGTCATTGCCATGATTTTTTCCTTTGTTTGTAGGAATAAAGTGGGCATAAGATATAGTAACTTCCAAAGAGGGAAAGAACTATTTGGAAACAGTTGATTAAAAAAAGTAGGAATGGCTGAACTAAATACATACAGTGGTATGGACACGTCACTCTCTCTCTCTTTGTTTCTTTCACTTTTCTCTTTTTCTGTCCAACTGAAGAAAAATACAAGCATTGGCCCCCAGAAACCAGAGACCCATGGTATGCCACTGTCTCTGTCACATGCAGGGGGTACTCTTCCTCCACACCATTTTATAAAATTTTGCATCCATTTCTAATTGGGTAGATTAGGTGATGGAGGAGGGGTGTAGTTGCTGGTCTCAAACACATTACTTGTAGACAATATTTTGCCCATGAGACCCTCCAGGGTCAGTTGTAGCCACAGAAAGTTTTGCTTTGTACAGACACATGGGTGGTGTCATTTCTTCCCCCACCCACTTTTTTCTTAAGTTGACAGGGAGAGTGAAAAATAAAGTTATTCATTACTTGCTACTTCTGCAGCTTTGTTTCTTGTAGGCCAGTAAAATATATTTTGAAATATAATCTATGTGAATCATTTACAATCCTACTTTTGTTTCTATAAATGTATTAGTTATCCACAAATAAATATTCACCAAATAGTTCATGCAGATACATTTAAGTTAAAGGGTACCCATGAACTAGTCATTTAAACTAATTTATTAGTATTCATTGTTCATGATTTGTGAGTGATCCCTTAAGTCAGTTACTGCTGTTTCAGTTATCTGTTCAGAAAAATCATAACTTTTAGTCAGCCAAATGGAAAAGCAACAAATAAAGAATGAATAATGACAGAAAGTGAAAACTTTTCTTTCATATATAAACATTTTTGCAAACAAACACAAGTATTCTTTTCCCACTCACAAAATAAAAAAAGAAAAGAAAAGAAAGACTATTTCGTATGTGTTTGTAAATGTATTAACGTGTTATTCACATAAGGAGAACAAGGGTTAAGAATCCAGTCAAAACAAGAAACATTTAGATTTTAAATATGTTAGCACAATGTATACATACTAGTTCTACTAACAGCTGTTGCTAGGTCTTACAACTGAGTATTTGAATCATGAACTAATGTAGGCATAAGACAAATAATATCATGTCTTAGGAGTCGATCTTTTGAGAGAATTCTTAAATTGACAGGCCATTTCAGCAGGCACTGATACTGAAGATCCAGTCTATTAAACAGTAAGTTTGCACACGCTGCTAGGTTTATCTGTCCATCGGGGCTACGTCTATACTAATCCCTGCTACAAGTTTAGAAATGGAATTGAAAGGATATTCTGAGGGACCTTTACCTATTGGTTTATAGACTGGGTCTCACTAAAGTCCTGCTGCTGCTAAGTAGTGCTGATTATTTTTCAAACACATAAGATAGGACAGACACTCTCTTTGTTCCTCTTCTACCACACCAGCCTATTCCCTACAGGGAATATTTTTTATATCTAAAAAATATTTTGTCATCTTTCAAAATCTAGTTCCTTTGATTTCTTTGAGTGCCCTACAAGGAATGACCTTCATAACATTACAGCACAAGCTCATTTCCTCTCTTTGTCCTTGTTAGAGCAAGTTCCCAAACCTCAGTGTAGTTGCAGCCTGGGGGAGGAGGGGGGAAGAATACATTTATTTAATACTTGAAATAGTGTTAACTGCAAAATGCAAATCAAGGGACTTCCAAAAGCGAGTACTTCTTAAAGCCTGAATCAAATTCCTGAATCTGAACCCTCACAACTTTAAGAAGTCTGGATCAGGTTTTGAACTTTATACTATGGCTCATTTTTACCAGGAGTGTGTAAAGTGGAGTAAAATAATATGAGATTCTCTTCCCTAAGCTTGTAACACATCATGATAGGATTTTAATATGAACTTTTGCATTTTGAAATTTTAGGCAAGATTGTAAAAGTCTGAAATGGTCTCAGGAAAATACAGATAGATATATATTGGTCTATAGCTCTGTAATAAGATTTGCAGAAAATGATAGGATTTGGCACTGTTAATAGAGTAACAAATATTTTGTATGTGGTGGTGGTTTTAAGAAGTTGCGGAAAGAGAGCTATGTAATGGCTGTAAAAGGAGGCAGTCTTTTTTGATACTTCCAAAACTGAATAAAGTCCCTAATGTGGTGAGTGGTGAAGCCTCGCTAATACATGGCCCCTTGTGATGTAAGAGCTGATTTTGGGCATCGTCAAAGAAAGAGAGAGACAGTGTTGTTTTCTTCGCATAGTAAGTTTGAAGGACCATGGCTGAAAGAACCTGATCTAAATATACACTCTACAAAACCTGAAATTCTCAAGACTTGTTAGAAAGCAAATAGTTCCCATCCCCACTCTACAAAATTTTCTCACATACAACACACACTTTTTTCCCCCAAATCAGCTTCCCAAAACTGGGGTGTATATCTTAAGCAGGGAAGCTGTTTTTTCTCTGCCCAGAATAGAATAATTCTACTTTGATTGCTGCTGCAAAGCCAACTGTCTAACAGCAGCAGTGGAATTTCTTTCAGGCATTTGACTTAATGGCTCATTGTTCTTTACTCTACAGGTGTTTGCAAAGGCCTCTCCTTTTTAGTGGTTTTGGTATTCTGCAATCAAACTACTGGTAACCTTTTTTTTTTTGGCAATTTTTCTGTCTGCTAGCTATTCCTGATCTCTCTCTCTATTTTTCATCCTTGCAGACTGCTTAGCTCAGCCCTTGCTCTATGCAGATATAACTCGGGAAATACCATTTTTTTTCTTAATTCTACCGTCCCAAAATCAAGGTGCATATTTTATTTTAGGATGTGTTGTACATGACAAAATACATTATTCATGGGTGACTGGGGGTGGGGGGGGGGATACCATATCACCGATGGAGGCAGGGGAGGTCCCCCAGCGGTCAATCACTGAGCATGAAACCACTAGCAGCAAAACTGAAAGTGCACTTCCAACGGCACTTTCGGTTTCGTGGCTGGCACTTCCAGGGGGTGAATGGCCAATCTCAGGGGGTGCACATGGACCCGCGTGCAACTCCCATGTGTCACCAATGATGTTATTAGCTCTTTATAAACTTTCTGTATCTGGTTTTGGTTAAGACCAGAAGTGATAACATGAAATAATCTAAGGAATAAATGCTTCATAGTAAGCCTTCGGAAAAGAAACCATCTTTGCTTTGTGTTTAAAACAAACCTAGCTTCTAATGAATATATAAATTGAATGCAATGTATTTACTCTCTTTTTTTTGTTACAAGGAAGTAACCTTCTAAAAATAAACTAACACCTTGTACTCTGTGGTTTATCAGTATATCTCTGTACAACTTCAACGATCAGACTTTAACTTTGAAATATTGAGGCATTGAGAGATGAATGATTTATCTATGGAGGCCAGTAGCAGAGGACAGAAAGGAATCTCCATGCTTCTGTCTTGATCCAGTTCCAGGTCCTACATCATACTGCCTCGTCAGGTTCATTATACATTCCTGGGTCATAAAAGGAAAGGATTCTGCTGTACTAGACTTCTGATCTAATGTGGAAGGCAGAAGTCTCAGTTCCCATGGATTTGTAGGCTGGCCAAGACTAAGCTAAAGTGGTCGAGAAGTTCTGTTAATTTTTTAAACAGTTAAACACCGTATTTTCCCTCACTTTCACTAAGTTTGCCTGTCTCTACATTTTTAATATTTAGTTCTTTCTCTTGGAAGAGGAGGAAGGCAAATTAGGAAAAGGTTTTCCCTGCTACCACCTTTTTTGAAAATTCTTCTGTCATCAGCTACTTTTCATTCCTTTTTGGGAACCTATACAAACATACAGATTTGAAACTGGATTAGGCATGATTAGGTCCCAATGACAGCCAGCTGGGCTGAGGCCATTAAAAGCCAATCCTGGCACATTTAAAACAGGAGACGTCCTGTTGGGCTGGAAATTAGTAAATTGATGTGAAATTATAAGTAATTATCTACTGCATTTTCACAGACCCTGTGAAAATTATTAAAAAACATCTAACAGCTGTTGGCTAATAGAGAAATAGTCTAGTTGCTGCAGAACATTTTAAATGCCACTAATAAAAATGTTAGTATTCCATGAAGGGTGCATGTTGAGTGAGAGCAGCAGGATCAAAAAGAAGATGCAAAGGAAAAGGTGACTTACAAATGAAGGCCAAAGACTTGTATGAATATCAACAAGTGGTTGCTGATCTACAGCAGTCTGGTTTCTTGGGGAAGCATGCATTATGGTTTTGTGACTTACAGTTTAGTAATGTTCCCCTCTGTGTGAGGCTACTCCACTTGTCACTTGCCCAAATAGTTTTAGAACCATTCACTGTTATCCCTCCCTCTGTTACACCTTTAAGAGACTACTGTGGCAGGGAGTTTTACTGTGCAGCAAGCTGTGAGTGTGAAGATTCGATTATTGAAGTTTTACTCTGGAGCAAGCTGTGAGTGTGAAGATTCGATTATTGCCCAGCCATGGGGTAGAAATGCAAAAGGCTCCCTTCCTCACTATTTCCATACTCTGGTTAGATTGAACATTCTTTCCTACTCTGTTTATCCCCTTGCCTTTACCACTTGAGCAATCAGATATAATAGCTAAAAAAGCTCTATACTCTTTTTAATGTGAGTGTTACCACTGTTGCTTTAATTTACAGTTCTTGCTAAACTGTGGGGTTTGTTTTGTTCCTTCCTTGTATGTGCCAGCAGCATGTTCATAACACAAGGATCCAAGTCTCAAGATAAATAGCTAATTACAGAAAACTTGACGTTACTCTCCAAATCCCAAATTAAAACAGTTCTTTTCACCATAGGGATATGCTGCTTTGCATGCAGTTAGCTCCTTAATTTCATTATTATTATATTTTCTTGGTTATTCTCTCAATCCCTGGATTAAAAAAAGAATCATGATGGTTCCCTATGAATCTCAAGCATAAATGTTGTAGAGCCTCTATATTATCTTTTGACACCAAACAAAGGATATATATATTTTTTTTTACAAAACATATTTTTCTCTTTCTTGTGGTACCATACTATTGTCAGAGAGGGCCAGATCACCAGAGGGAAGCAGGTGCTTAAATACCTTTCTGTATTTAGACCTGAGTAATTAACGTAGCAGAGCTAAAGTTGCCAGACTCCATTTTCCCAACTTCTTCGAGGAGGCGGGGCAAAATTGTGGCAGCCTATTACTAATTATTTTGATAAGTTGTCATTGTCCTATCAGGTAGTCCTTTATTTTTCAGTGAGACTATATAGGAAGATGATGCTACTCAGTGGTTGCATCTACATCAGACTGTGCAGTCCTTTATTGTTGTTACTGCACAGTGCTTTATTGCTCCATAACTAAGTACTACATGACTGCAGAGTAACTGGCATTCTTCTGGGTGATACCGACTGTGCAGTAGTTCATTACTGCCATGCAGTAGCATCAATTCATGACCCACAATGCTACTGCAGAGTACTAATGAGCTATTGCACACTAATAACAAACTACTGTGCAGTAACTGTCTGTGTAGACTTAGCCACTGTTGGTAAAATATGATCCTCAGGACTTGAAACCCAATCAAATAAGTTAATGTTTAGGGTGATGTTACAGGTTACCTTTAAGCCATTCTAAAGGCACTTAAAACAAGTGCACCCACTCATTAAAAGGTGTTAAACTGTGCTAAGTACCTTCTAAGGGTGCCTATACATGCGTAGGGAGGCTGCTTCAATACGCTGTAAATACAGTGTCAGAGCAGACCCGATTAATGGAGTCTGCTGGAACATGGTAATTACCATGCTCCAGCAGACTCCAACATCATATGTGTCAGCATCCCGGCAATGCAAAAAGATGACCTTTAGCTAAAGTGCCCCTGCTGCTATTTTTCAGCACGGGGACACTGATACACATGACACTCTGGGCACTTTAATTAGAGCATGTCTGTAAATGCCCTAAGTGTCTTAAAGTTATACCACTTCAGGTAAAGGTTCTCTCTGGGCCATTCTACCCAGCTTGAGCCTGGGTATAGTTAGCCTTCTCCACAGAAATAAAGTGACTTATATTCAGTTATCCAGCATCCCAGGTTGTACAGCTTCCAGCTCCTCTACCCTCCCAACTTTCTACCCTCCCAATCTGTACTTCTCAGGGGGTGATACTAGCACCAAGTCAACATCTCCTCCTGCTCCCAGTGGGTATGACATCAACCCACATGGTACCAGGCTGCTGACTCCAAGAACCCCAAGAAACCTGATCCATCCCCCAGATCAAGCAGCCAGGTATATAGCTGTCCCCTCAAAGTACTGTTTGCCCCACTGTAGACTCTCCCCTGTACAGAAGAATTAGAGGGGGTGAGAGGTGTGTGGCTTCTCTCCTCAGCCTCCTGTTGGCCTGGGGAGGAGAGGGAAAGGTCTGCCTAGCACCAAGTGTGGCAGCAGTATGGAGACTGAGAAGGCATACTTCCCCTGGGTCTATGTTGTCACCACAGTTAGCTCCTGGCATTTCTATATTGGGAGTGGATCCACTGGGCAGTGAAAGCATGGAACCTAGGTAGACATACTCTTACTGTGGGTAACCCCTGGCTGTTTTGCTCTGTTCCCAAAGAAGGGATATAGACCTGGCACCTACCCATGAACCTTCTCACCATGTGACAACATTAGGCCTTAACCTGCAACAGCTCTGAAACTATTCTAACTTTAACACTGACTAATATTTCATATATTTAGAATGGTTTAAAGGTAACCTGTACCAGCACCCTTGTTAGTGACTGAGTACATCCTAAGAGTCATTGAGAAAATTCCCACTGAATTCCAGTGCTGAAGAGGATCCTAAAAGCGTATGTTTGAGAAGCCTATTGCCTTTATTATGACCAGGAATCCTGGTTTTCTTTGTTTAAAAGTCACAATTTCTCTGAGTAAAATACCAGAAATTCTCTGGTTAAAAACTCCAAAATTTGCATTTTTCTGTGATTAAAATGAAATGCCATTGTATATATAGGTATCAGTTAAACACAATATTTTATTGATATATTTACAATTTTAAAGGAATTCGGAAGCCTACCAATGCCTCAATCACTATAATTAAATTAATTCTAAATACCTATACATTTTAGCTTTTAATTTTAGATTTTTTTTCATGGAAAATCATAGCTCCCCCTGCCCCCTTCACTCACCAGGATGCAGATCCAGCTGTGGCTGTCCTCCCCCACCCCCCCGCCCCCCATGACTGCTCTGTGGCACTGAGCAGGCCTGATATGCTGGTGCCCACCTCATACCTTTGCCCCTCACTCCCAAGCCACAGCCCTCAGCTCTACAAATGCCCCTCATTCAGTCCCCACCTACAGGCCACCTCACCCTGTTGGTGTCCCTCACTCCCTATCCATAGCCCCCTGGCCCTGCTTGTGCCCCTCAGTCCCCACCCACAGCCCCCTCAATCCCTGCTTGGGACTCTAGCTTCCAGGGCTACAGGGGTAGGGACCTGGACCCACAGCCCCTTGCTCCCCGAGGATCACCTGATCCCTGGCTGCTGCCCATGGGAGGTGGTAGTTGCTGCAGTGGAGTGGAGTGCTACAAAGCTCAGCTCCCCCTCCCCAGTGGAAAGCATTGTTGGAGTGGAGCCTGTCAGGGGCAGGGGATGGAAGCGGGCTTCTTGCTATGGGCTCAGGGCTCCCTACCCTACTGCCCTCCACCTGGGACCTCCATGGGCCACTGGGCAAGACCCAGCTTGGCACGGCACAGTGGGGTTGAGTGGGAAAGCTCATTGCTGCTACTGGGAGCTCTGTACTGCCATGGTGAGGCACTCCCTGCCTGCCCAGTAGCAGTGAGGGGGTAAAACTCTGTGCCACCACCCCTGCTGCTACTGGCTGGGCAGGGGGCACCTTGACATGGTGATGTGGGGCTCATGATGGCAGCACCGAGCTTCCTTGCCCCATTCTGCCCTGCTATGCTGGGTTCTGCCTGCCAGGCTGTGGAGGCCCTAGGGGAGGGCATCAGGTTAGGGAGCCTGAGGCCACAGTGGGCAGCCCACACCTGCCCCTGCCCTGCACACAAATCCGGGGACACATGTCCCCCATACCTCCCCGGGAGTGCACACAGTAGCAGGAAGTCAGCCCCTCCCTGCCCAGGCCCTGCAGCCTCACATTCCAGCCCTGGGTCTCAAGCCCCATACACTTCCCCAGCTGGGCAGCATCCACAGCCCTGCCCAACTCCCTCTCTCCCTCACTATAGGGGCCTCAATCCCCACCTGACTTACCTGCGGGAGCTGCTCTCCAGGCTACCTAGTGGCCACGTGCATGTGTGTGTCTGCACATGCACGTGCACATGGTGCCCCCTGCTGATCGCCTTCCTCCACTTCTCCCCATCCAATGGAACTCTTCCAGGCTGCAAGGGGAACTCACCATTTCCCATGTTTTTCTCCTTTTAAAGGAGAAAATCTGGGTTTTACGACTTTTTCCATGGCAAACGGAAAACCCAGATCCCTGATTATGACACATTTTTCAATGAATATCTTGGTTGTTGAGGATACTACAACTGACCCAATAAAGATGCATTCTCTGTCTTTTCTGAGCTCTTTGGTGTCTTTTGTTATCCCCAGTGTGGTACAAAGGCTGTTCTTTGTAATGCATGTTACTATTTCCTGTTAAGTGTTGGACAGTGATCTCACCATGTTGAAAATCCTTGCCACGAAGCTCATAGTTATTTATTATTCTCCCTGGACTGTAAGCAACACTATATTTTTTTAAAAAAAATAACACTGTATCTCATTTTAACATATGAATTACACATAAAAATAATCACAATATTGGTATTTTGTAGCAAACAAGAAAAAAAAATCCACTCATTCACTGACAAAGATTATTTACTATGTTATCTTAATTATGAAACTAAAAACCTTTCTCTCTTTTAAACATATATATTACATGAAATTTATTAAAAACAACTTCAGGCTTAATTCTCTTCTTCATTTAATATAATCTCCCATTAGTTTCAGTAATGTAGGGTTACCACAGTAATGTCTCAAAGAGTGTTAAATGTTGCGAAAATTAAGTTAGGAAGAAACTTAGAACAGAAAAAGATGCTTATGGAATCTGGTAGGGGGTAGAGTTGTCAGTGCTCTGATTCCTGGCAGGATGTATGCAAATCTTTTGCATAAGAGACAATTGCATATTTGAGCATATGACAAAATAATATACTTGGATTCTGTGTTTTCACTAAAGTGAAAGTTAAGGTGTGAAAAAGGCCAGTAGAAACATAGAGCGTGGGGCTTTGGAGCTTTACTCTGAACTGTACTTGTACACTGGTATGGTCTGAAGGTGAAAGAGTTATTTGGAAACTTCCTGTTATTGCTGTTGCTGTTGTTATTGTTGTTGTTTATTAACAAATAGGTAACTCCTTTGGGTAAAGAATTTTTTTTTTTAGGATCAAACTTTGGTTCCGCTTAAATCCAAAGAAGACTTTTTAGTAACTTAAAAGGAATCATGATTGACACCCAGCCTTTCCCATGATCTTGACTTCAGCTGTTCTGAAAAAGACTTCCCTGATGTAATCAAAGCTGCTGACCTAAGCATGGCAAACTCCAAATAAAAAGCCATTTAAATTAATTTTTAGATGATCATTTTCAACACAAACATAATTGTGATGATGCATATAAATCTGACCCTAGCAATGAGGAGGTTAAAAGGTCCTAGCAAGAAAAAGTAAGGAAAAAGTCCTTTTAGTATTAGAGCTAGCTCTGGTGTTGTGACCTGAAAAAAATGATCAAAGAAAATACCTGAGGGACCCCAGGTAGAAGCCGTCAGTCATATGACTCTGAAAGAAGAGAAAAATGGAAGAAGAAACAAGTTGGAATATTTAGAGACAGTTTTATGTGGGAGGGTGTTTACTGAGACCTTGCTTTATTCAGAATTTTGCATACAATTGTAGCCATGGAAGAGATGGGTATAAGTGTGCCATAACTAGACAATTGTGACAATGAAGAAATTATGCAGTTGGCTGATACTGCTAGACAAGTGCAAAAGACATCTATGCCTAACTATGGGTGGGGGAGGGGGGCGGGGGGAGAAGTAATTGTCTACAACAATGGAATTAATTTCCTAACTTTTAATGGAAATTCAGATTTGCTTAGTTCTCATCATAGGCTTATTTCTACACTAGTGTCCTTATCATCAGTAAGTATTGTGTTCAATATGTTTGTATTCTATTTTTAGAAGTATATTCCATATTTGAAGCCTGTCCAGTAATTCTATTTGGTAATAAACATATGTTATTCCCATAGCAGTTTTTATACTGAATATGACCCTGAAATGTATCATGAAGTCTGGGAGAAAACCTAAAGAACTTAAATTTAAAAAAAATGAGCCCATTAAATTTAGAGGATTGCTCAGATAAGTGAGGGTTAAAACATAACTTCTTAAATAAGATATTCTCTTCTTATAAAGATGATTGACTGCAGGCTTATAGTGTGGTAATCTGTCACAAGGAAAAGAGGCAATAGAAGGGGAACATTGACTTGGGACACACAGATAACTGGAATACTTATAAATGTGCTATTTGAATTGTGATAAACATAACAGCTAGTGTTAATTGGCCCGCTTATATCTGTTATTGCTGCTTAAAACAAGGACATTGGTTTATAAAATCTCATAATCTCACTCTTGAAGCGCTTTGTTGATAGATATGGGAGTTTTGTCTCAAAGACAGCAACTGATTTGCACCCTGATGCTTTGGCTACTGAATCATCTCCTTCAGCAGTAACTACTGCATTTGTTCTTGTTCCCAGGTAAATATGTAGGACATATAATATGATAAGCACTTACACAAACAAATTCAATTAAGCTCCTGATTCTGGTTCCACTTGCTTGACCTCAATAAAATAGAACATTAGGTTTTGCTGTTCTTCTTTGGAGTGTTTTCTTAGGTGGATTCCCTAAAAGATCATTGACTGGCAACTTCATAACTGCCATATCCTACTGCTAGAATTGCTCAGGTATGTTTGGTCTTTGAAAAGAGACCTGGCAAAAGGTACTGTGATACCTGAAAGCTTGTCAAAGTCTATCCCAGCCATGTAGTTGATCCAATAAAAGAAATCACCCACAAAAATCCTTCCTTTCTAAGTTTTAATAATAAGTTTATTAATGAAGCTTCTTCATAATTATTTATTTGAATGAAATTAAGTATTCCAAATGGAAGCCAACAGAATGCTTAATGTCTGCCTCCCCCACAAAAAACAACCAGCTAGCAATAAGAAACCCCTCCTCTGAGCAACAACATTTTTAGTTTTGTATTTTCAGGCTTTTAACAGTTTTGTACTTGGCACATTATACAGGCACGTTTTCAGAAGAACATCTGAGGAGCTTGGGAGCAAAAATGGAGCAATTCCTACACTGGAGGAAGCAAAGGTACTGGAACTGTATCTGGATACTGCCAAGGAGAAAAGAAGGTGGGAGGAGACTTCCTAGCCTCTCTGCCTTCCTGCATGTATGTGAGCAAGAGCTTGACACAAACTAGCTCAACTTTGGCAATGGTGGTATTCTGCTTATGTTCTGTTGGAGGGCAGAGTTCCTTTTGAAATCATAAAAACATGCCCTGGGTAATGGGACCCAAGCAATCCCTCAGGTGTCTTTTCTTACAGATTCTTTAATTCAGAATGAAAACCCATTATTACTGTATGCATGGCAGCAGCTACTCTATGTTCTTGCCAAATTCTGCTCACAGAGTGCCAATCAAAATGTACTCATGCTGTGGCTGTGAGTACAGTACTTTTGTCTAATTAGATGGGTAACTCAGGAAAAGCTTGCTCCTGCAAAATGGGAGCACAGCTTTTTTTTTTTTCCCCCCCTCAGCAGATGACACTCTGTTTCTCTCTGGAGCAAACATTCTGATGTGTGTTCAGACTATTAAGCTACCCATGGAAGGAATTAAACACATATTTGCTTGTTACTGTAGTGTTCTATTGTAGCAGTAGCTATATATAAGGTTTCTATTTCTTGATAGGAAAATCAGAAGATGATATGCCTATTTTTACAATGGGGCCATAAAGCAGGAATATCAGTGAAACCTTGCACAATAGAGTCAAATACGGTACCTCAGTTACCCTTTACTGCTCACTAGAGAATGCACAGACTGTAAACCAAGCTGGTCAGTGACCGGGGGAAACCTTTTCTTCTAAAATTCATTTTTGGTTAATCAACTTTGAGATTGTTTTATTTTACCCTAGCTCCCTTGTTCTAATTATATCCCTTCAAACCTGAGCTAACTGTTCCAGCTGATATGCTACAGTTTGGAGTCCTACTTTCATTTGGGCTGGTAAGCTACATATGTGACAGTGGGCATGTCTACATGTGCATCTACTTCAACTTAAATTTACTGTGCAGTAAGTTACTGTGCAGTAAGCAGGAATAGGTCAGTGTCTACACATGCAGGCATTAAAGTCCATTAACATTGTGTGTGGACTGACTTGGGACTAAAGTTAATAAATTATTAAATTTAGTCCCAAGTCAGTCCACACACACAGTGTTGCTACGCAGTAAGATGTCTACAGTAACTAATCACAGTAACTAATTGAGTGTAAACTTGATACCTTCATGATGCAGTATCAAATTTACTGCAAGTTGATATGTCACCATATTTACTGCTCAGTATGTGCGTGCACATGTAGACATATGCCCGTATTGCGTAGTAATTTCAGTTACCGCACAGTAAATGCGCACGTGTAGATGTGTCCAGTGAGAATATAGGTTTAATACTTTAACTGAATATCCACAATTCCCTAGGTCAGGGGTCAGCAACATTTTGGTCAGAGTGCCAAAAAGCCCTGCAACCTCATCTTCTAAGACATTGGTGTGCCAGGGGCAGATAGTGGGGGAGCCATGAGTGCTCAATCCTTGTTGTGGCAGCATAGTCCCAGCCCCTTCCCTACCATTTGCCCTGAGGCATATGTGCACACACTGCCAGCAACAAGCTGGGTGGGGGCTCCACAGTTGCTTGCACAGCTGCTTGCACCTCCCTGCTGCCTGCTGTAAGTATCCCAGGCTCCATGGCCAGTGGCATAGGCCTGCCCAGACCCTGGGCTGGCTGTGGCATGCCAAGCAAAATGGCTTAATGTGCCATGTTCTAACATGTGTGGTGGGAGTTGTCGACTCCTGCCCTAGGTGTTTAGAAGGACAGATGAAATCTCTCAAAATTCAGCAGGAAATGCCCAAGGGAAGGGGAAAGGGTGCTCTGATTACTGTATACAGATTGTACTCTAGAAGTCTATGAATGCTTAACTGCTTCCAGATCTCAGAAACTTGTCTAACTGTAACCCTTGTGAATCACATAATAGAGGTGCTGATACTTTGGGACTGATCAGTATGATATATCTGTACATTAAATATTTACATTTACAACACTAGAGACTTCAGTGTATGGGGTATTCATGACAACTCTAAATGAAATTTCTCAGATACTACAATCAGTCTATGACCATGAGCCATGGTTGGATCCAAGATTTTCTAAAGGAGTTACAGGAGAAGTAAGCAGCACTGCAGGAATGGCTGCATTCCCATTCCTAGTTTCCTGCCCCTGCCCCCACCCCCAGGATGTGCAGATCACACTGTGGGGAAGCAGATGAGCATCTAAAGACTTTTCTAAATCCCTGCACCACATAAGTGCCTTCTAACTACCACATTCTCAGTATCTTTCCCTTTACCTCCATGCTGGGTTCACGAGATGCTTTATTTAAGATTAGAGCAAATTACTGTACAGTAAGTGTCAGTGTCTACACATGCAGATGTTTACTGCACAGTAATTTGGTCTAATCATGAGTAAATTTGCTACCTGTAAATACAAGTAGCAAATTTATTCTCAATTACTTACTGTGCCATGCAGCACATGTAGAAAACCAACTGGGAACAAATGTGTCCCTGGTCAACCGGGAAGCAGGGGGCGAGGGATTGCTCCTTGCCCCTGGCACCTGCCTACTGCCAGGCTGGCTGCTGTGGCAGAGCCCAGGTGGGGGCAATGTCCCCCCGCCCTGGAAGCAGGGAACTCCCACCCCCACTCTGTGATTGAGGAGTGGGGGCTGGGAGCTCCCTGGGATAGGGAGCAATCTCCCAGGCCCCACCAGGAGCAGCTGTCTCCTGGCCTCCTGCTCCCTGCCAGCCCCTGGACTAGCACCCAGGGGGATCCAGTGCAGGGCAAGCAGGGGCAGGACCAGACTGCTACCATTAGCAGCAAATCTGTTCCTGCTTCCCTGAACATGTAGATGCCTAACCAGGATGGGTTTACTCTAGAGTAAATTACTCTAGAGTAAATTCCAGAGCATTTACATGTGTATACACATCTGCTTAATAGCAAATCCCCTTCCATCTCCATCCCTCATATTTCCCCCCTCCCCAGCTACCCAGGGGCAGGGGGATCTCCTGAACCACCTCTGCCCAGCTCCAGCCAGGATGCATAGGAAAGGGGCATGTGTCTCCTCCCTGAGCCTGCTCCATGAAGGAGAGTGGCCGGGGGGGTAGGCAGGGAGGGAGTACCTAACCATTGTGATTCTTTTTAGAACAGGAATTGCAAAAGAGGGCTCCTATGCTCTTTTTCCATCATAAAGACACACAGGGCTATTATAAGACTTAGTCAATTAATGGCTCTAAAATACGCTCAAACCTTCATCTGCTAAGCAGTATAAAATAAAAAATGTATGTTTTAAAGACTTTTAATGGCAAAAGCATTGATTATGCACTCTTTGTGTAATCAATAATTAATTCTTTAGAGCCTGATCCTCCATTTCTTACTCAGGCAAAGCTCCCACGGAGATCAAGACAGAATAACGTCTAGTTAGTCAATCTCTTCAGTCTTCATGCTTGATTAACACAAAAAACCCAACCAAACAAAAAACCTTTACCCTTAAAGAAGCCTGTGGTGATACCCCATTGAGAATAATTGTGAAAGTCATCATTAAAATCAATTTATGCATTTCACTCCAGTGATCTCTGTCAGCGAAGCCAACCATTTAAAGTATTCTGGCAATGATATTAAGCATTATGTAATGGGACATTGTATATAGAAAACTGATATTGATTGAATCTTCTTTTAGAATATATAATTTTTTTTTTCACAGAAACTGTATTTCAAAACCTGGATTGTATCACTTCTTGGCTTTGAATCTGTATTTAATATTAATGTTATTCCAGATCACACTTTCTACCTTTGGGCCAACAGGAAACAAACCCAGCAAATCCCTATATAGGGCACATTTTATAGAAAGACTTTCCTTCCTTCTACCCTCTCATTCCCTTTATCCTATTGGCCACAGAATTATGAGCAGCCAACCTTTCATTCTTATTCAGTAGAAAGGCCTTGTGTTTCTTCTGAGCCTTGAGGCATGTATCCTTGATTAGGAGGGTACTTGGAGATTGTATGTTTTCTAGAAAACCTTCTTCTTTCATATCATAAAACAGTGTCCATATCTATCTTTGTGCATTTTGGCATTTTTGTAAATTCAGGAGCTCTTGGCTATCAAAGACCCGGGATCACTATTTGGAAATGGCTATCATCAATCCCCTCTAGAAAATCTGATCTGGAAGTAAAATTCTAGCTCCAATTATGCTAGGGTACTCTTGACTACATATGTGTCTAAAGATTATGGAAACCTAAATGCAACATAATCGGAAAAGTGCTGCCAAGCAGGGCAGGGGGAGTTGATGATTTTTATACTTGCTAACTCTATTTCTTGTCTTGGTTTTGGGTATGAAAGTACCCCATGGGGCTCCTCACAATGTGGCTGCTTTGCAGCAAGGATTAACAAGAAAATAAAATGACATTTAGGTGGATTAGCTGTGCTTTATTGCAGAAAAACTACGTTTTTGTGCTTCAACTTGGTGTGAACAATTCCTTTTCTAGGCTCCATCTACAATACAGAAAGTTGCTATTTAAAACTGGGCTAGGTAAACAAGATTGTAAACATTTCTGAATACTCATCACCACTAGTAATCATAATGGTTAGTATTAAACTGTATCTGCACAGGAGTTAACATAATCAGACTTCCTCTCCATTTCAGTTGATTAGCTCATTTTGACTTCAAGAAACACCTCATTCTGTCACTTAGTCATGGTAAAGAAATATTCATAAATAATTGGCAAAAACACAAAATGGTGATTATTACAATGATTAATTTGGCCAATTCACTTGGAGCATAAATATGTTTTAGAATACTTGTAGCAAACATACTGAGAAATGACTTCAGCTATTCAGGTTTGTGCCATTTTGCAACTCTGAGGAAAACATCACTGTGGTTCGATTTCACCTATAGAAATGACTTATCCAAGTCCAACTTCAAATAGTTCCTAAACTATCATAGAAAAACTATCCAACTGTTATCTAATTCAGTTGTATCTCTTCTAAGCAAGCATAGTATATTCCATTCATGCTTTTTCCCTAAATGACTGACCTTTGAAGAAATTAGGTTTCCCTGTCTGATGTTCCTTTGCCTTTCAGTGAATATTTTTCAGCTGCAATGAATGCTGTTAATCTGAAATCAGAAGGAATATGTTAAAGCCAGCTCAGAAATTGAATTTATTCTTGGTGCTCTTAAAGGGTCAAGATATTTCTCAGAGCTCTTAGTACAAATTAGAGATAGTGTTATTCAGTGAAAATCAACATGAAATACAAACACTTTTTTTTTCCCCTGAAAGAGTAATATACCTCCCCTCATTTGTGGAACAAAATATGAGTTATTAATAACTAGACTGCTGTGGAACTCTGCAGACCTCAAAAACTCACAAGGTTGCACAGGAGTCTTTTGCTGTTTAATTTGTTTGGACACATATATTATCTCTTCTGAATTACAAAATCTGTTTTTTTGTACAGCTGTCATCATTCACAATAATCTATCACCTGGGAACAGTTAAGTAGGCTACTGGATTCTGCAGAGTCATCATCTTGTTTGGCATTAGAGACCTATGTAAAAAGGGAGTACTTTCTGCTAGCTTATACTGGAAGGAGAATCTTTGTGAATTTTACCCTAGACAAGAGTTCCTTTAAAGCCATTTTAATCTTTTACATTTTCTAACATAAAACTGAATTGTTAGCTTACTTATATTGGATCACCACACAATGACAAGGGAATCCCTATCACTAAAGCCACATCCCAACAAGCACGTCCATGTGGTATGTGCTGCCACAGACACCTCTGGACATCCAGGGGTCAAAAGAACCTGTGGAGAAAAAAAGTGCAGCTGCGTATGTGGCAGCGGCATGCACTGCCCAAAGCTGACACCTGGCCAGCTGGAGCTGCATTCTGCTGGACAGGCTCTGCATGGCAGGATCCCCACTGTTGCAGCCCCAGGAGGCCCCCAGGACCCCAGGTAAGGCTGCTGAGGCCAGCCCAGTGGTGGTCCCAACCTCCCTTACCCCACTCAGGGTAAATTCCTGTGTGCCGGCGTACATGGCGTAGGCGTTCCCTGGGGACAACTAGCAGTGGCACAAGGTGTACCATCACTAGTTGTCTCCAGGGAACCAAATGTCCATGCATATCTGGATGTGATCTAAGAGGGGAGAAAATGACACATCACCTTGGCAGGTTAGGCTCACATCCTAGTCTATTCATCCAGGGATTTGACTTCCACTTATCCACTTATAATTATTGAGGTCTCTTAGGAGACCAAGCCTTTATGTTCTTTTTTCTTACATAGAGTTTGCTTTAGATACTTAAGATCCCATTTGACCTTGCTCATGAAAAGGGAAAATATCTTGTTGGGATCCAGCTAACATGAAAACGGAACATGGAGGAGATGTCTATCTTTGTCTTTAATTGACAGACAGATGCATTCATTTCAATTTAAAACAGAGGAGGAGGACTGGTGGTACGGATGCCAGTACCCATCTTTTGCTAAGAAGTTAAGGGACTTGCTCAGAATTTGGAGGAGTTTTGAACTCACTTGTTATTTTCCAGGAGAGTGCCTTAGCTACTAAGCCATTGTCTAGACAGGCCATTGTCTAGGCAGGTGGAAATATTCTCTACCCTTTCTGTTGAAATGATACTACTGGGCAGCCAAGAGTAAAAGATTTATCACTTGAGAAAGAGAGCAAACTCTGAAGCCCAATTGAACGGACACTACATTGTGATGGAGGGAGCCATCCCCATCCTTTCTCTAATATTTTTGATCTATTTCATCCAATAACTATTTAAGACAAAGTGGATCATACAGTGTATGACTTCAAGGTTATATATGAGCAATTTGGGGTTATACTGTTGTAAATGAGGACAAGCTGTAGCCCAGTTGAGTTGTACAAATACAAGGAAGACATATCATGTACTGTTATTATACTCTTTGTAGGGGAGATTAGTTTGTTAGATGTCATGTCTCATGAGAGAACTGTAACTTCAGGGGAGAATTTAGAGTAGAGAGTATAAACTGGTAGCCAAGATCATGGAACAGAGTTAGTAACAGTGCTGGAGGATGCTGAATACTCATAAGCACTCCCCCTTCCCCCCCACTGTAGAGAGAAGCTGCAAAATTGAGATTTGGTTTGAATATTCCACCAGGATTTATTTTCTTTGTCCATACACACTCTACTTCCTCCTATAGATTCCACGTTATGTTTTCCTGTAGCCATTTTATATATGAATTGTTACAATTAAAAAATAATGAAGCTGTCCAAATAGTACAGTATGGGACTTATTACATCCCTTCTGGGAGGGAAATTTTAAGTATGTGAGGTACCATGTACCAGCTCTCAACAGGGATTAAGTGTTTTATCAAATATTAGTTCATACAAAATGCATAAATAGTGTTAGCATCAAGTACTAGAACCTCAAGACACCCACCCGAAAGCTGAGTGCCCTCCTCACTGAACTACAGAGTCAGCTTCCCTCTTGCTTTATGACTTGCATTCTTTTTTCTTGGTGGCCCAGCTTCAACAGGAAGGATGAAAGTTACTTTTAGCCTAGCCAAGGGTCCTAGTACTCAGGACACTCAACTGAGAAGTAACAGATGTGGGATTCAAGCTCTTCAGAAAAAATGAGCCTAAAATGTGGATCTCCCACATTTCCATGACCTCAAGTCAAGAAATTAAAAGTGCACATCATCACCACAAGCTTCACTGTGCCACGTAAGTGCTGCAAGTGTTTTCTTTTTTATAAGTAAAGGCTTAGGCTAACCCAGATGTTGTGCTTTTTCAGTTAGACTTGGATAACCACAGTGTGTGAATGGATTTTGATGTATAGGGGACAGAACTAGGTTATTTTCAAGCATGTGACTACTGAGGGATTCATTCCAGGTCAAGATAAAGGCATATGAGACATTTAGGTGCCCTGGAGGAATGTTAGTTGCTACATGGGGAAGTATAGGATTTTATTTGTTACGTGGAAAGTAAGGTCTCCTCTACACATTATGGACATTGTGAAATTAACTGGTTAATTGTGCATGTACCTGGAGACCAGCTACATGTGTGAAGTACTTATCATGCCATAACAAGTTCCAACCAGTTATAAAGTTAGACCTGGAAAATTTGTACTCACTTTATAGCTGGTTGCTATTGAGTGTTAATTTACACATGTAGCAGTGTCTCCCCTGCAGCTGGAAGCCCTGTCAGGTGCAGAGGTGCACCATGCCCAGCCTGGGCTGCTAGTCCTACAATCAAGGGGATTCTTAGCCCCAGCAGCTGCCAACTCTGGGTCCTGGTAGCACCCTGCAGCTGCCAGGACCCAGAGTCTTGTAGATGTGGATGCTGTGTTCTGGCATTATGCTTCTTAGTGCCGGGACTCAGCGGGATCCCAGCAGCCATGGGGTTCAGTTGCTATCATGTGCACACCTTTAAGAGTGTTATGTATAAGTTGTTACATTTGCCTGGGAATTGCAGGAGGGAACAGCAGAATAAGAGGCAGAGTATGGCTCTCTGAATAAACAAGCTTGATCATTCTATAATCTTAACTCCTTGGTCTTTTGAGAACAACATATGGTACCAGGAGTGTGGTAAAAAGAAAGAAAAAAAATGGAGCATCTTAGAATTCCAGAAGATTTAAAGCTGTCTAGCAATGCAGCAGAAAACTGGAAGAAATGTAAGCAGAGCTTTACCATATATATGATGGCTAGTAAAGATAAAGAGAAAGAAGATTCACTCAAGGTAACTATTTTTTAAATATAGAAGACCCAGAAGCTCTCTCTCTCTTAATAACAGCTTACAACTGCCAGAAGCCGAACAGAAAAGCGGCGGTAAAATAATAAAAAAGTTTGAGGAATACTGTATACCCAAACAAAATGAATCCTTTGAACAGTATAATTGCCACATGAGACTGGAGAAAGAATGTGAGACAATAGAGGAGTTTGTCAAAGACCTCAGACTGCTGAGCCAGACATGCAACTTTGGAGACATTAAAGAGTCCATGATCAGAGACCAACTAGTATTCGGTATAACAGATACAAGCATCAAGAAAACACTTCTAGAGGATCCTGAGCTTAACTTGGGAAGCAGTTAGTGTGTGCCAAGTGGCTGAGATAACAAATGCCAGGCTGCAGAAACTGGAGGAGAAGACAGAACAAGCTGAGCTAGACAGGATTACAAGACTGCAGAAACCTAAGGCAAAACAAACAATTCAGAAAGAGGATCTCACTATGAAGCAGGCAAGCATAGGCCAAAGATAATTGCTTGAAGAAACAATGATCAGATGTAGATGCTGTTGGGGTTACCTCAAACCCATGCATTGTTTTGCATTTGGTAAGTGCTGCAACAAATTAAAACAATTCAATCACTTTGCAAGAGTTTGCAGAAAGGAGCAGGATGCACCACACAATAAACAGTAGATGCATGCTCTATGCAATGAGGAAAAGGAAGAAGTCCTCTTTGGCACAATGCAAGGAGAAATTCATTTTTCTGAGAATTGGACAATCACCCTGGACATCAATGGACTAGTGCTAACTTTTAAATTAGATACAGGGGCATAGGTCAATGAATACCAGAATATATTATTCAAAAAGTGAAAACTAAATATGTGTAATATAAGAATAAAACAGTAAAACTTAAAGCATATAATAGGAACATAATGGCAACCAAGAGTGTTTGTGCACTGCATGTTAAACACAAGAATAATATAGTAAAAATTCAGTTTGTAACAGTCCCAGGAAAGCTACTGCTAATTATTCAGTTGTGAATGTGTAAAACTCTAGGTTTGATTAAGAGAATGGAGGTTACTGAGGGACTAGAAAGCAAGAACATAGAAGAGTTTTAGGATGCGTTTCAAGGCATAGGGAAACTGTTAACAGTGTAGAAGATAGAATTAAGAGAAGCAAAAACTCCCACCATACATGCTCCAAGAAATGTTCCCTTTGTACTAAGAAAGAAATTGTAAAAGGAATTGGATACATTAGTCAACCTCGACATAAAAGGAAAGGTAAAGCAACCAACTGCTTGGGTTCATTCACTGGTCATAATAGAAAAATAAAAAAGATGGACCTTTGAGATTGTTTCTGGATCATAAACAAATGAACAGGTACATCAAAAAGGAGCATTTTCCCACTCCTGCTAGTGAAGAGGTCTTCAGCACCATGGCAGAAGCTAAGTATTTCTCCACTTTGGATGCCTCTTCTGGGTTTTGTCAAGTTCCTCTAGAATGGAATAGCACTAGATTATGTGCCTTCAATACACCCTTCAGAAGGTATTGATTTTTGTAGGCTTTGTTTTGGAATGTGTTCTGCATCTGGAGTATTTCACAGAGAGGTTCAACAAATTTTTGAAGGTCTTGATGGAACTATGGTTTATATTGATGATGTATTAGTTTGGGGAAAGACTATGGAAGAACATGACCTCAGGCTAAGAAGGGCACTAGAAAGAACTTGCAGAGCAGATTTGAAAATGAATAAATAAAAAAGCAAATATAGGATCAAATAAATAACATATGTAGAAGACAAGTTCTCTGAGAAAGGAGCGCAAATCTATCCTGCAAGAGTGAAAACCACTACTAACATGCCAACCCCTACAGATAAGGAAGGAGTGCAAATATTACTGGAAATTATCAATTTTGTAGGGGCAAAGATTATTGGGAATGATCAATTTTATAGGGAAATATCTACATAACTTAGCAGAGCAGACCAAACATCTTAGATCATGCTTACAAAAGAATGCTTAGTGGATATGGAAACATGAATGTGATGCTGTATTTAAAAACTTGAAGGAAAAAATAATGAAATCTCTGATACTAAAATACTATAACCCTAAAAGGCCGGTTAAATTGTCAACAGATGCTTCTAAAGATGACATTGGAACAGCTTTGTTTCAAAAACAGAGATAGCTGAAGACCAGTAGCATACACACCTAGGGCATTCCCTAAGTTAGTGTGTGTATATGCACAAATTGAGAAGGAAAGTTTAGCTCTGGTATATGGCTGTAAGAAATTTCATACATTCATCTACAGGAAGCCTGTCATAGCTGAAACTGATCATAAACCTTTGGTAACTATAGCATAGAAAGAGTTATCAGAGGTGACACCCAGAGTACAGAGACTTTTCTTTTAATTGCAAATGTATGATTTAGACATACAGTACACACCAGGAAAACATTTACTTATTGCAGATACATTGTCCAGAGCATATGATACAACAGAACATGACAGAATTCCAGATTGAGACATAGTACATGTTAATCTAATTAAAAGAGTGATCCCTGTCACAGATAAAATGTGGACACTAATTGTAGAAGCTGGTTGTTCTCAAAAGAGCAAGGAGTTATTCTTATAGAATGATCAAGCGTGTTTCTTCAGAGCCATACTCTGCTGCTTGTTCTGTTGTTCCCTCCTGCAATCCCCAGGAAAATGTAACAACTTCTACATAACACACTTAAAGATATCCACACATCTTCCTCCTTTACATATAACATATCCACATAATGCTAACACTGGAAGTTTAGTAAACCCATAGTTAAAGCACATGTTAATGTGTCTGTATTAGTCTTTGTGTTGGCTTTTTAGCTCTAAGTGATCTTCTTAGTTTCTCTGAATTCTCAATCTTTATTGGTTTAGTTCTTGTTTGGTATCTGTGAAGAAGCAAGTGCGGCTACAGGAGAGAGCACGGCCACGGTGAGGAGACCCGGGGAATGCTGATTCTGGAGTCACTACCATATAAGGATAGAAGCTCCAAGATTGGAGTGAGGTGGCGAGACGGGAGCTAGGGAAAAAGGGAAGAAAAGGTTCATTGGGTGGCTATAGAGGGGTAAGAGGAGGCATCTTAAGCCCAACCTCCACAGTGGTGCATTGGCTGGGCAGTGGGATGATGGCCTGATCAAAGAATGATATGGAGAGACAACCAAACCCCACGGGGAATCCAGAACCTCTACAACAAACCCTACATTTAGTTGTCAATTACTAGAACAACAACAAGCCACTCAGCAAATCGCACTTGAAGAAAAATGGATACAGCAACAGGCATGGGCTCAATGGCACCAAGTCGAACTAAGAGTCTCTAAGATGACCCCGCAAGATGACCTGGAGGCTTTCCTGGAAAGCTTCCAAAGAGTGGTGTTGGTGTCTGGTTTAGAGTGAAGCCATTGGGATAGTCAATTACGTGTACTCCTGATAGGAAGAGCACAAGCTGCCTACTGAGCTATGACATGGGGCAAAGTGACCGACTACAACAAGGTCAAGAAAGAAATTCTCTGCTGTTTAAACATCAAACTGGAAAAATACTGAAAAGCATTCTGGATGAAGAAAAAAGGGAAGAGAAATCCCCGTGGATTCTGTTACAACAATTAGCCAATTTGTTATAAAATGGTTAAAGCCACAAGAGGTATCCAAAATGGACTTATGCGAACAGATCCTATTAGAGCAGTTCTTAATAGATTTGGATGAAAATACCCAATGTTGGGTATGATGTCATCACCCAAAATCATCAGCAGAGGCTCTATGCTTGGCTGAAGATCTTGATAGTGCACAGATGGATAGCAACTGAGAGAGGGCCCCAAAGTCCAGATCAGCTCAAATAGTATGAGAGAATGAACAGAAGAAAATATGAGATGGGAGAAGAGTGACTACTATGTGCTTCCGATGTGGAAGAATCGGACATACCGCAAGGTAGTGTATAAGCCACCCAAACCTGAGTCCGTGACCAAGGGAAACCCCATTCAATATCGGGATACAAAAAAGAGAGCGGGCTGACAACGGGCAGGTGGAAATGATGGACTGCAGCATTGGGAAAATGCATTGGGAAGTGTCAAAGGAAAAACCCATTGTTTGGGCCTGGTTTGGAGGAAAGAAGATAAGGGCCAGAGTTGATACTGGCTGTGCCCAAACGTTGATTAGAGTCGACGTAGCTCCCCGAGGTTGGGCTCCAAGTGCAAATACCATAAGTATGATGTGTATGCATGGGCAGCCGTCAGTATACCCCCACAAGAAATATCTGGTGGAAATCTTAGACACCACCTGAGAGATGCCAGTGGGTCTAGCCAATGACCTACCTTACCCGATGATATTGGGCAGAGATTGGGAGGAGATTTATAAAGTCTTGTACACCATGAGGAAGCCAGGAGACAAGATTGATGTCTTAGCCAGAGAAGACAGCGAAGCTTATGCGGAGCCTGACACATTGGACCTGGAGAATTTAGCAAACAACTCATGCTTTCAAGAGGCTCAACAATACAAGGACCTGTTTTGATCGATAAGGCAAACGGAGCTGGCCAAGCAAGATGATCAGGTAATATGCCCAGAGCAATGTCGTACATTCCCCTGGTATGAGCTAAGAAAAGGTGTACTATATAGGTTAAAGGCAGGACAAATAGAAGGGACAGAGATACCAAAACTGTTGATACCTCAAAACTACTGGGAACCCCTCCTGAAACTAGCTTATGTGAACCCATTAGGAGGGCACATGGGAAGAGCTAAAATGGAGGCCAGGTTAACTAATTGGTGTTTCTGACCAAGGCTATATGAACAAGTCATAGTTTCATAGTAGCTAGGGCCGGGGGGACCTGAACAGATCATCTAGCCTGACCCCCTGCCACAGGCAGGAATGAATGCTGGGTTTGCAGGGCCTGCCCAAGTTGCCAGAGGGTCAGCCTTGAAAAGCCACCATGAGTACGCTTACAATCTATGGTGGTGATAGAAGAGCCATTCTCCCGTATAGCCCTAGATGTTATTGGACCGCTACCGAAAAGTGCGACTGGTTTCCAATTTGTACACATCATTGGGTATTTGTACTATGCCACTAGCTTCCCTGAAGCCATCCCATTGAGAACAGTCACCGGGCCTTGAATAGCAGAATTGCTTAAATAGGTATCCTGCTTTGGTATTCCTAGGGAGATCATTACAGACCAAGGGACAAATATTTTGTCCCAAGTTATGTGGAATCTGTCAGGTATTAAAGATAAGACACTTGTGAACCACAGTATACCATCCCCAAACCAATGATTTAGTAGAGAGATTCAATGGGACCCTCAAAAGCATGATGTGCAGAGGCACGCAGGAAGAGCCACGGAAGTAGGATTTAGTCATACCACCTCTGTTGTTCGTGGTGTGGGAAACACCACAATCATCCTTAGGGTTTTCCTGATTTGAGATGGTTTATGGGCATTGACGCCAGAGCCTGATGCATGTGATCTGAGAGGGATGGGAAAAGGGAGGAACTCTGGGGGTGAGGTCCTCTGAGTATGTCAAAGAGTTGAGGGAACAGCTACAAAAGGCAGAAAATGTAGCCCGAGATAACCTCTGACCTGTTTTGATCAATAAGGCAAACAAGAGCCCCCAAAAAACCAAAAAAGAAGTTATGACAGAAATACAAGTGAGAGACACCTACAACCAGGGCAAAGGGCGTGGTTCCGCCTCCCAGATACTACAAGTAAGTTTTTAACTTGTTGGTAAGGCCCATTCACAATATCCAGGCATGTTGGCCAGTTGACTATGAGATCCTTTGCCTGGGACAAAAGAAGGAAAAACAAATCTTTCATGTCAATTTACTAAAACTGGAAAGAACGAGAAATTTTAGTAGCCTTCACTATGGGAGGCCAGGTGAAATCTGAGAGTGCAATGAACAGGGAACATCATAAATGATCAACAGGGTAAGAAGTCGGTCTAGGGACCCAATTGACAGTGGAGCAAAGAGATCAGTTAAAAATTCTCATAAGGGACTTTAGAGATGTGTTTAATGAGAAACCCAGCTGTGCTACTGAGATAACTCATAACATCGTTACACCAGATGGAAAGGTGGTGAGGGAAAGATGGCGGAGAATACCGTATCATAGATACGTAGTAGGGTGAAGTAGTAAGGGTGGAAATAGACAAAATGCTAAAACAAGGAATAATAACAGAAGCACGGAGTCCATGGCGAAGTCCATTGGTAATCGTGCCTAAACAAGATGGGTCCCTCCGTTTACATGTTGACTTCTGAAAATTAAATGCAATTTTGAAATTCAACACTTTTCCCATGCCCCAAATCAGTGAAACACTGGAACAGGCCAAGTACATGTCCACACTAGATTTGACAAAGGGTTATTGGCAAATACCAGTACACTAAGACGACAAAGCTAAAACTGTGTTCGGAACGCCATGGGGTTTGTACAGATTTAAATGAATGCCATTCGCTACATGGAGCTGCAGCCACTTTCCAAAGACTCATTGACTGGGTCCTAGCACCTCACCAACAATACGCTGCAGCCTACATAGGTGACATTATAATGTTCCCATTTGTCGGTATATAACATTTAAAAGCTCTTCACGCCATCCTCCAAGAGCTCAGGCAAACAAGCCTCACAGCCAACTAAATATCTCGGCTTTCTGGTAGGGTAAGAGCGTGTGCGCCCCTTAGTAGACAAAGTGAAAACAATACAAGATTACTCTACAGCACAGACAAAAAAATTAATGTGTGCCTTCCTCGGCTTAGCTAGCTATTACTGCAGGTTCATACCACATTTTGCGGAAATAACAGCCCCCTTAACTAACCTATTAAAAGGGCATCGCAATGCGTCTATAAAGTGGGAGGAGAAATGTTTAGAAGCCTTCCATAGGACTCAACAAGCTTTATGTAACAACACGATCTCTCATACACACGACTTTGCATGCTCTTTCATCTTACAGACAGACGCTTTGAACGACGCCATGGGCACCGTGTTGACACAGGAAGTGGATGGGATAGAGCGTCCGATTGCCTAAGCTAGCCAGGAACTTAATCCGCCGGAAAGAAGGTATGCCACCATCGAACGGGAGTGTTTCGCGATTAAATGGGAAGTAGAATATTTTTGGTATTACCTCCTGGTCCTTAGATTCACTTTGATTACTGATCATGCACCCTTGAAGTGGCTGAAGACCACCCAGACGGATAATACCGGAATCACACAATGTGCTCTGGCCTTACAACCTTTTCACTTTTATATCAAATACAGGACTGGACACGCGAATGTGGTCACTGACTTCCTATCTTGATGTCTTCCAGATGCTCAAGCACTAGAGGCCTCAAGTACCCAGGACAGTGGAACCCCTGTTCACCCCGAAGACCCAGACAAACAACAAAAGGGGGAAGGTATGTGAAGGAGTGAGTGCAGCCGTGGGAGAGAGCGCAGCCATGGCAAGGAAACCCGGGGAATGCCCTTTCCGGGGTCATTTCCATATAAGGATAGAAGCTCTGAGATCAGAGTGAGATCTCAGGGAGGAGAAGAAACTTACCTAAACCCTTCTCGTAGCGCCGGGGAAAGAACGGAGCTCCAAGAGTGGGGGGGGATCCCCGTAGAGACTAACGCCGCTGGATGTGTCCTACAAGACTGAACTGAAAGAAAAAAAAAAGACAGAGAGTGAATGGGACACAGTATTATCACCTCAAGAGGATCCGAGGCATCTGTCTCATGCAGGATAAAAGATCGACTCATATGCCAACAAGGTAAAGGGAGTGCATTTAGCGGGGTCGAAGATAAAAGCCTGTAACGAAAATGGAAATACATATGGAAAAGAAAGAAAGAGACTTTGTTTATTAATACTAAATTCCATTCAGACAAGATAATAACTATAGCATAAGAGTATTAGATAAGTAGAATTACCAAGTTGTTGATATTGTAAAAAAAAAAAAAAAAGAGAAAGACACAATTTCCTTCTGAAAGTACAGGAAGGTTGTACAGTGATAGAAGTTAAAAATAAAGACAAGATTTGATTTGAGCCAGACTCTGATTATTTATACCATAGAGTGCGAGTGAACATATGGAGAAGTGAGCAAGAAAACTTACCCATAGTGCCCGGGAACCTCTAATAGAGACTTAACAAGAACGAAATTTTTTTTTTTTCTATAGAACAACCCTCCCGACTAGTGACATAAAAATTAGAATATAGAATAATAACATCCAAGAGGTGGCAGGCGGGAACATCAGCGTATGGACAGTTTCTTGGGTGGTATAGAGGGGTAAGAGGAGGCATCTTAAGCCCAAACTCCACAGTGTCCTTGTTCAGATGTCTCTACTTCTGTGCATTTTCAATTTCTTCTGTCATTTCTTGTTGCTTTGATGTTATCAACGCCGATAAATGCAAGGTTCTCCACCTTGGGAAAAAAACCCCGCAGCATCCTTATAGGCTCAGCAGTGCTATGTTGGCTAGCACTATGGAAGAAAGAGACTTGGGGGTCATCATTGACCACAAGATGAACATGAGCCTGCAATGCGATGCGGTGGCTAGTAAAGCGACCAAAACGCTGGCTTGCATCCATAGATGCTTCTCAAGCAAATCCCGGGACGTCATTCTCCCCCTGTACTCGGCCTTAGTGAGGCCGCAGCTGGAGTACTGTGTCCAGTTTTGGGCTCCACAATTCAAAAAGGATGTGGAGAAGCTTGAGAGAGTCCAGAGAAGAGCCACGCGCATGATCAGAGGTCAGGGAAGCAGACCCTACGATGACAGGCTGAGAGCCCTGGGGCTCTTTAGCCTGAAAAAGCGCAGGCTCAGGGGTGATCTGATGGCCACCTACAAGTTTATCAAGGGTGACCACCAGCATCTGGGGGAACGTTTGTTCACCAGAGCACCCCAAGGGATGACGAGGTCGAATGGTCACAAACTACTACAAGACCGTTTCAGGCTGGACATAAGGAAGAATTTCTTTACTGTCCGAGCCCCCAAGGTCTGGAACAGCCTGCCACCGGAGGTGGTTCAAGCGCCTTCATTGAACACCTTCAAGATGAAACTGGATGCTTATCTTGCTGGGATCCTATGACCCCAGCTGACTTCCTGCCCTTTGGGCGGGGGGCTGGACTCGATGATCTTCCGAGGTCCCTTCCAGCCCTGATGTCTATGAAATCTATGAAAATCTCTGTTTTCTTTGGTGAATGTCATGATGCAGCTTCTTCTCTCCCCTTTACAAGCTGCAAGTGTCATCTGTTCCTTCTTAACACCTGGCCTTCTGGTGTGAGTGCTTTATAGGATTTGGGAGCTACTTGATCGGAAACTAGTGCTTTTTGTCTCCATGTTTCTCCATCTGAAATAAGCACTATAACTTTGTTGTGCAGTTGTGGAAACTCCCTGGAATGCCTGTGATAGTACTATTTTTGTTTGTTTGTTAATTAAAAAAAATTCATGTCTTGCTTTTCATTCTTATGAGCATCATAAACTAGATTTGGCAGCCTGGCTTTGAGTTTCCAATTAAACAGCATTTCTGCTGGGAACAATCCATGTTTCATGGGTGTTGCCCTGTAATTTCAGTGTGACAGATAAACATTGATGTGTGAATCTGTTTCGACAATTACTTCACTATTTGTACTCCATTTTCCACTGGGTCATTTGATTGTGGGTATTTAGGACTTGAAGTTTTGTGATTGAATCCATATTTGTTTGCAAACTCTTTAAAATCATGATAGTTGAATTGAGGTCCATTGTCTGTTCTCACAACTTGTGGAATCCCATGCCTAGCAAAAATCCATCTAATGGGAGTTATGACATGGTTTGCTGTTGTGATTTTAAGAATTCACTTTCAGGACAGTGAGAATAAAACCAAGCACTAATACATAACTTTGTCCTGCATTCATGAATAAGTCAATGCCCACTTGATACCACAGAGCTATGGGCTCCTCCATGACTATTATGAGCTCTTTTCTTTGCACTGATCTGTACTTTAGGCACATTGTACAAGCCTTTACAGCATCTTCTATGTCATTATTTATGTTGTGCTGATATAGAGCAGCCCTTACTCTCCTTTTGCGTTTTTCAATGCCTAGATGCCCTTCATGTATTCTGTTTAACATGTCTTTCTTTAGCAGTGCTGGAACAACAAGTCGTGAGCCTTTGAACAAAATGCCATCCAGTACTAACAGCTCTTCCTTGAACTAAGAGTAGGAGCTAGGTATATTTTTTTTTCCAGGCCAACCAGCACGAAGCTCCCAGACAGTGCATGGCACCCTGCCAAGCCATGCTGCACCCACATGACACAACAGCTGCCGTGCAGGTGCTAAGTAGGGGGGGCAATCTCTGTTGCCTCCCACTTCCACAAGCTCCCAGAGGCCCTGATCCCTGCTGCCAGAGCCAGTGAGTGCGGGGCTTTTGTTGGGTTTTTTTAAGTGCAAGGAGGCTGGGGCTGGGAGGGGGATGGGGCCAGGCAGGGCAGCCATGGGGACTTCTCCCGTGCCTCTTCTGTCTGTGCTTGCCTCTGCCCCAGTGGAGGGAGACATGGGGGCTATGCCCTGCTACTGCTTGCCCAGCCGGCATGGGGCAGGGGGTGCAATGCAGGCACAGGTCACTCTGCGTGGCAGCAGGGCATAGCCCCCACTCCCAGCACTGCCGCACCTGCATCCGTACTGGGAGTGGGGGCTCCGCCTTGCCGCCACTTGTCAACCAGTGCAGGGGACATGGAATGTGGGCACGGCAGTGCTGGGAGCAGGGGCTATGCCCTGATGCCCCTTTCTCCCTTCCACCTGGAGTGAGGCTCACCCACATCCACCCCCTCACCCCTTGCCCTGGCTGGGTAAGCACTGCCAAGCTTGCATTTCACAGCCCCCCCACCCCGTCCCCAAGTAACACGGCCCCCAGCCCTGGCTGGGCAGCTTGTTCCAGTCCCAGCCCCAATCCCTCCCTCCCCGGTGCCCCTTCCCGCCTCCCCCACCGCCCCCCACACATACCAGCTGGAGGCGGCTGTCAGCTGTCTGCTTTGTTTATGTCTGAATCTCTGAAGCAGACAAATCTTTTCTGAAGCATTTCCAAATCAATTCGGATGCTTCAAATCGATTCAGAGCTTTTAATTTGTCTCCTGATTTGGTCCCTAAAGCGGGCCGAATCTCCTATGTATCGAATAAGCTACAGAAGCTTTGAACAGCCCTAATATTTGGTTGAGTTATTATTGACTATGTTTTTTTTCTGAGTTTGTATTGTCACAGGAAATATTGAAAGAAGATATACTTTATATAAAATGCATTTGAATGTTGGTGTCCCTTTTTTTCTGCCAGCATAATTTATGGTATAATTAGGTAACTGTAAGTACAAGAACTTAGATTTGTAGCTGCAATTTAGACATGGGTATAGGTACAAATATGAATATTTTAGTATTCCTGCCAAGGGAATACTATTCCTTTGATTTGGTCTTGTCTGTGGCTCATAAAAAGGAACCTCTCAGGTCACAGAAAATTAAAAAAAAAATCCCCATGGTCAATATAGTTAGGTTAAAGTTATTTTGTGAACATAAATATCTTAGCAACATAAATTATATTATTTTTTTCAACTCAATGAAGGAATTTTTTATCATAATTGGAAAGTAGGTATGTTCTGAAATTAGAAAAGAGGAATGAAAAGAAATAAGAATAATTTATCATTCTCTAGTTTTTATTATGCACACTCAAGTAATATGGTTTCCCCATAAAGATATCACAGCAAACAATAATAATATTGTCTTTAAATATTTTAAATATTTAAAAGTTTAATGTATGTACATCTTATGTGTGGCCTAGATACGCTGTCGGTTTTCCATGGCTCCACTGATGCATCCCCCCACCAAAGTGGCTTTATTTTTTGTATTTTCAGAAGTATGGGTAACACTTTCATCATCTGACAGTGACTAATACTTCTATCCATGTACTTCCTATTGATATAAAGTATAACTTTCAATTTAATCTACTCCTCTGTGGATAAATGGAAAAGCAATTATATGTTAAAGCTTCAATCAACTTCACTCGGGACAACGCAATATTCCCATTTCCCAACAACAAAAATTGCCCCACCTTTCATCTAATACAGGGCCTGACTTTCAGAGGTGCCTGATGTCTTCTCCCATCTTCTTTTTTGGCTTTCCATTTTTTGTAGGTGCCATGTTTTTTCCTTCTGCAAAGTTGGTTTTGTTTTCTGCTGCCAGTAGCCAACTTGGTTAATATTAATTTGTTTATTACTGTGCAATACTCTCCCTTTCCTGGACTCAAGTACTTACCCATAGATGCTTCTCAAGCAAATCTCAGGATTTCATCCTCCCACTGTACTTGGCCTTGGTGAGGCCGCAGCTGAAGTACTGCATCCAATTCTGGGCTCCACAATTCAAGGAGGATGTGGAGAAGCTTGAGAGGGTCCAGAGGAGAGCCACATGCATGATCAGAGGGCAAGAGAACAGGCCATATGAAGAGAGGGTAAGATCCATGAGACTCTTCAGCCTAGAAAAGCGCAGGCTCAAGGGTGACCTGGTGGCAGCCTATAAGTATATAAGGGGGGTGCATCAGGATCTGAGGGAACCATCTGTTCATCAGGGTGCACCAAGGGATGACAAGGTCCAATGGCCATAAACTCCTCCAAGACCATTTTAGACTGGGCATAAGGAAAAATTTGTTTACTGTCTGAACTCCCAAGGCCTGAAATAGACTCCCTTCAGAGGTGGTGCAAGCACCTACTCTGGACACTTTTAAGAAATGTTTGAACACTTATCTTGCTGGGATCCTTTGACTCTAGCTAACTTCCTGCCCCTGGGGCAGGGGGCTGGACTTGATGATCTTCTGAGGTCCCTTCTAGCCCTAATGTTTATAATATCTATGAAATCTAGCCCATCTTTGATACAAGAACGGCTGTATTGTCCTCACTTATGTGCTTCTCAAAACTTACTTCTAGATGTTGAAAATATTGGTATGCCTTTAGAATCCATTCCTGGTTGGTCCACAACACCTGTTTGTCCTCTTTAGTGCTCTGTAGGTCATGTAAGGACATGGGGGGAAGGGAGGGAAATGCAGATTTATGTTGTACCTGTAGCAGGGAAATTGGAACTGGGCATCCTGTAAAGTATTCCAAGCTCTGCAACTGCTGCATTTTATTTTACTTTATCTTATTTCTCTTATTTTTTTATTGACTTTGGGCAAGTTAATTAGGTTTAGAATATCAAAAGTGCATACTAATATTGAATACATCAGTTTTTAGGCGACCTTTTTGGCATACCTAAAGGAATTTACCCCACAGTATTAGATACTAAAAATCTTAAACATCTACAAAATAATATTATTAGGAGGTTACATCTGCTTCCTATGGGAATTATGAAAGTAAATTCACTAATATTTTAAAAGAGCTTTTAAGAGGTGAGATAAGAAAATGCTGCAAATGTTTAGACCACTAATTTATTGTTGTTGTTGTTGTTGTTGTTGTTGTTGTTGTTGTTAAACACCAAAAAAATACATTAAAAGAAGACTCAGGTTGAGTCAAACACTTAAAAGAAAGAAAATGTCAGAATTAGTGTTACTTTTATAACCTTGAAGCATATGTATTATGATAGTCTTACTACATGCTCAGATTCCGCCCCCCCCCCCCCCCCCCCGTAATCCGCCTCC
>NW_005841829.1:239464-254811 GCF_000455745.1 Alligator sinensis
GGATTCCCTGCCTCATTCAATGTAAAGGATGGACAGTGCTTACTGAATGAACACTTATTCAATATTTCATCTTCAATGTACAATGTAGAGCCATAGGCCTTATTTGCTTCATGCTATTGAGACCCTGTTCTTAATACAGAATGATTTATTTCTGCTTGGAGTTTTCTATAGTCCTTATTATTGTAACATGTGAATGCTTCACAAACATTAATGAATTTTACTTCATAACCCCCTTGTGAGTGAAGATGCACATTTAGTGCACATTAGGAGCTTTGAAATCTGCACTGTCTTCCAATAAGACTCTGGTAAGAAATCAAAGAGTTGGTTTGAACCTATAAATTCATAAATGGGTTGAGATGCAGTTACCTAAGAAATTGTTTGTCACCTCCCCCTCCAACACCCTGACAGATTCAAGATCAGCAGAGATGGGAGATGGAAAAGGAGAGGTTAACTAGCAGAGTTCCTCAGTTTCAAAATTCATTTCTTTGCAACCTAGTTCAGAACTCAGACTTATATCATGTAGGCAAACTGCTAAGCTCATCTTTTCTTCTGCTCTTTGCTAAAACCGCTGAGGATAGGCTCATCCCTGAATAAATATATTCATGAGCATCCCTTTCTCTGTTTTGTGAATTTAATGTATAGGACAGCCATTCAAGTACTTGACTGATACCAATATTGCATTTTAGGAACATATAAGTGAGGATATGCTACTAGTGGCAAAGATTATGCAAGTAGTTAATTTTCAATTGTTCTTGTTTTGACTGTTCTCCTTTTATACTTGATTTGGTGAGTAATTTTATAAAATTAGTTTATAGGCAGGAATATTTACTGAAGTGAAATTCTAAAAAAATATTTCAGAATATTTGTTTTAAAAAGAAAAAAAATTTAAACTCATATTTTCATTTGAAATCTGATTGTAAGGGAATAGCAGCATGGTACAATGTAATATAACTTAGCTGCCTATAGACATGCTTGTTCAACGCCCCCCCCCCCCATTTGAAAATGGCCACAGGGGCACTTTAACTAACCCTTGTCAAATGAGTTTTAGTTACAGTGTCCTTACAGCCATTTTGAAACATGAGAGGCTTAATGCACATGACGGTAGGCCACTTTAATTAGAATGGCTGGCCAGGAACTGCTCTAATTTGAATGCCCACACCCCCAAGCACGTATATTGGCATCCTTGAAGTTTAGTTATCATAGACAAAGAATCATGAATAAAATCTTGATGATGGTGGGGGGTTGCCATATTTATAAAATGGTAGTAAATAGATTGAATAATTTTTTAATTTACAAAGGGAAAATTTATTTGAGTATGTAACATGCTAGGGACCTGGAGTGGCCATGATATCCCCTGGTGGCTCCATGATATGTGCTCTGCCCCTAGGGAGCCTTCTTGTCTCTTCTGTCATGCCTGGATGAAATAGTGATAAATAAGGAGGCTGCTCATGGACCTTTGGCTTCCCATGGACCTTTGCGTAGCCCTGGTTTCACTGAAACCTTGCTAGGGTCCCTGGCATCCTACTCGTCCTCACTGATCCCCAGGCCCTTGGCTGGGCTTCTATAATCAACTGTGCCTGACCAGGGACCCAAAGCCTTAAGGGCTAATTACTTGGCTCCAAATCCTTCCCTTCAGCAGACCTCATGGCTTACAGGTGTTAGAAAGATGTTGTTCCCTCTTTTGGGACTTCAGCCTCTGCCCCTTTAATCTAGCTAGGCCTTCTAGGCTGGGCCCAATGAATTGGACCTGACTCTGAGGTACTAGCTCTCATTTTATTCCTTTCATCACCGGACCCCTCACCCCTGTATGGCTGCACCTTCCCTGGCACCAGGCCAATGGCCCTGTCTCTGTGCCTTGCACTATCTTCCGGGCCTCAGGCCCCCATGTGGCTGCTCCTTGCACTATCTGTCCATTATGAGCTCAATACTCTCTGGAGCCTTGAGTCTGTGCCCTGGGCTCAAGGTGGTTATGTGCCTCTGGGGCATTAATGGGATCTCTGTAAGCCTCCCCTATCATCCCAACCCAAACCATCAGTATAAATGCAAGCCCCTGGGCTATAATATAAATAACAACATATAGCAGCCTTCCACCCCTTTAAGAGAATAAATCTTCATGCACTGACACAGCATCCTTGGCTCCTGATGAGCTCCCTGAGTCCCACTGTTCTTGCAGGCAGCAAAGTTGTCACCCTAGCATCTTTGGGTGGCTCTCTTGGGTAGGAGCTCCTTCCCTCGTGGCTATCAAGGAAAGACTCCCTTGCCAGCTCCAGCTTCAGGTTTATGTGTTCCAAGGGCCATGCCTACATCTGGTAACCTGACTGCCTGCAGTTGCCTGCTAATTACCCCTTTAGCCTATTGCCCTGGTGACCTGTAGCTGTGGTGTCCTGCCTAGCCTGCAGTGTCCTGGCTAAGCTGCTTCTTTTCTTAAAGGAACAGAGGTCCCCTAGGCTCCATTTAAAATCCTTACTCTGTACCTATTCTTAATGAAGAAAATACAACTTTTGCTGCAATTCTAATGAATAGATAAAATAAAAGAAATATAACTAAAATGCATTGGCTGCATTGGCTATTTTACTTTTATCCTCTCAATAGAGAATAAATAAACAAGTTAGAAAAACTATAATAAAACAGGCCTCACTTTTTTCTTAAACTTGCAATGAATTTTGGCATTGCCCTCCAGGCAGAGATTAGCCTAAACATCACAATGGAGCTTTTAGTAATCATCTATGCCAAAATAAATAGTGTAATGTACTAAAATGCTGTACAGCACAAATAAACCTTGTTCAGTGAAGGGAAGAAGTAAACAGACACTGTGTCTTTCATCTTGATAAATGGTAACTGGGTTAACATTATGTTAGCTGTATGTTGGTTCTCAAACTAAACTTGACATGATAATGACAGGTCTGTTGTTGACCTGGCGTGAACTTGAAAAATAAATGCTTTCTCGGTCTGTATACATGAAAATGGCCTCTTTGTTGATGTCTAGGGGAGCATGTATTTATTTATTTATTTTTAATTTCTTCATACAATTTTCCACTATCGAAGTATTTCATAAAGGAAATACAATTCAGGTATAAATCTGATGTGGACCACTTCTTGCTGTGATGGTGTCATTCGTAAACCTTTGTATATGTTCTTGTGGATCAAAGAGAGGATTACTTGCTGAGCTGAATGGAGGGACTGTTTTACAGAACATACTTTATTCCATATTGTACGCTGCCAGTTACAACTATGCTTGCATGACCAACATCAAGGCATCTCCAGAAGCAAGCATAAGGAATTCTGAACAGCTATGTTATAGAACTGTCAAGTAGCAGAACTAGACATATCCAATGCAATGTCTATTAGACAGTTTTAACACTTAGATGCAAGTGTAGGTTATTCTGCATATTCCTGAGTTGCAGTGACTGTATCCTGTGTAATTCAGTACTTATTCCTGCACTGTTGGAGAATTTGGGATCCTAATCACAGTAAAGCAATCTAGCATTACCTGGATTTCCCAATGTAATGTGTATGTGGTGTTGTAGCAATGTTCAACTAATTTAACTTCATTGGAAGTCACCATAAACTACCACTGTCTTCTATTCCTGAGATGCTCATTACATTATTTTTCCATCTTTCCTTCTTCCCTCAGCTTTATTTATTTATTTATTTGGGGGGGGGGGGTCTGTGTTATTCAATCAGCTCCTTATAGTTTCCTGAGTTTGTTTTCATGCTGCTACATTTGTCTGGACTCTAAAGGCAAAGGGAACTTTTAAAGTAAGTATTAAGGGTAAAGACTCACCATTTCATATCAAATTGCTCTCAGGATAGCCTTTTCTAGCCAATGTTGGAAGTACTAAACTAGGGTGCAGTAACTGCCCATATGGCGTGGCTCATGGTTACTTTTAGCCACTACTTTGCTGTAGCAGTGTGCTAAAATGGGGTAGCACGCCACTACAACAGAGTAGCTGCTGGTCAAATATAGACTCGCATGATTGCTACTTTGCCATAGTGCATCAGATGGTACCATAGTGCACCCCTATGGTGATGTAGGGTGACATGTAGACATGCCCAAAATGAACAAATATATGCCTACTTTGCTCTGGGAGGAAACATATTTTTCTTTGACCTACCTAGGATATTGGAATCACTATTGATGCCAAGATGAACATGGGCCGACAGTGTGGGGATGCGGTCAGGAAGACCAACTGCACCTTGTCATGCATCCACAGATGCATCTCGAGCAGGTCCAAGAAGGTGATCCTCCATCTCTATGCGGCACTGGTCAAGCTGCAGTTGGAGTACTGCATCCAGTTCTGGGCACCACACTTCAGGAGAGACGTGGACAGCATTGAGAGGGTCCAGAGGAGGGCCACCTGCATGATCAGGGGGCAGTAGGGCAGGCCCTATGAGGAGAGGCTGAGGGACCTGAACCTGTTCAGCCTCCACAAGAGAAGGCTGAGGGGGGATCTAATGGCCTGTTACAAACTAGTCAGAAGGGACCAGCAGGTATTGCGGGAGTCCCTGTTCCCCCGAGCACTACCAGGAGTGACAAGAAATAACGGTCACAAGCTGGTGCTGGCAGAGGGTAGATTCAGACTATACATCAGGAGGCGTTACTTCACTGTCAGGGCGGCTAGGACCTGGAACCAACTTCCAAGCGAAGTGGTGCTGGCTCCTACCCTGGGGGTCTTTAAGAGGAGGTTAGACAAACAGCTATGGTTCGTTTGACCCCAGTACTTTTTCCTGCCATGGCAGGGGGTCGGACTTGATGATCTGCTCAGGTCCCTTCTGACCCTACCAACTATGAAACTATGAAACCAGCAGGGGCTCTTTCACTTGACTTCGAATGCATTTTTGGTATAAATAGTAAGACTTAATAGTGTCCTCAGTGCCATAGTTTCTTTTTGTTCAAGCCAGTATAAAATATATCTGATTCCTCCCTTGCATTTTTGAATCTCTAAGTAACCTTTATGTATTTATTTTAATATATTTTTCAATAATATTCAATAATGTATTTTTTTCAATATCCTAGTACCTTTAAACAAAATCATCTTACATAAAGCACTCTTCCTTAAATGGATAATACAGGCTGAGAATATGTTCTTTTGATGATGGAATTAATTTGTTTCTACAGTTTCATCCTTAGTAGTGGCTCTGGGAATCACAGTCCAGATTTTCCATGAATGGACAGGTTTGTGGGTGGAGGGAGTTTGTTTGTTTTATCAACACAGCTCCAAATGCTGCTTTTCTTTGTGGATTCTGATTTGAACTCCCTATGCTTTTTTTGCCTCATGTCTCTTGTAGTATTTTGAATTCTTTATCACTTCTACAGAATCAGAGCATTGTCTGACTTCCATATATTTCAGTCAAAGTGACTTCCTCTCCTTGGTGAAGCAAATTATAATTATTTCCTTAAACAGATTATAATTTCCTTAAGGGCTTTTTCTTCACCTGCTTTTATTCCAGGTTCATATCACAATCTGGTTTCATTGCATAGATTTGGTTAAACCTCCCTCCCTGTGCACTTCATTTCCAAAAATTATGAAATTAATTCTTCAGCTTCAGATTAGTCACAAATAGTTCCATATATTCCTCTTCTTTTTGAACTCTCTAGTTTAAAACAGATCTGATGTTTCATTTTACATGGAATGAATTACTCTTCAAAATACTGTACTAAAATATTATACTTGGCTTCCTTTGTCTGAGTTAACTATTAAAAGCATTAACTGGAGCTAATCTGAAACTCTCCAAGAGAACACAGTTTTATTGAGAAAATCCTGATTTGTTGAGCCCAACATAGTTCATTTGATTAATCTCTAATTTCACATAAATATGTTAAACCCAAAGCAAGAGTTCGCATAAACATGTTAAACCCAATGCAAGAGTTCTAAATAATTGGATTCTAGGATTAGGGGCCCTAAAATTCTTTGTCCCTGGTTTTTGGACAGATTACCAGAACTTCCAGGATCTATGCTGTGGAGACTGTGAACCACAGCGATAACAGTAACTGCCAGCTCAACAGAAAGGACCTTGGAAGCCTGAGAATCATAGATGGAGTCAGGACTTTCAAAGCTTTCAGGCCTTCCTTGCCACCAAGCTTGGAGTGGAAGGATGGGAATCCTAGAACAGGTTTCTAGGTTTGAGAGGCAGCCCCCAAAACATTGTAGACCCTCAGGGCTGCTCAGTGACTAGAATGCCAACTTCTTGTTATTGAAACTGACAAGGATGTCAATGCCATGGACCAGCTTTAGGGTGTAGGCAGCTTCCATTTTTCAGAAATTAAAAATAAAAAGGTACTTGAAACCAAATTAGTAAAAAGAACAAGAGAAAACAACTACCCCCAAGAAACTTCCTATAGACTGGAAGCTCTGCTTTTCAGACAGCTCTAAGATTAAGTGTTCCAGAACCAGCTGTTATCAACAATAAAACTAGTCTGTGACTGTCTTCTTTTTACTGACATCTACTGATTGCAACCAGTGAAGAAAGTGAAATCATCACTAATTGTTCCCTTGATTTCTAGTGAGTCTGAATTTTAGTGGTCTTCCATTATTCAAGTGTTCCTTTCAGGGTATTTTCTTTGTTTGTTTTATTTCTGATAACGTGCATCTTTCAGTCATTGCTCAGAGCCATGGAGTCTGAGACACTTACTTAATTCAGCGTCTGTTTTCCAAGTGCTTTTCACTGGTCAGTGTAAGCCTCCGAACAACACAATGACATATTCCAATCAGATCTTGCAAGAGCTTCTTAATGTACAATTTCTCGTTCTCTCAGTACTAGCCGTGGTTTAAAGTGGGTTGCGAAGAAGTACTGCTTCCCCTACGCAGGAAAAATAGAGGAACCTCCTCTTTACTTTTTTAGCAGGGAGAAGAGGGAACCTGGCTCTACCCCCTGCTCTCTCCAAATTTTACTCTAAGTCACTTTGAGCTTTGTCAGAAAGGAAAGTTGTACAAATTGTCAAGGGGTTGCAAGTATAAAAACATCTGTTGACTGAAAGGGCCACAGTATTTAAATGGATAAAAGAGGAAGCCATCTTTGATTGTACTCTGTGCAATAGTTTGTCCTTGTAATCTTGACTTGTTTCCTTTCTCTGATTTATTTTGCCTTTTTCTCTCAGTAAATCCTTCAATATAGATAATTCTTCTAGGAACAAAGCACATGACACATTTACTGGCAGCCTCCAGTGTTGCATTATAAGTTAATAAGGAGTTTGCTTTGTATGATGCGTGGTAACTTGTCTTTGGTTGTGAATGCACACTTCCAGAAATAATTTTACAGGGAGGTGAGCATTTAAAATATGTACACAGTACAACTTGTTCAACTAATGTCCTTAAAGGAAAGAGAAAATCTCTAGATAAACTGATAGGGAGAGGAGCTGACTGATTTTAAAGGACATAAGCCAGCGAGTATGGCCATTTAGAACCATCTGCTATGAAAATCCAGCCAACATGCAGTTTGCCAACTTCCTACAACTCAGTACAGCCTTTGGCTTTGAAAAGCATCACTGGCTCCTCATTGCACTATAGGTTTTGTGGCATCCATAGCACTGTGAAGAATACTGTACAGACCTGGCCAATTTTTGTTTAAGTGGTTTGGTTATAGTGTTACAGTATGCCTCTGCAGGACCCTTTTTTGTGGTCTACAGGTGGCTCATCCTGTCAACAATTCATTACTTTATTAATGAAAACAGAAACTCAGAGTTTAGCAATATTCTAAAGAAGTGAATACATGCATTGGAGGTTGACATAAAGGATAGGGACAGAGAGCACTACTTTACCAGCTGTCCCAGATAAATATGTTACACCCTTAGTGCCACTACATTAATATTGATGATATATTGATATTTTCCACATTTGCTATATAAATTAATGAACTACTGTAGCAAACACCCAGAAGGAATGGGATGATTTGTTACTCTGTGGCTTCCCCAATTTGCTATCTTCCTAGGGCTGTACATTATCAAGAATAACAAATGAAATTCATATGGCTTTCTCATTAACATGCATTAGTTGTATCAGAATGAGCCTTATGCTTTATGAGGGTCAGTTCAGGGAAATCTTGATACTTTCAGACTTTTTAAAAAATGAAATGAATCAGGGCATCTTCAAAAATCAAGTTAACAGTCATTTTTAAACTTTTCCAATGAGTGATATAAAGGAATCAACCAAAAGGGAATTAATCAGTTCAGAACTGCCAATACCATTTTACTGACCATCTCTGAAAAATACTGCCACTACTTCAAATCCATATATCATTTGCACCTCCCACTTACCCTCTCTAATGGTGTTATTTAGAATTTTCCTAGGGGACTCAGTCCCTACCTCAAAGAACTAATAATCAAAATGGACAATGCAGGTGAAAAGCAGAAAAATAGTGGCAAAGTGTCTTGCTAAGGTTACACAGCTGGTCAGCAGCAACTGAGAAAGGAACCATTTCATTGACTCTCAGGCTGGTATCATTACTGTTGTTGCAATATACATCAGTCCGTTTGGAAAAGTCTGGTGAGGCAAGTGTTCTTGGCATTGTTTACCCCGAATGATCAATCATATAGTTCGATACAAGAGCCAGGTCTTTCATTGATTTATAAGTTATTAATACTGAGGGGCGAAATTTGGACTTGTGTCTTCTTTCCCAATACTAGAAGTTGAAACAATTATACATGAGGGCCTTGTAACACCTTACACTGGTAATTGCACAAATGCTCATAGTTTAGAATTGTTCCACTTAGAGGAGCAGTCATACCTTAAGGTGATATACAATCTCTGACTGACCTTCACCTGCACAGCTGTGACTTGCTACTAGAAGAGGTGGCAGGACTAGGAGCTGAGTACAAGCCTAGGAGAAGGCATAATGTTCCCATAATATTTATTACATTTTTCCATGATTGAAAACTCTTTGAATTCCCTAAATCTGAGTCCCTTTTAATCGGGGGAGTAAAAAGTGGTTGAAGCATCCCCAGCAATCCCACCTGATGCCAGGACCTGATGCACAGAGAGGTTGGGGTGCCTGTGGCTGGGTGGGGGTTGCTGGTCATGGAGGGGAACAACATGGTTGGCACCACTGCCAATGGGCACTTAAAGGCCGTAGCACTCAGTCAGCCCAGTGGGAGTAGTTAGACAGTCCAGGTGGTGACAGGAGGCACTGTGGTCTTCAGGTGCTCCAGAGCTGCAGTGTTGGCTCTGCCTAGTCAAGCCGGTCTAGGCACAGCAGCGTGAGGCACTGCAGCTGCTGGGCACTCCAGGACTGCAGCTCTCACTCTGCCCAACATGCCTTGGGGTCACCACCCAGATCAGCCTACTGCTCCTGCTGGACAGAGCAAGCACCAGAGCCAGAACCCTGGAGTGCCCAGCAGCCACAGTTCCTCCCACTGCCGCCTGGAGTGGCTCACTGCTCCCAACAGACAGAGCCAGCACTGCAGCCCTGGAACATCCTGGGATACTGGAAGGCTTCATCTTGGGAGAGTCACTGCAACTTAATTGAACACCAGCAAAGTTATGCAGATTAGAGAGAATCCTGCCCTGATGTGGTGTAACTTTAAACCGCATAGCAAGTGCTTTAAGCCACTTAAAGGTGTTGATGTGTAGCCAGTCCAGGGACTAAGAGCTCCAGAAGCTGCCTAAAATTACCATGTAATAAGGCCCTGATTATGCTAACAGTTGTCTTTAAATGGGGCAGCCACCTGTGAAAAGTGACAGCCATACAATCAAGCAACACAGTCTAGGATAGTTTCCTCTCAGCTTGATTTGATTGCCTTATAAAAAGCATATATCTAAATGAAAATATTTTAATGGTAAATGTTACCATTTAATTTGATACCAAGTATATTCAATGCCAAGTATATTCAATTTTCTGTATTCCATAGACTTTTCTTCTTCAGCTACACATTTTCAAAGCTCATTAATACATTATCATAGATATAGTTACACTTTCAGTTGGTGCAGCATTTTCATGTTGATTACAGGGTGGAAAATGGTTCCCTTTGGTGCCTTCTTTCTCATGTGGAGCAAAGAACCTAAGTACTGTGACCACTTATATGACAAATTTGGCAGATGTTAGACCCCAGATGGAAAGCTCTCAAATTTGTGTTTCCAGTGTAGCATCTGGATCTTTGATTGGCTTCCTGGCTGGCTCCTTATATAATCTCTTGAGTTTCTTCTCCACATTTTTATCTTGTAACATCAGCTGCAGAACAACCTTTGGAATTTGGACAATATGATTGTAGGGGGGGGCATCCTGAGATGCTTCAATAAGTAAGCACCTGTCAAATCTATTCATTTCTTTTATAACTTCTTTTTTCTTAAAATAAAAATAGATTGCTCCCCTCCCCCTTTCCTTTCTATATCCTACCAGTGTCATCATAAGCTAGAAATTGGCATGCTCTTATTCTCATAAATGTTGACCTATCTTGTTGGAGAGGGATTATTTACTGAACGGCTAAAACAATAGGCTGGCAGAAAGTGTTACGTTTTATTCCCAAGTCTATCATTGTATTTGAGAAAGTTAATATTTTTAAAAATGTCCTTGGATGAAAATTACTAAGTGTAAAGCAATGAGGACTCACATCATTACATGATTAATTTTTTCACAAACATTTTGATATTTAAGTGTCTTCTGTGTTTTGAAGTTATACTGTATTTCAAGAGAAGAGGTGGAGGCTGAATTGTGGTCTTATTAAATGCCATTGAAAACTCCTCTATATCCATATAAAGGAATAATATTGCTAAGCTGTGCAGTTTATTATAGATAAATATGTAAATCAGTTGCAACCACAGTTCATTTAAGCTCAAGACACACACAAGAATGGTATACTTATTTATTATGCTCTGAAAGGAATTTTACTGTCTTGATATATCTAGATTGCCTGTAATTTTATAGGTAATTCAGTGTATCAAAAAAAAAAAAAAAAAAAGGATTTGCCTGTAAACACAGTGAGATTTGCTATAAAAGCACTTCTTCCTTTTGACCGCTCATTGTTTTCAGGAGCATAGAGTGTCACTGTGTGGTGTAACAATTTTGAGTAACCTGACTATTAAGAAATCAATAAAGATGATAAGTGACTTCAAGTGGCAATAAAGGCAATTAAGTAGTTCTTCATGTCATATAATGAAGGTAATTAAATGGGGCAGTGAAAGCTTGTAATTTTTAGTCTTCTCAAAAGACTTGCCAATCTAAACATGACTATAACTGAGGTTGAACTGTCTTTCAGAGCATGTAAACCCATATTCAGCTAGCTTGTACATAACTTGAAGATCCAGCTAACACTAAAAATACAAGCTCTGTGCAGATTTAAAGACAACCACAGCATCATTGTTCTAGTTTCTGAACTACATCTTTCTAAATATAGCTGTGCATTTATTTGTTTGTTTTTCTTTTTTATCTTAAAAAAAGAATAAAAACTTGGCTCAGGACATTCTTGACTAAAGTAAAGAACGTACAGAACTGAACACTTGTGAGGAAATTTGCAGACTGATACATAATGGTAACAAAGAACTGAGATTTATTGCTGTTCAACCTAAAATACCAGGCCCACAAATAATCAACATGCTGTAAGCTATGTGAGCTTCATCTAGGCAGCAATACTGAAAAAATCACTAATCAGTTCACAACCATTTTGTTATCATTATTAAACATCAAAATCAGTGGCTGAGTGATGTAGGGAATAATTTCAACCAGTTTGCTATTGTAAACTTGATTTGAAGGCTTGATTTATTCCTGCCCAACTTTATGTAGGTTAATTATCCTCTATGGCTTGGCCTCCTGGTGATGTGCTGCAGTTAGGAAAGTTTATGTAATGCTATAGTTGAGCTTAGAAATATAAGCAATTTCTTTAGAATCAGGTTTCCTTTATTTTACAGCTACAGGAGGGGGGAAAGCTGTTTTATTAGTCTGCAGTATGGATTTAGGTGAACTTATTATTAAAAAAAAAAATTGAACCAATCAGAAGCATGCTAGGTGGTAACATATGCTGCGCTCTTAAAATAATGGAGAACATGTTGTATAGGCTTTGGAAGTTTCTTCCTTGTTTAATATTTCAACTCAATGAAGAATTATAGACTGCAGCCAGATTCTGGTATCTCATTTACAGTAGTTATAAATCCAAAATAACTTCACAGAGGCTAAAGAAATCCCTCCAGATTTACACCAGTATAACTGACCACAGTTTAATTACTGTTCCATAAGAAATCCAGGTTTGTTTTACCACTGCTATAAATGCTTGGCATTTTATTCATGTCAATAAATAGTTGCCTATTGCCTATTATCCATACTTTCTGAGTAGCAACTGGGTTAATGTTCAAACTGCTGGAAGTTTTAGCCTGCAGATAAGAGGTAAGGCTGAAACCTTCTCCACTTGTGCTCATTAAAGATCTTGTGACATTGTTTTGTAAGAGTAATATGTTTGCAAAACTTTCTTGGATACTCTGCAGCCTGCTTAATTACATTCTGCTTTCCTACATTCATTCTGTAGTCCGTTTGATAAGGTATTTTTCACTTTCTGTCTTAAAGCTGTTGTGTAATATTGCTCTGTGCTGTTAAAACAGCTGCTGCGTTCCACCCCAGTGGTGACTGCAATTCACTGGTAGGTGAAGCAATTGCTGTATGGCTGGTTTATAAAGCACTATGGGGTCCCCAGGGATAAATATAAATGCAAAATATTGTAACAAATCTGTAGTCACCAAGGACTTCACAGTTGTCACTGTATTGCACACCATAATAATTGGGAACAGTACTGGCAACCATGATAGAACTCCAAATCGTTTATTCCTAAAATACAGACATCTGTGTATTGAACTAAAGAAGCTTGTAGAATATAAGGCCTATGACCCAAAAGATAGGGCTTTCTGGTGCTGTCCGTTAAAGCATAGTGGTACTCAATACACTGGCCCATTCAACAATTGCATGGATCATCCAGATAAAATAGCAGTGTAAAGACGTCTCCTTTCTCCAAAGAAAGGAACAAAGAAAGGAGCTTTTTTCACATTGCCACTCCTCCATGCTGATGCCTATCTCCAGACACCCCACATAAAAATACTCTTGGAGAGGAATTTTGAGGGAGTGTCAATAGAGAAAGGAAACCATCCCCAGTGGCATAATAAACAGAAAGTGGGAGTGAGGGGAAGGGAGGACAGGAGTGGTGTGCAGCTCTGAGAAAGTGAGGTGGGGGCATGTGGGTTTTGAGACCTGGGGCCGAGGTTCTGCAAGCAATGGGTGGGGGCAGAGGATTTGAGGAGTCCAGGTTCTGAAAGCAGGGGATGGGACGTCTGACCTCCAAGATCAGGGACAAGGGAGCAGCAGCCTAACTTATGCCAGGACTCCTACATAGTCCTGGCTGAGCTGCTGCCTCCACCCTGGCTGTTGCTCTGAAAGCAGCAGCATCCAGAAACTGTTTTGGAGCTTCCAATATGGAAACGCATGCTGGGGCATGGACTCTGGGGGGAGGAGAGATGATTCTGGACCCCTTCTAACTTGGCACCTGGGTTAGGGTGGGCATCATAGAAGACATTCCAGTTTTCTGCTACTCTGTCCTCTCTCCTCTATTGATATGAAACTGGATGCCTTTATGTCCACTATTTTTCTCTTCAAGAGAAAAATTCTAATATCATAAAAGCCTAAGTCTGTCTGTTTCTGTCCATAACACTTTATTCACACTCTGATTGGCTGATGGAAATAGCCAATCAGAGGGTCCAAGCATGCAGGAGTACCGCCATGATTTCAAAGCCTCACTGAGGACTGGATAGAAGGTGGGGGAGCCGCAGCTAGTAGCGCTGGCCTTGGCTCCCCCAAACCCGCTCCCTGCAAGAGCAGCATGGGGCATTAGGTGGTGGCACTCCATCCCAGTCCCCTCCCCACCTCATCATTCTTGATGGGCAGTTGGCTAGTAGAGGATATAAAGGCATCCGGTTTCATATCAATAGATGACAGAGGACAACCAGAGTGTCCTCTGTGATGGCCACCCTAACCTGGGGTGGCTGCCCTCTCGCTCACCCTAAGTGACCCTACTGCCATCCTCCATTTAGTGAATTTGGGGTTTAGCTAGAACATCCCCTGGTGTGGCTAATGGTGGCACATGCTCAGTGGGTTTGTAAGAAAGAAGGTTCCAGAGGCTATGAACCTTTGGACCAACAGGAGGTAATGGCCCAGTTTTAGTTCTGAGCATGCACAATTTGTTTTATGTTATGTAACAGTTTTGGTGTGAAAATGCCAGTTTGGTGACAGCTGCTTTTTCTGAGATGAGCAATGGTTTGATTAGTGTGGCTGATGATTGACAGCACCTCTGTGAGGATGATTGCTCCAAAATATGATTGACAGAGGTGGTGTGATTGAAGGTTATAAAAGGGACCAGATCTGAGGGATGTGGGTCTCCTGTGGAATGAACCTGTTCCTTGTGTGCAGGTGCTGGTGAATGCGTGTTTGGAACGCTGTGGCTGGAGAGCCTGGGAGGCCAAAAGCCAGCATCATCCAGCGTGTGATTGCATCTCATATATTTGGTGAGAGAATGGCAGGTGATCATTGGCTGGTTGAGCCAGAGTGACCCCGAGGAGGAAATCTGTAGGCACATCTACACGTGCCCCTGACTGAACAGCAACAGCGGTTACTGCGCAGTCATTTAGTACAGTACTTGGTACATTTAGCAAGTACTAAATTACTGAGGTAACCACTGTTACTATGCAGGCCTGGCAATGCATGGGTAATTTCCAACCCTTCTGTGCAGTAGCAACAAGGTATTACACAGTAGTCTCGGTGTCATGGTTTGTGCCTGCCAACACTATGTAGCCATAGCGACAAGCTATGTCTCCGTAGCTCATCATTACAGTGATGTAGCATCTTGTGTAGATGCTCCCTGTATCTATGTATGTGTGTGTCTAAGGCTAGAGGGCCTGGGAGGCCAATAATCTAAGGGCACAGCATGAGTGGCAACCCCATGGGAATGAGTGTGAGGGCTTGGGAGGCCAAACTCTTCTCCGTGTGCTTGAGGTTGCGTATGTAGGGTGAAGATCCAAGGGACCAATATCCCTGTGTTGTTGTGGAGGCTGGAGGAGCACCTAAGGTTGAGTGGATTTTTATGTGAGTGATGCTGCTGCAACAATTGCTGCTTGCATATGAGAGACTGCTGATGCTCTCTAGCACCCTTTCATAGTTTATATCAAGTTGCGCTTGTTGTTTCTATTTTTGTGATTGTTGAATATAGTTGTTGTTGTTACCCTTTTGTGTATCTGTCAGCTTATTGCTAATTAATTATATTTTGCTAACTAGCGCCAGGCTGCAGGGTTACAGTTAGTCAGAGGTGAGACTCCACCCCTTTCACAGCAGGGTCCTTGCTTGGGTTAGCAACCCAATTTGCTTAATTAAGGATTTACCCGTTCAGC
>NW_005841829.1:254842-323941 GCF_000455745.1 Alligator sinensis
GGGAGGTGGGTAGGCAGTGACCCTATATTCTTGCAAGACACAATATCTTTTTGTATTATTTATATTGAAGTAGTGCCCAAGAAACTCTTTAAAGAGAATAGTCTCATTATTCAAGTTGCCATGTAAATATATATGAAGATTCAAAGGGCTGTGTCTCCAGGTTATATTGTATTTTATGGGAAAGTATATCAACAAAGGAACAACTAGGTAATACTTTGAAATAACTTTTTTTACAAGACAGTAGTGATGGGAAGAACTAATTTTCTCAACGTTTTTCTAACTCAAAGACAGAAAAAATGTTTTAATATAGGAAAAAAATGTGATACACACAACTTTTATTTTTTTGGAAACCAAGTCACATTGGTAATTTAAAGGTCACTTTTAGAATGAAAAAAGATTAGGTCAATTTTAAGGTGATAAACAATTTGAAATGTCCTACACCTGCAGAAATGACACAGCTAGGAATAGATGCTGCACCTGTAACCCAAGCTTCTATTATATAAAACCCAGGCACTGGAGAAAAAGAGAATTACGTATGAGAAGTCCACTCTGTATTAGAGACTATAGTTCATAAAATTCTATTGCTGCCCATTGAAATTTTGAACAGCCTTGCTGCTGATGTGATTCAATTATAAATGAGAAACTTAATTTCAGCTGCTTCAGTAAATATTCCATCTTTCTTAAATCAAATCATAAATTAATTTCACTATGCCTGCTGACTTGCTAGCCTACAGTATAGGAATGGTAACTCTACATATATATGCAATATAGTTATAGCTCTATAAAATAATGTGTCAGGTGAGATCCAAAGAGAAAATAATGACAGCTCAACCAAGTGCAGGAATACCTGTGAGATCATATCTGCTTATTAATATTACTGTAAGGATCCTGCTATTAAAATCTTCATTAAAGTGGCACAGAAGATGCTATGCAGGATGCTAAGACCAATAAATGCTGAAAGGGCCATTAGTAAATAAGGAAGCTATCTTACCTGTGAAGAAAATAAACAAGTAAAAAAAAAAAACCCAAACTAAGATCTGATGTATTACTTTGTTCCCAAGTAACAATGAAGCTTATTTTTAATGCACAGCAGAAGAATTAAATGCACCATTTTTATTATAGCAAACATTTTTTCTTTGATGTCTGGTACAATAAAATGGAGCATTTAAATAAATACTATGATATAATGTACAATAAATGTATAATACATCAATGTGATTCTAGATACAGTATGCTGCTCAAAATGTAATACCTCTGATTTAAGGGGTTTTTTTATTCTTTGTCATTATGTGTAAATGGGAACTTGGAGAAGGCAAAAATTCTTTATTTTTTACTCTTCCCCCATTCCCTGCTCTAAATATATTAGCAGATAGAACGTTAAATTGAAGAGCAATATTATAAGGAACAATCTATGCTCCTTTCAGTATAGCAGGAGTGTAAATTATTGAAAATTAAACCCCCAGCAAGCATGATCTGTTTGGAAGTTTTCTTAGATTTGAAAGAGAAACTTATTTGAACCATTTGGACCTCGTAAGTCTCTATAATTAGGCTAGGAATCTTGAGTGAACTGTTTTTCTTTCTTGAGGTTTCTAGTACCTTCATACAGAAAATATTACAAGAGCAGTCTTTTCATTGTATACCTCATTCTTGCAGCATGATTCTGCAGTCCTGCTCAAGTAGTTTAGTATTTACTCAAGACAGCTTTCCCTATAGTTGGGGTGCTCACCCCCCCAGCCTGCTGGCTAGATCCAGGCCATAGTGACATGTCATCTGGGCTGTGAGGCTCCCCACAGGTCTGGAAATATGGCAGCAGGGGTAACATGGCACCCTTTTCTGCTCTCCCTGCTGCTGGAGCCAGAGTCACCAAAGCACTAAACATGCAGGGGAAAAGGGGGAGGGCAGACAGGGAACAAGAGGGTAAGGCGCCTGCTTTAGCCAGTGCTTGGGGCTTCTACCCCACTCACCTACCCATTGTTATGCTACAGTGTACATGAACTGCAGAAAGGAGTAAACTGAGAGGTGTGGATGCAGCTTTGAATGATGCAGATAATCAGCATATAGACCCTTTCTATGTGTGTCATCGTATGGTGCTCTTCCACCATGTCCCATTTTTCGAGATTCCTGGGTGCAACTGAGATAAGAAGAGTTCTCTATACCCTCAGGCCCGTTCCCAGACAGGGTGAAAATCTCTCCTATGCTGTGGACCAGTATAAGACCTATGTATCACCATGTAGTAAGTTGTAGCTTACATCCTATTTTGAATCCTTAGTTCAAAGTTAACTGGTACATACATTTTGTATTGACCCTCTGTGTGTGCGTATTTGCATTTCACCAATGAAAGCTCTCATCTTTTTTCTCCTTCGAGATGATTCTAAATCTCTCCTTGACTTCAGTAGTACAGGATCAGTCCTAAAGTGTTTCTGTGACTCAAAGTTCAGTCCAGTTGCACCCTTTCTCTTCTCACTGAATGCTTGAGTACACAATAAGCATGACTCCATAATGTGGAGATTAACAAATGTGCACAGTTTTAGATTCTGGATTCAGAGGTTCCAGGCTAGACAGTCTGATTTCTCTGCTCAGGATAAGACTATTCACCACATTTGGGATCAGGAAGTAATTTACCCCTCACCTTCCTTTGTAACAGGGGATAGGGATCTTTTGATAGTATTTTAACAAGCTATTTTTTGTCCTTGAAGTGGCAGGACACTAACAATGCCTTCATCTTCCTGCTTTATCTGCAGCAGATTAAAAGGTGTTTGGGGCATTGTGCCTGGTAGTCATGTGTGAGTGTTGTTCTCAAAGTTTTTTAAAAACAGGTTAGACAAACAATTGTCTAGGATTGTTTAGAGAACGATGATTGTACTTTGAGCAGTGGGTTGGATTAAATGAACTCCTGAGGTCCCATTCAGCCCTATTATCTAGGATTCTGTCACTTCACCAGATGAGTACTTTATTTTCTTTTTGTTTTGTTTTGTCTTTTTTCCCGTTTCTTTAAACCCTCCTCCAGAATCCTAAATAAAAACAATCATGTAAAAATAGCTATATCTTGCATACACAAGACTTGAGCCAAAGCTTTACTATCTCCAATGAGAAATAAAAATGATCACTGCATACACCATGTAAAGGCCTGTAAGTTTACACACTGGAGAACATTTACATTGTACCACCCATTTAACTGGTCAAACCAAGAAATTTCTGTTCCATGGAAAATTCTGTTTTATTGAAGATTACTTGTCTCCAGAGTTGAAATAAAAACTCAATTTCCAGAAAGATTCATTTCAGTATGTTCTCTTAACACCAAGTTATTGAAGTGTTTCATTATGAAAAGGTCAAAATGCGTTGCTTCATCTTTATGATCTTAGTTAATGATAAAATAGAAATGAAGTACTTAAACCTTTGTAAAACAAATCAGCATTACCAACATGAATTATTTAAATATTTTAATTGCATTTTTAATATAATTTATACTTTCCTGAAACACATTTCATTTTTGTTGTCATAACATTTTTACTTGTTCTATTAGACAATGTTACATATTCATATATGACATTTGTCTCCCTATATATATATTCATACTTCTGAAGATCAATATGATAACTTTAAATTCCTTGGGTTGAAGACCATAAATATCTTTATTTTTAAATTAATAGTAACTTTTTTCTGATAGTTCCCTCTAGAAATCTGTTCTCTGAGCCTGTGGTGCACCTCACACATAGTATTTGTACTTGAACTTAATAGCTAATTGGCTTTTTTATTTGATTATTCCTCTCAATAAAAATGAATTGTGAAATGTATTCCTTGACAAAAAATGGAATAGCTTGCTCCTTTATATCCTTGAATGATATGTTCTGGGGCTCCTAAACACAATGAGAAGTAATTTCAAGACTGTTTATCCCTTTAATATGAAACCTACTAAGGTTTAATACAATGTCTAGGAAATTAAATCAGAGTTGATAATAAAAATGTGTAAAATTCATTGGTAAAAAAAACAGAGGATGGTCAGCAAAGGTCCATGTGCATGATGTAAAATTATTTGTGTGTGATTTAATGGAATATTGGCTAACAAATGCCTTGTGATAGAAGGCTGTAGCTTCAGGCTACAATGCTCTGTCAAAGGCAATTTTTCAAAGTTGTCCTACAATCCATAGTTTGTTTTTAATAAATGGATCTAAGCAAGATAACCAATTAATATTTCTGGAATTAGTTGAGAGATGAAGCTGCTCTGATTCTAATCACAAATGATGCACAGAGAATAAATAATTAAGAAGATAATCTTATGGAGACAATTGTTTTTCTTCATTCTCCCACCATTAAAAAAAAACAGACTTGAAACTGCATTTGCTCAAGGCAAACAGCTGAGAAAAGTCCTCTGGTATTTCCTCTGCATTACTCTGCTCCAATCCACCCTTTTCTTTACCTTGTCACTGTTATCAATTTATGAAAAGCAGTGTTATCTGTTTTGATAATTTTGCCTCAAATGTTTGGTGTTTTCTTCATGAACATATGATGGAAGGGACCTCCTGGGTCACTGAGTCTCGTTCATTGCTACAACAGTTACCACATTATCTAATCTCTTACATAAATTTATCAAGCTGCATCTTAAAATCAGTTAGGCATCTCCTTCACTACTCCAATTGAAAGACTTTTCCAGAACCTGGTTAATATATCAATTTGAAACCATCTTCTAATTTCCATCCTAAATTTATTCATGGCCAGTTTATACCTATTTGTTCTTCTGCCAACACTTGCTTAAATAGCTCTTTCCTCCCTGATGTATTTACAGACAGTAACCAGGCTTTGTTTTCCTAGGCTAAAAAAAACCAATCCCTTCCAATTTTCCATCATATGATAGGGACTCTGTTTTCATGCTCTTCTGAGCCCTTCTTTGAAGCTGTTTGAGTTTTAGTTAGTCTTTCTTAACCATAAGTGACCAAAACAGCATGCAATGTTCCAGATATGGTCTCAGTACTTGTATTGTATAGCGACACTGGCACTTCCCTAACTCTGCTCTAAGCACATACACACTCTAAGATACATTTGCCTTCTTCATAGCTATATCACATTGATAATGTATACCTTTCTTGTGAACATCTAATAAGCTGAGGCTCTTTTCCTTAATGTTTCCAAATGTCAAACTACTAGACTACCACAGAAGTTTCTGGTGTTGGTCATAAATGTATGACATTGCATTTTGTTTTCCTTCAGTCCAGTGGTCATCCAGTTCCTTCTGTATGAGGTTTCTGATCCTTCTCTGTGGGTACATGTACATGTGCACTGTTCTTGTGCAGTAACTATGGTGACTTATGCCTGCATCATGAGAGTAGTTACTGTGTAGTAAGTCATGTATAGATGCCTTACTGTGCAGAAACCCTGTTTGTGTGGGACTGCCTTTAGTCCCACATCAGTCCACACACAGTGTTACTGTGCCATAGTGCATACATGTGTAAATACCTGTGTACAAGCCATTTATTGTGCAATAACTTACTGAATGTACATGTAGACATGCCCTGTATTAACAATACTTCACAACTGTATATAATTCACAAATATCATCAGCACAGACTTCTTTTTTTTTTTCTGCCAAGATTACTGGGGGTACTAAATAAGATTATTTCCAATATTAATTCTTGAAACACACTAATGTTTCATTTAGAACACCCCTTAAACACTCCTCCTCTTTCCTCCCACTGAATTCACAGTAGCATTGGAAATGACTCAAATAGGCTTGGAAACCAGAACTCTTGAGAGGGAGTGAGACGGTCTTAAAGAAAAAAAAATAGTTACAGACATTTTTCAGTCTCATGATTTGGGGTGGAGGGCGGCAGTGGTGAGGGCTTGACTTAGTTTTGAATGTGTAGTTTAGTGATGCTAAAGATCACATTGGTTACTCTCCATCACTTTATCTATACTCTTTCTTGCTGTTTTGCTTTTCTGGTACTTCCTGCAATTTTCATTGTTCTATTTTTTCCCCATACTTTCTTAATTCTGGAAGAAGAATCTGATTCCTCTGCATCATAGCATCATGGAGAAGGGAAGGGATCTTGAGAGGTAATCTAGTCCAATTCCCTGCCTGAGGCAGGGTCATCCATATCCAAATCACCCTATACATCAATACTCCCATCGACTTTCCTAGCATTATCTGTCTTAGAGTTTACCATAACATTTATCATCATAATATCCAAGGCTGGAGCCAAGAATGCACTTAAGCAATTGACGTAGAATTTAGATAGCTTGGAATTAACATTCGTCCACAAAAAAGCACCCCAAAAATCAAAGTTACTTATGTGTCTAGAATTCTTCTTTTGGGCATCTGCAGAGGACTTCAGAGACACTCATTCTTAGATGTTTCTTTCCTATTAATTTAGGTTCCCTCCTCTCAGTGTGCTGGCTCCTGTGAATACCAATTCTGACTCTCCCTGTTTGCTGTATAGGGGACTCGTGACTGAATCAAATTTGTGAATTCAGGTTCTGGAGCCAGGTGCCTAAGTATGTCTATATTGATTGCCAGGATCATCTTTAAAGTCACCTTGAAGCCCCTGATTTTGAAAGTTTTGCTGATCTGGTTACAAGTTCAATCCTTCCAGTTTTTCTCCTACTCCATACCTTTCTGTAGTGTTTGGAGCTTACCTGTGCATTGCAGGGCATTATAAAGTATGTATAGTTGAGGCTGTGTCACTCACATGGCTCATGCTCATTGAGGGCAACCTCAAGATTGACCCTACATATCAATTTAGACATACTCCAAAAGCTAGCTGTAGTGATGCTCAAGGTTGACAAGCCTAAAATCCCCTTGGGAATCAGTGCTTAAGTGCTCACCTCTCACTTTTTAAGTATTTTTGATGTCAGCTGTAAGCTCTTTAGGGGAAGAGGCCATGCAGTTATTTTCTACAGTCTCTATAAACTGATGAATCTATACAAACATTAATAAAAAATCGTTCTGTAACCCAGTTTCATTTCTGATTGTATAAAGCTGAAACCTCTCTCTAATTTCAGCACTATACCTTGGTATAGCTGAGAACTAGGGCTGTGTAAAATGACTCCATTCCTATTCGGATTCAGCCACTTTGGAGGAAGAGTGATTCGATTCAGTGTTTTGAATCACCATGGGCAACTGGTACCACCTTAATCGTGTGGCGGCAGGGGCACGTGACCCCCCCAGCAACCATCCAGTGACTGGGAAGGGGATCCCCCCCATGGCTGATCATGAAATGGCCATGGTGCTCCCACTCCCTGGCCGGTGCTTGCGGGGGGGGGGCACTGGTGCTCCCACCTGCCCACCCCACCCATCACCTAAGCAGCAAGTGTGGCCTGTCAGGAGGTGCATTGGCATTCTCAGGGGGTGCACGTGCACCCCTGTGCACCCCCTCCACATCACCACTGTGGATCATTGTCCTGATTCGATTTGACCAAATCGGTTTTGGAATTTCAACACTGATTCAGAGATCCGGCCATAGAATATAATGGGAAATCACTAAAATACCTATAACTTTGTCATTTTTCAGCTGATTCAGATGCAAACATCAGGGAAGGTAGCCCCTTCTGAGTCCATGAAACCTGCTAAGTTTCAAGGAGATAGGTGCAGGGATTTCTGTGAGACTGCACCTCAAACTGTTCAAAGCAAAACTCATGACCTTGTGTGTGTTAAGGGGTGTGTGTAGGTTGTAGCCATTCTGATCTAAAGACATAGGCAGACAAGGTTCTTTGGGTCCATCTGATATCTTTTATTAGACCAACTGAGTCTAAATAGAAATATATCTTTGCAAGCTTTTGGATTTAAAAACCCTTCCTCAGGCTGAGGAAGCATCTGCAGTTAGTGTGTGCTCTTCCTGAATGGAAGGAATAGTAAAGAAGCCAAAGGCTACCATGCAATGCAGGCAAGAAAGCCAGTCAGTGAAAATGGAAATGGAGGAGTCAGGGAGTGAGGGACAGGCTGGTGTGTGGGGTGAGGTGGATGTAGCAGGTAAAAGTGGAGAGGTACCTGGGGAGTTAGATGTCAGGCAGGTTGTAGTATGTCATAAATCCAGTGTCTCTATTGAGTCCATGAGTTTCTGTATCTAAGAGGCTGATGAAGTGAAGTTCATAGGCTCATCTGTAAAAAGTGGTTTGTGAATTCAAAAAGGCACTGAGCCTCACTAACCTTATCACCAGAAGCCAACTTCTTACAGGCCAAAACACACAAAATGGATCCAGACCATGACATGACAAGAAATGCAAAACCTGCCAACATATCTCCAGTACCCCCACAGTTACTACACCCCATAACAGTACCATCACCATACCTGGATCGTACATCTGCACCTCCAGAAACATTATGTATCTCATCCAATGCACCAAATGCCCTGATGGGAAATACATAGGAGACACTCAACAGCAACTGCGTACCAGAATGAATGCGCACCAGAAATCTATTACAGACAAGAATATCCTGCATGCCTCATACAGGGAGGGCACCACCATCCTGCTGCAGGCAGTGCATGTAGGCACATCGTATGATGGGACCACAAGCGCCATAAGCCACCTGAACCCTGGCCGCACAACTAAGGAGAAGGGCTGGCTGTCCAGGGCAAGCATCTCCCCAGTGTTCTGGGTAACCTCACTCAACTTTGAAATGTACCCCTCTTTGTGTCCACCTTTCTCCCACTGGTGCAGGATGGCCTGCTTCTGCTTCTGGGGGGATGCAGAATTTGGAGAGAGAGGGGGACTTCCCTTTGGGCCTGTTCCCTGATGCCAGGCTGAGGAGGAGAAAGGGCAAGGGGTGGTGGCTTTTGAGATGCATCAGCATCCCCATGGTGCTGAAATGTTTTGCCTCCTTGCCCCAGCTGGTCTTACTTAATCAGTGCTGGAAGATAGCATATCTGGGATCATCTGCCACCTCAAAATGATGCCACACTACACAACCCCCTCGCTTCTGAGGTGCAGGTTGGGATTCTGCCTTATCCCCCTCTTCAACAGGCTGAGGTACAACAGCAGGAGGAGCTGCCTCAGCTGAGCCACTTCCCTCCACAACCTCCACCTCCTCCAAACAGCCTTCCAGAAAAAGAGACCTGGCTCTAGGGGAACTTTGAGGGGTGTGGAGTACAAACTCAGATTTCCCCTCCTTCCCCAGAATTTCCCTAGCTATGGCATTCAGTTCCCCTGCTCCCAGATCCATCTCCTGCTTTGGCACTGGAAGGGTAATGCTGAAAGCTGAAATTGGGGTGGAGAAGATTGACATGCTGGTGGCTATTTCTGGTGTCAGTGGAGATGCTGCAGGTACAGACACTGCTCCTACCTCCTGGTTGCCACTAGCAGCAGAAGCCTCATGCTTGGTAGAAAATAGGGTATGTCTAAGTTTGGGGGTAGGGGGGCTTTCAGCTCTATCTCTGCCCCCTCTTGCTCCCCTGCCAGAAGACCTGGCACCTGCCTTTCCAGAACACTTTATGTTTGGTGTTCTGGAAAGTGTGCATATAATTTATGTATGTTGTGCTTTCCTGCACAGTGATGGTGGGAAAGAAGAACAAATAAGAGGATTTTTTGGGAAGAATTAGTTGAAAGGGATAACAATAGGGATGGTAGGCAAGGGTAAGTAGGAAAGGATGGGTTACAATGTGGTAGCAAGAGACTACCAGTACCTACTGCTACCAAACAAGTCTAGACCTTTCAGATGCTGTGTGCTCTGCTGCTCGTGCTTCAAGATAGAGACAGCTGACAGAAAAGGCAGAGAGAGAGAACTTGACAGAGCCTTATATGTTGTTTCTCTGTCTCTCCCCCAGAGTACTGTGATTGGGAGGAAACTCAAGGAAAGATCGTAGTCACTGGCCAGCTACAGATGTCAATATCAGAGCAGTCCTTCCCCCGTCTCTTCCTCCTCCCTCTTCTTTGTTTCTGTTTCCCTGCAAGCCCGCCTCTGAAACTCTGAAACACTCTGAAACATTTCTGAAACATTGTGGATGCTTTCATTTTGTTTTGGAGATGTTTCGAAGCTTTCCATTTCAATTTGAGTTCAGTGATTCGGCTGCCGAAATGGGCCAAAACACCTTCAAAATGAAATGGCTGCTGAAATTATGCACAGCCCTACTGAGTACTACACAAAAGACATTTTTTATTAGAATGTACATAGCTAGAGGGCAACATTTCCAGGTCATGTAAATGGGCTATGTGGATTTAAACCAGGTGTGGATCTAGTCTCACTTTCTAAAATACTTCACCATTGTGATGGAAAGTGTTTGAAATGTATATGTTCTCCATGTATATAAAGCATTTAGGCAAATGTTGTTTCTTCCACTGACCATAAGGGGCCTCCATACAAGAGGATTGAGATTTGAAAGTCCATGCAGAAGATGCAAATAACTCAAGGCTTTCTCCACACTCCTGCTCAAAGTACATTTAAGAGTGGAGTCAGCAGTCATGGTATTACATATATCTGCTACCTAGTCTCTCTACCTATGTGAAAATACAAGTGCAAAAGCTCAACTAGCTCTAAGACTAAAGCAGCCCTGGAACTTCTCTGCTATATTTTTTATGATTTCCTATCCTTCAAAGCCCCATGCAGATTTACAAGCCTGTGTTTTTGGAGGGAATTTGGGCCTTTAGAAATTGTACTACTAAAGAACTTTCTCCATCTTTTCAAACTATTGTGACTGAGAGAGTCTCAATTTCCCTACTGTATAAATCTGTCTTGTTTATTTGTTTGTTTGTTTGCTTCTTGCTTGCTTTTTTCTTGCTTCTCTTTCTTTTAAATTGATATAAGGTAGTGCTAAAAATCTGCATAAGGACTAAGGTACAACATGGATTCATGGAGAAGAAAGAGTTAAAATATGTGAAACAGAAGTAGATAGTCTTGCTAGAATGCTTCACCAACACACTCCTGGCTTATAACTTACAGCAAAGCTTCATTGTGGGTAAATAAAAAAATATAGTGCAGGCTATAAAGAGACTCCTGAGGGTAAGCAGATGGAAATAAAGAAATCTTCAAAATGCCTCTGAGGAGTACATTGGTAATAATTCCATACTCTGACAGTCACTTTAAGAAACTTTGTGCATCAGCTAGCTTTGTAGCCTGTGTCCAGCAATAAGCAGACAAGGAGTCAGCACCACGAAGCTGCATAATCACAGAGTGGGAAGCAAAGCTGGGAGTGTGGTGGCAGGGAAGAAATTGGATGGTAACAAATGATGATAATAATCCAGAAGATGAACAATTGCAAGCAAGCTTAATGACAGCACTAAGGGATTCATAAGCAATATTACAGTGCCCACTGGCACAGTCCCCTGGATCTGCTTGGTTTCTTGTGCCAACTTGGAATTCCCTCCATCATCATTTCATCTTTTCAGCCATCTTTATTTAACCATGTAGCTATCCTGTTCATCGTACACACATACAGGAAAAAAAAAGATTTTAACTTATTTTAACTTTATTAAACACGTGCATTTAAAAAGTGTCCATCTCTTTTAACACAGAGATGAATCAAGTGTAGATTTAAGAAGAATCTTCGGGCCCCAGACCTTGTACTTGAAAGTCAATCAGAAATCGAGCAGCAGTGTTTGGCTAATTGTTTTTGGATAGGAGCCTGGATGAGCTGAGGTGCTTGGCTTGGAAGGAACCTCAAGAAGTCAAGAGTGGAAATATGCAGATGTATGAAAAGCTGGTGAGAGCTCCTCTGTATGGGGAAATATAAATATTTAGGGGATTTTGGTTACTCTCAACTGTATTATAATATTTCAATAAGGTTCAATGACTGCAAAAATATTAAGCAGAGCTTACAAGCTATAAGTGAGAGCACTAATGCAAAATCTGGCTAAAACAAAAGAAAAGCATTAACCATAAAGAGTCACACATCACTGCTTTATGTTTTGCACTATATGCTTGTAGAACTAGACAGAGTGAAATTATTAAGGATCTAACCATGATAAATATGTTGGAAGTAGTAGTAGGGGAAGGAAAGAAATTAGATGTATGCAAAACTGCTTTAAAAGCTTTGGAGATTTGGATAAGCACCCAGTAAATTGTCTGTTTAACTAAACTACTTGGAAATGCCTATATGAAACATTTGCACCACATTTGAAACCTACTAGAAATGAGCCTTGCTCTGTCAGTTCAGTATCTCTGTAAAGTTCAATCTACAGTTATGAAATTTCAATCAGTCCATAATGATGTTGATCACACAGCTAGGAAGCCTGTAAACTTCCCACTCCTGGCTGAGCCAGTATAGCTCCTCTTTCACTTTCTTGTGTAACAAATCTTATCTTAGACTGCTCCAGTATACAGTGTTCCTAAAAATCCAGCATGAAATGTGAAGTTAACTTGATTATATAGATCATTTTCTTTCCCCTTATGTCCAGGTCAAGCTTCAAATTTATAGGAATATTATGACAAAGACCTTAGAGAGAATTCTGCAAATGTGCAGAAGACTGAAATTGACTTGAAAAGAGGTCTGTGGAGTATAAAACATGGCAAAGGATTTACTTAAAACTCAAACTTGAACACATTGGGCTCATCAGATTTCAAAATTGGACTGGGGCTAGGAGAATGAAAAAAAATGAAGTTAACATGTGTTTGTATGATAGGAGAATATTCAAAAGTGTTTTTTTTAAGATGATAATAAACCTAATATTACACCTAGATACACAAATAATCACTGTCATTTCTAAGAATAGTAAAGATTTTGGAAAAATTATTCTTAGGTATTATGATTGTGGCTGAAGGATTATTACAAATTACATAGAGTGGGATTGGAATAGGAAATAGAAAGAATTGGAGGATCTTGAGAACTGGGATTATAGAAATGGGATAACATTTAATAGAACTAGACTCTGCATTCAGGAACAAATAAAACTTTTCACATCAGTAAAACTTTTCTATTAGTTCCTATATTGGCAATCCCTCACAGTCAAGAATTATTGTTTTCCATGATTGTCTTATCTGTGGCTCCGAAGATGGCTGATGAGGCCAATCTGTTATCGGCAACTCTGTAGCAACTTGGGCACATTTTTCTATGTGGGGTGGGTGGCTCTGACTTCTTGATTCAGTCTGCAATGTGCCGTTTCTGCCATGCCCACTTGTCTGTCTCCTGTTGTCATAAAAAAGGTTCAAAGTACGGAGATCTTTGCAGCAGACACTTTCTCCCCTTGGGGTGGTCCTTGGTAATAATATCCCAGGAGTTGATGTTGATGTTGCATTTTTTTCCAGTTGGTCTTGAGGAAGTCCTTGAAGCTCTTTCTCTGCCCTCCTTTTGAGTGTAAGCCTTGCCTGAGGTGGGAGAATAAAACTTGGTTTGGAAGTCTGGAATCAAACATCTGGATGATGTGCCTGGCCCAGTGAAGTTGATGTCAGATAATTAACACCTTGATGTTCATGGTACAGTATTTGTTTGTGAGAGGACCCTAATGTTGGTGCATCTGTTTTCCCACTGGATTTGAGGGGTCTTCTGCAGGCAGCATTGAATGTACTTCTCCTGTGACTTGAGGTGTCTTCTGCATTTTGTCCATTTCTCAGCTCCATACAGTAAGGTAGGGATCATGATTGCTTGATAAACCATGACCTTGGTTTCCACTATGATGTCATGATTTTCGAACACCCATTCCCTCAAGCATCTAAAGGCTGCCCTTATACTTTTCCAGCAATGTTGGATTTCTTCATCTATGCCAGCCTTCTGCAAGTGTTGACTTCTGAGGTATGGAAAATACTCAACATTTTCCAAAGTCTCACTATAAATCTGAATTCCTGGAACTGGAAACTGCTTATTAAGAATGTGTTGATAAAGGAACTTAGTCTAATGAATGTTAAGTATCATTCCCGTTTTCTTACATGCCTCGGTAAAGATACCGATGACCTCCTGAAGGTCTGCTTGCAAGTGAACGTACACTATAGTATCATCAGCATACTGGAGTTCAATGACTGAGGCAGGGGTAGTCTTGGTTTTGGCTAGGAGTTGACTGAGATTCAATAGCCTACCATCCACTTGGTAGTTTAACTCCACTCTGACTGGAAGCTTGTTGGTGGTTAGATGTAGCATCATGATAAGGAATATCAAAAAGAGTATTGGAGTGATGATACAGCCTTGCTTAACTCCATAAAAAAGCCCTGCACTCAACGACTCCTGCCAGGCGAGAAGGAGGCAATCCCCGCTGCCCCCCACTGCCCTGTGCTGTGTGGTGGGCTTTGCCACAAGCCCCCATCCCCCACCTTCTCTCTCAGCCCCATCAATGGCTGCCCTGCCCGGCCACCACTCCCAGTTCTTTGAAAAAAAAAAAGCCTCACACTCACCAGATGCTGCAGCAGCCTAGAGGTTTCTGGGGGCTCGTGGCAGAGCTCCCCATGAAGCATGGGGCAGTGGGGGGTAGCGGGGATCACCCTGGCAGAGGCCATTGAGTGGGGGCTTTTTTTTTTAAGAGCCGGGAGCTGGGAGAAGAGCACACAAGGCAGCCATTGATAGCAGGTGGGGGACGGGGCCAATTTGGAGATTCGGCCGATTCGGCAGCGGCCAAATCGCCAAATCAGATTTGGCCAAATCAATTTGGGACAGTGATTTGAATCACCAAATTGAATCACTGTCCCCTGAATCGGCCAAATCCAAAGCGAATACTAGCTGCTTCGCATAGGCCTACTGTAGATGGCTTTGGTAGCACTGAAAAAACTGAGTATCATGGATGTCAGCAAGGTGTTAAATCTCCTTCACCTTGTCTTCCCACCATCTGTTCTTCATATTGTGATCCTCCTTTGGACCTCTGCCTTAGCTTGCTGGCGATTCAGTTTCTTTTGCTTCTAATTGATGTAATTCTGCCAAGTACTAAAGGCTTGCAGTTGATCAACTCCTAGATCTCCTGGTCATTCTCATCAAACCAGTCTTAGATGGTTCTTGGTAGAGATTCCAAGTATCTCTTCATGACTGCTGATGACAGTGGAATATATATATAGGTGTTTATATATAAACATATATAATATAGCTGTTTATATGTAAACACCTACTACTAGTTAAGCCCTTGAGCAACTGCAATAGTTGAAAATAGTAGAAAATCTGTCTCAGGGCACTGGGGAAGACACAGTAGACATTGCCTGTTCCTGGTGCTGGCTTTTAGGCTTCTGAAAGCTCCCTATCTTAAGAACAGCACTTTGCAATTTTTGCCATAGAACACATTTATATCTATATCTATATAAATGTGCTCTATGGCATTATCTAAAGGCCCCAGCCAAAATCTTTGGCTCAGATGGAAGTACTGTTAAAGTATAACAGGAGGAAATCTTCCCCTGATCATAAAAGAGTCTACTCTGATTATAAATCATTAAAATGGCTCAAAATCTGCAAAGTGCTGTTCTTAAGATATGGGACCTTTCAGAAGCCTAAAAGCCAGCACCAGGAATAGGCAATGTCTACTGTGTCTTCTCCAGTGCCCTGAGACAGATTTTCTAATATTCCAAGTATTCTCAAGGGCTTAGCTATTAGTATGTTATGGTAATGCTTTCTATTGATAGACCTCTCTATATTTTATTCCTTTGCCCAGTAAAATTGATCTGTTTAAGAAAGATGAGATTTGTTAAGAGTAAGTTTAAATAAGTGCCATTAATATGAAAGGAAAACTTCCTTTAACTTCAAGGAATGTTTGTTTGATCCATCTGACAGCATAGACTAACATGCCTGTTTTAGGGCCTGTGTTATGTTTCTTCAGAATTCATTCCTTGTAGTACCATAGTGTCTTAGTTTTGAGAAGCATCATTAAGCCATGAAAATAATCTGATCTTTGACAACCTTGTAGAGAATTTTATACAAGCTTATTTAATGCATTGGGACTGGACATATTTCACCAGCACCTTGAGAAAAAAAATAGGAATATAGTTTTGATAGAGCAGATGGGTTGTTAACCTTTGATGACTAATTGCACCTCTCTCTCAAAATTGATGCATGTTGAAATATGTTTTGTGTGTCATGGTTCTGCTGGTACTTATGAAAAATATCGTTAAAATACCACTGTTTTTTTTTTCCTTTTGAAAGGATGATAGGAAGGTTTTATGTAACCTTTGCAGAATGTGTGCAAAACTGCATCTTATCTACCATGTTCACTCCAAAACCTTAATTGAGAGGAACAAAATTTGCCTCCCAATTAAGTGGGCACATGGCAATTTCAGAGCTGTTATAAGTTTAGAAACTCACAGTTTCAGCTGCTGAAGTGTAAGATATTGTAAACTGAAGGGCAATGATGGTGTTTATAAACACAAGAAGTTTAGCTTCAAAATAAAAGGATTACCTCACTTTAATAAGTAAACAAGAAGTTTACAAGCTCTGATGATGAAGCTAGTAGAAATCATTTTCTGCAGATACCAAATAGCTCCTCCATAAAGAATTAACAAAACCTGTGGATTAAATGAATGGGGACTGGTCAAAGCATTTTGTCTTTCCAATGTCCAACTTTTCTACATGTTAGTGATGAAGGATATTGATGTTTTTTTCTTTTAAAAATATGAAAATAAGGTGTATTTAAAATGAAAACAATGGTCTATCCTTCCCATGGCATTAGAGCTTATTCAAAAGCCACCATATAAGTTTAAATGAAATTTCTTGTTTTTCTCTACATAGCCCCATGAGTCTCTTTGTTGCTGGTTGGCAATCTCTTGTCACTCATCATTTCCTGAGTCAGACCTCATTTCCTGATTCATTTCCTGAGTCAAACTACAGTCATAGAATGGATCATAGTCAGTTTTTGGGAACCTCAGAGATTTGGGTAAAATTATAAAATGAAATGCATTTCTTAGTCTAGTACCAATTAAATTACTTTTAGCAAGGTGGTAGGTATAATGCTTGGATACCACAGATACCAGAGTGCCCTCAAATGCCATTGACTCCAAGTGAGGATGTTCAGCACTTGCTAATTCAGATGTCACCATATCAGGATGATTGCCAAGTGGGAGTTCTGTGCAGTAATGAAAATATTAGCAGTTAGCTCACTCACTATAGTATGGCAGTATGTCTTCCAGGCAGTTGGGAAACAATACTTACCTTAATAAACATAGAGAACACCTGCCTTTTGTCTATTATTCCTGGCAGGACTTTGATTGTCTATCACTGGGCTCTTTACTGCACTACAAGAAGGAAGTTGGTGACAGCACAAAAATGAGGGTAAGTTATATTAGCACCTGCAAATAAGAATTAAAATGTACTCTCAAGTTCTTCAGAGCTACAAGATTAATTCTTGTTGCTATTCCACACACACTATATATTTTTGTGCTAAAACTGCTGAATTCAGTCATATGTTTGTCTTTGAATTGCTACACCCAGCAAGATTTTAAACAAAAATGCATTTTTAAAGCTGACATTCTTTATTGTTGGGTATAAATATTAGTCTTATGCTATATCAAACATTGGCCTCCATACATTTAACATTTTGCCATCGATGACTTTTTATGAATATCATAAAATCCATTCATTTCACCAAACTTTAAGGCAGTCATGCATCCATATAGAGCTAGAGAGTGCAAATTACATACAGCACAGCTTAATAGGTGAGGGAGAGGCTGAATTTCTCCTATGAGAGTGAGGGGAAGAATTCTAGTATAGAATACCTTGTGTGTAAAAGTGATACTCAATTAATGAATTGAAGATCCATGTGAGATATAAATCATACAAAATAATTCCATTAAATGAATTTGATAGTTGAAAAATGAAATAGTCAAATATCAGGAAATTACAAAATTAAGGTTATGACCTTAACTCTGCCCCTTTGCAGCTATAGAATACAGTATAGTCTCTAATGAAATGATTGCACACTATTTTACTATTTAATTTTTGCCTTGAGCAGAGAACAAAATTAATCATATTCAGCCTATGAGGTAATTATTCATTATTTTGATGTATCCCATAATTCTAGTGTGTGGCCTCACGCCTACTTTGCTGCACACTATCCAAAACTTCCATTAAATAACAACTTTCTTCTTTCTTCATATGCTTTCTTGTATTACTCATTGCTGCCAGATAGGAGCTTTAAAAAGAAAGTTGATAAGTGACAGTGCGACAAAGGTTTCAGGCTAGTCCTGCTAGGATAACTATATTTTTCAGGATTTAGATGTTTAGAACAAATTAACATGTGGTTGTCCTTACTTTACTAACTATAAACTTGGACTGTCTATTTTTTAATATACTCCTAAATTTAGTTTACTTTTATGTTAAAACCACAATTTTTTGCTCTGTATGGAAGATGGAAAACACCAGTTTGTAAATCACATGCAATTTAGTTAAAACGAATTCTCCTTTACTCATATAGTTTACTGTCATGTCAGTAATTTATTTTGGGACAAAGATAGACAAACTGAGAGGGAAGCATAAGGCAAAGAAGAAAAGAAAGAAAACAGAAACAATAAAAAATAATTCTATCCACTAGCTAGTGTTCTGGTTCATTCTTCACTCCTTGCTGCTCCTTGATGTGTCAGCTCTTATGGGGTGTTGAATTTGGCTAATTCACTTATCTTTTAAGGATCACTGATGTCAATATTTTTTTTTTCAGTGGTAGGTCCACTCAGTTGTTTCTAAATTATATGATCTATCTCAAATAACAATTATTAGGGTTGATTCAGGAATTGCTTAGTGAAATTCTATTGGTGGGTGTAAGTTGAAGCATAATGTGGAGACAGTCAAGATAGTGTTTAATCCTTTGAAGTGGGCTAAAACACCCTACACTGAATCATAGTGCCATAATTAAACTGACATCAATATTTGACCTATGTAGTAGGGCACCTTTAGTGCCTGCCACTTTAACGGCAGAAAACAGGCAGCAGCCAGGTGCCTGATGCGAGCAGCCATTTTTGGACCCAGGGATATAAGCTGGGCTGCAGTTTGCTGCAGAAGGAAGGAGGTAACATCAGGATGAGAGGCATCTCCAGCCATAGTCAGGAGGTAAGGGCAAGGTGACACCTTATCCTGGGTAAGATGTAAAACTGCACCCCACCAAGGACGGGTGATCTGGTGGGTATTCTGGTGGCATGGGAGCCCCCAGGAAATGCCAAGTCAGTTACCTCCTCGGTGCAAGGCGGGTTGGGGTACCTTATAACCCCAGGCCAACATCCCTGGTATTGTTCTAATGAGCAGGGGGAGCTCAGGGCTCATTAAGGAGTCCTGAGGCAGAGCTCAGGCTGAAGGAGGGACCTGGGGCTGCACCCAAGTGGCAAGGGAAAGCCTGGGGGTAAGAGAGAGACCCTGAGAGAGGGGCAACAATTAGTAAGATCCTGATAAAGGGGAGATGAACAAAGCAGCCCTGTGAGTGTGGGTGAGTGAGGAGGCCCAGTGGAGGTATAGTGGCTCGGTGAAGAACCAGGACTGAAATAGGCCTATAGTTGTAGAATCACTCAGTCAATGCTCAGATGGGGGTAGTGGGAGACACCCAACAGACTGCTCCGGGGCTGACCAAGGCAAGGAGAGCTAAGCCTGAAGCCAGGCAGGATGAGTGTGGCCCTGAGAGAGGGCAGTATGAAAAAGGCTGGGTGAGAGCCAGTGGAGTAAATGGGACCCCGGTGAGAGAGGGGTGGTACATAAGTCACCCTCTGGGGCTGTAGAGAAGAGCTATAACTGTGTGCCCACTCTGCCTTGGCCATAAGTCAGAGAAGTAACACCAGAGTAAGAGCTACAAGGCATGTGATCCATGGAGGGGAGGTCAGAGCGGGTATTAGGCCCTTGTCAGCAGGGTGAGTAATGGCTAGCTTCCCGCTCTAGGTAACAACTCTCATATTTTTCCATCAAGGAGTGGCAGATGAGCAAAGCAGGCGGTAACCCTAGGAGCAGGGTGGTTGGTGGAGACCTGATGAGGAGGCACCCTGTTACAAGCTAACTAATTTAAAGCTGATTTTTGGTTTTTCTTAGCTGCACTTTGGTCCAGGGTGTAGAAATATTCTATATTATACAGGACTTCATAATGGAGTCTATAATAACAGTGCCAATAATGCATTCTTTATTTTGGTGGCTATACAAAAAAGTAACTTGAATGAATTTGATCTGAAATAAATATTTTGAATTGTTAAAAAAGGAAAATAAAATGGTTTGGGTCAACATGACGTGAAATGTTTAATTTTGCTTTCAGTTATTTAACCCATGTTAGTCTTTTAAAAATTAAAATAACTTCAAGAAAGATGCTATTTCAAAGAGACACAGACAGTTGTAATGCTTCATTCTTAAAATGTCAAAATAAAATATTTTGATTTTTTTTCTGACCTCTTTCCCATTTTTCAGACAAAACTATTCGGTTAAATTGGTCCACCAAAAGGTATCAGCTACAAAATTCCTTACCTCAACTAATGTAAATACTTTTTCTTTAAGTTTCAGTTGCACCTAAACTGTATTTTCATTATTTGCTTAATAACACCAGTAGTAATTATTTAACTTTAATCAGAATGGTGACCTTGCTTTTATAAATGCAATACTCTACAATGACAGTTGGCTGAGAAACAAGAATTCCATTTAAGAAAAAAATAAGCTTATTTTGATATTTGTTTTTATTCCATTTAAGAGTAAAAACAAGATCTTCCAAAACTCTTTACAAAAACTCAGAAAACTTCCAGAGAAGAGATAGAAACCTACCGTTGTCTTTCTTGAGACTGCCAGTTCCACATTCAGAGATCTGAGAAAAAATAAACAAAGTTCGGTGAAACCAATTCATTTCCACAAAAAGGGATATTTGTTTGTAGTTTCAACAAATAGTTTCCACTGGGAAACAATGATCCATTACTCAGTAAACATCCTATGCGTGTTATCTTGAGTTTTGTTTTTGGAGACATTCACTAAGGAGAGTTAGCTAGGTGTGCCACATGTCTGGCTACAAAAGGTTGTTGCAGTGTTTCCATGCTGTAAGCCTTGTTCCTTTTATCAGGAGGACTATTGAAAAACTTGTCTAAAAAACTGGAAATAAAATTGGGAATAGTGTAAAGAACACAACAGAAACAGCAATATTAAAAGTTGAAAGAGAAGATGCTTTGGAGTTAGGGGGAAAGAGAAAGATGGATGAGCCATTCTATAAAAATGTAGAACAACATTACACCAATTTTTAGGCAGTCAGACAGATTATAAATTTTTGATTTTTAAATCAAGAGGTTGGAGAAGCAGAATTCTCCTGTCTTGTCCTAGACTGGCCACTTCAAAGGACTGTTTGTATATAAAGCCTTTATAAAGTTGGTCCCTAAGTACTTCATCCCAGCTGAGCTACGCAGTTTAGAGGAAGTCGTTACTACCACTACTTTATAGTTCTCAGCAGGAGTAAGGCTAAAACATTGTGGGGGTTAGGAACTCTGTAACACTGATGGTTCTGCTTCTGAATTGCTTAGAAATCCAAACTCGGGAAAAATAATTGGTCTTCAGCTAGTAGAGCACTTAAGTTTATATAAATTCCACTGAGCGGGGATGCCCTGTATTTTTCTTTCTATTTCTAAGCCCATCAAGAAAATAATTAATTCTTGTTAATAAAACTGTAGAATTGTCCATGCCCAAATTATCCCTGAATTATCTATTCCTAAAAGTGAATTTAGAAGAAAAAAATAAAGACATGCTTGATACTTTAAAATGATGCCAAATAACTCTCTCTTATTATATCTAATTATGCAATAATTGAATGATTTCCCTTTTCAGGCAGTTCACTCCCAGCTCCTATAAAATAACCCCACTTAAAAAAAAAATCATACTTTCCTGATAAGGTTAATAATTGGACATGAGAAAATTGCATTTTCTAATGAGAAAAAAATTACGAAGAGCTGCCTTGAGCTATTTACAATATTATCTTCAGACAATGCAATAGTATGGTTTCTAATAATTGTCCTATTACCACTGTTTCCAGTATAGTAAACATATAGTTATTACATAGGTATTGTACAATCCCATGTGCTACTCCTGTGGTTGTAAATAATTCTTATACAAAATAAATCTAATATTTCCTTTGCTGTTGGAATGATTGTCTTGAAAAATGAGGTTCTAAAGTGAAAGTCCACTTATTAGGTATATACAGAAATTACATTTAGATAGACCTAGTGAGGAGGTTATCTAAATGCCTAATCCTACAAGCATTCATGGAGGTTAAATTGGGCAAAAAATGGTGGGACCAGGCTAAGTTAGTTCAGATCAAAAGGTGAACTTGGACTGGGAACAGATTAGCCTAATATGTCAAATGCCTATATTTGGAGTGCAGCCTTGGGGCTGGAAAAGCCCAGTCACTCACCTCATCCTGGAGCTGCTCTTTCTACCCCTGTAGCCCAACAAGCCACTAACCCTAGACAGACACCTCTTCATAGATCCACCAACCTCATGCCATGGAACAGTACCCCCCCCCCCAATCCTGTCTGCCCTTCCCCTCAACTCTGAGATACTTACTCTGGGTTTCCAGTACAGTTCCTGGGACTGTCAAATGTATATACCACTGCCCATCTACATTCATGGGGCTTAAAGTGAGCCACTTGAACATAGACCAATTTCAGGAGAAAAGTGTACATGCCCTCTAGCAATAGCTTTTCAATTTTAATTGGAAAATGAAACTAGTAGCCTTCTCACACCCTCAACTCTGAGATACTTACTCTGGGTTTCCAGTACAGTTCCTGGGACTGTCAAATGTATATACCACTGCCCATCTACATTCATGGGGCTTAAAGTGAGCCACTTGAACATAGACCAATTTCAGGAGAAAAGTGTACATGCCCTCTAGCAATAGCTTTTCAATTTTAATTGGAAAATGAAACTAGTAGCCTTCTCACACAAGACTTTACAATTGATTGATTTAGTTTTTGTTTAGATAAGACCTTCTAAGTCAGCATTGAAGTATAGGGAAAATTAGCTTGCCTTCATCCTGTGTGGTGCTCAGCATTTGCAGAGGAGGAGGCTGAGGGGGGACCTAGTGGCTGCCTACAAGCTCATCAGGGGAGATCAACAGCAAATGGGCAGAGCCCTTTTTTCCCCAGCACCACCTTGGGTGACAAGGAACAATGGTAATAAACTGATGGAGAATAGGTTTAGGTTAGAGATCAGAAGGCAATATTTTACAGTTAGGGTGGCCAAATTCTGGAACCAACTTCCCAGGGAAGTGGTCCTCACCTCTACCTTGGTCAAATTCAAGAGGAGGTTGGACGATCACCTGTCTGGGGTCTTGTGAACCCAGCATTCATTCCTGCCTGTGGCAGGGGGTCAGGCTAGATGATCTGTTCAGGTCCCTCCTGACCCTAGCTACTATGAAACTATGAAACCCTTATCTACTTCACCCTAATTTAGGAATTGCTAGTTTCTGGATTCAGAATGGACTGCAGGATAAGCTGTTGGCCTTTTCAGGACTGAGTTGATTCATTAACCAGGAAACTTTTTTTTAAAAGTAAGGTATCTGTGCACTTTAGTTTCCTCCAGCCTTAGACAGCAGCTGAGAAGTTTTTCAAGTTAGCAATTTCATTCTTAGGATATGTGCAAATAATTACATTTAGATTGACCTAACTTGGGTTAGGTTGATCCAAGTTCCAATCTGTAAAGAATTTCGGGAAGATTAGATGGGGGGGCGGGGGGGTGAGGGAATGTTCAGCCCAATCTAACTTAACTCACCTGAGGAGGTGCACTGAGTTAGATGGGGAACAGATTAGCTCAATCAAACAAAAAATCTGTACATATTCAGAGTACAGCCCTGGGGCTGGGAAAACCCAGCTGCTTTCCCAAGCCCTGGAGTGGCATTCTTCCTGCCCTACCCTGCACTGATATGCATTGACCCATAGCACCCTAGATTTGGATTGGGGAGCTGGGAAATGAAGAAAACAAGGAAATGTGGGTGGTCGTAATGGACTCAGGCAGGGTATAATGGGGGAATCAATGAAATATCTATAACTTTGTTGTTTTATGTATGATTTGGATTAAACTTGCATACCTTGTAGCCTCTGCTAAGAGCATGACATTTGACAAGTTTCAAGAAGATTGGTGCAGGGGTTTGGGAGGAACTGTATCCCAAATTCTTGAAAGCCAAACTCATGTAACGGCTGTGTGTTACACCACAGGGGGGTGGTGAAAACTTGAGAGATGGTAGCTCTTACTAAGGCCACATAGCTTGCCAGGTTTCAAGAAGATAGGTGTGGGGTTTGGTGGGAACTGCACCTCAAACTGCGAACAAGCAGAACTCATGACATGGGTGACCCTGTGTGTGTTAAGGTGCAGCAGGGTGAAAGCTGCAGGGATGGTATCCCCTGCTGAGGCCACAAAGCCTTCTCAAGGAGATGGGTGCAGGGGGGTCTGGGACTCTGCACCCCTAGCTGCTAAAAGACAAAACTCGTGACATGGGTGGTTGTGGTACTGACTGTCTCTGTCTTGGGGCAGTTGATTGTCTGTATTGATTCATTCCTCTCCTTAGCCTGGTTTTCTAGGTGCTAATTGATATCAATTAACTGGCTATATTATCTAGGTCCGGTGTATTGAGCTGGTCCCTGAGTGAATCATGATTAACTGTTAACACTGCAGCTTAGCAGCCAGGCCTGTGGTAGTGTCTTCCACACCCCAAGACAGAGACAGTTAGTTGCACAAGCACCCATGTCATGAGTTTTGCTGTCAGCAGCTAGGGGTGCAGAGCCCCAGACCCCCCTGCATCAATTTCCTTCAGAGCTGGCAGGCTTTGTGGCTGCAGCAGGGGCCACCATCCCTGAAGTTTTCACCCTGCTACGCCTTAACACACACAGTGTAACCTGTGGCATGAGTTTTACTTGTCCACAGCTTGAGGGGCAGTTCCCCCCAAACCCCTGCACCTACTTTCTTGAAACTTTTCAGGTTTCCTGCTCTCAGCAGAGGCTACCATCCCTGAAAGCTTCATCCAAATCAGAATTAAAACAACAAAGTTATAGATATTTCATTTATTCCCCCATTATACCCTATAGCCAGATCACCGAGGTGGCTCCAAAGCTCTTTGGAAGCTCTGAACTGCTTCAGGAAGCCTAACGAGGCCAGCACTTCAACCCAGACATGCTGCTTTGGACCCCGAAGTGTACAAAGCTTTTCCAGATCTGAAGCCTCTCACAGCCCTAACTGACAGTGCTCTGGTGTAACAGGCAAGGACTCCAGGGGTAGCTGTGATGTCTCTGGTAGTCACCCTGCTTCCATTATGTCCTTGATCCCTTAAGCATTTTCCCCTTCTGCTCACCTGCCATGCCTTGATGTAAATAAGTACTTGCAAAAGGGAGGCTGACCTTGGGATCCCTGAGCAACGTCTCACCCACTCCTGAGTTTAGGTCTCATTACTTATCACCTTAAAGGATAATCTTTTTGTCTCCTCATCTCCTAGCCGCTACCCATGCCTCACAGCTATTACCAATCAATCAATCAATCATCTCCTATCACCAGCCCCTCTATGGGCTGCAGTCTCCCTGACCCTAACCAATCTCCAGCCCCTCGCTGGACTATGGGCACTCTGGCCCCTTCAGTCTTCAGCTTTGGGCCCCCTGGCCTTCGGTCCCTCTCCTTTGACCCTGGCCCCGATCCTAGGCCAACTGAGACCTATAGGTTCTCCAGCCCTGCTATAATCCCCAGCTGTGGTCCTCCTGATCTTTGGTCCCTCCTGATCCCTGGCCCCACTCCTAGGCCAACTAGGCTCTATGGCTATGACCCTCCTGGCCGATGGCTCTTCCTGAGCTCTTCCTCTCACATAAAGAACTACTGACAGCACTTCGACCCAGACATGCTACTTCGGACCCCGAAGTGTCCAAAGCTTCTCTGGATCCGAAGCTCTGTCTGAAGCCCTGTACAGCCCTATTGTCCCTTTCTATGATGATATGTGAGGAGAAAATTTGAGAGATTCAGAAAGACAAGCCTGTGTGTATAATTAATGAGAGAGATGAGGATTCAAAAGGTAAATGAAAAAATCTAGGTATAAGGATTTTCAAGGTATAAGAATAATAGAAATACAATCTTTGGTGATGTTACTTCAATGTGCGCATGCACGCGCGCGCGCACACACACACACACACACACACACACACTTTCCTCAGGACTATCATATAGTAGTGATTTTGGCTATAATTCTCCACCTATTCTATACAAAGTCTCATGGACTTCAGTGAGAATTCTGCATGGGGAATATCTGCAGGCTCTGGTTAAATAGGGTCTGGATAAACACACATTTGGAGCTGTTTCAAAGAAAGAGGCAGACTCCTGTTTCAAACCACACAGCAGCTATTACACTCTATCAGTTGTGTGTGGAGAAGTTGGAACCTATACAAATGTAGTAAAACTACTCCAACTTTAACTCTGGATGAAGTCCTGTTAAAACTGCAGCTGTTTTGCTGCATTTGTATGATTCTCACCTTGTCCACACATAACTGTTAGAACATAACAGCTGTGGTGTGCTCTTGTGAACAGAAGCCATATCCAAAAATGGCTTATTTGGGTATGTACAGATGTAACAATGTTTCAAAGAGTCCACAGTACAAATGTACAAGCATTTTATAATGTTCTGGAAGTGGCAGAATCAGTCCCAAATGGTACCTCTTAAAATAAAGTACTATTTTGGATTATTTTATTTTTTGTTATCTCTGCAGAAGGAAGGAGGAAGATTGGGATAGACAGCCTGACACCTGTCCAGCTGCTGGTCCCATTGCTGGGCTCCCTTTTGAATCCCTCATCCCTACCACTGAGGCCCCCTGATGCTAGCTTGTTATTAACATGTACTTTATCCTCTGCCCTCTAACCCAGCCATTTGACAGATACATGATCATACCCATTGACTAGTACTACATATTACAAAGAAAAGAAAATCAACTGTATATTAGGGTAAGAAGCACCCCCTTCAACCCCTTGTGCCAGGTTTCCAGTCCTTTAATATTGCTTTTTTTTGTTCCTTTTTCCAAATAGTCATGATTCACAGTTTAGAAGCAAAATCTCAGCTACTAATATGCCTGAAATTTGAGATTTGTGTCAAAATTCCAATGTGGATCTGGATTCTGTCCTGTGCCAATGATAATATATAATTCAAAATGATTGTGTTAGGCCCTCTCTAGTAATGTGTTTTAGGAAATTGTTGTTGTTTTTCTATGGGACACAAAGATTGTAAAGCATGTAGATTGGCATTTTATGGAGGTATGTTAGGAAGCTTTGAAACTGGCCAATTCCACCAAGTCAGACTTCAGAGCCAAAGAGAAAATTGTGCTGAAAAGATGCATCAAAGGGCCCCTGATGTGTTATGGAGAAATTTACACAATGGGAAAAGGAAGTAGCAGCAAGAATCATGGCAGAGCTGGCTAACAAAGAGGGATGTTAAAGTAATTATGTCAGCATTTTAATACAATAGGTTTCTTTGCCCAATTAGAGGGACTATTTGACCAGATTTATAAGAGTCCAGTAAAATGCATACATGCTCCTGGCAACAGGTACTGGAACCCAAAGGAGAGTACTTTAACAATTAGGTTATAGAGGCATGTTCTCACTTGTTTGTTCCCAGCAGTGTATATGCCTTTTACATTAGGCAGTCATCACTTAAAGAAACCAGAAATAATCCTGTTGCAGGAATCAGAGCCCAGAATTCCCCTTTCCCAGGTTACTCTTGTTTGATTACTCTCTTTTTGAATCCATGATTGGATATGCTCAGCAAGGATATTGGGATGACACTCATCCTGCTTCATAGTTTTGGGGTGAAAGATTCCTTCTGAAAAGTAAAAGCTGGAGACTTAGATACATTTAGAATGAGTATGTCTACATGTGCAGTTAATGTGACTGAATAAACTACGGAGCAATTTGTGCCTCAGTAAACTACACCCGGGTGCAATGTCTACATGTGCACCCAGGAAAGCAGCAAATTATGCCAGAGAAGAGCAGTTTAGGCCAGGGCTGCTCCTGCCCTTCTCTGCCCCCCTGCAGCTGCCAGGGGAACTTTCAGGCACAGCTGCATGGTCTCTGGCTGCCAGTGGCAATGTGACCCATGGTCAGGGGAGGAAGCTCTGGGCTAGCAGGGGCCACAGGGGGTCAGGAACAGGCAAGGGGTGGCAGCATCAGGCAGTGGAGAAGGCTGATCCATGAGACACAATTTATTTCCAGGTTAACATCTACACATGTGTTGCTGTACAGTAAACAATTCTGCAGTTGGATAGTACTTGTATTTACAAGTACTACCATGCTGTGGAATTTATTAGTTTCCTGCAGCCTAATAGCACTGCATGTATAGATGAAAGACATTTACTGCTGAGCTAATTAGCCTACTCCACAGAGTCAGCATTTACACAAGTACTAAGTGACTGTGCAGTAACCTGCATTAATGTGGAGTAGTGCTGATGAAGTGGCTTTTTTGTGATGCTGACTATGCAGTAGCCAGAGACTACTGTGCAGTAGCATTGTATCGTGGTTTCTGCCACGTGATGCTACTGTGCAGTAGTGTCAGACTACTGTACAGTTAGGATCTCGTGGAGATGCTACCAGTAAATGCCTCATGTAGACATGCCACCCGAGGAGAAAACTAATATTTTCACGGGCAGGTACTGTCATCACTATTGGAGCAAAAGGTGGGCACTGCCACCACAAGACTTCATTACATGTCAGCAGCAGGGCATATTATACACGATAGTACTGACATTACATAAAATGTTGTAACTTGATTGACATTTTTCATTTTTATTTCTTTTTATTATTAATGACTCCTGCCCAACTGAGCCTAGATTCAAAGATATCTTACTTTTCTGTATACTTCTCCAAAGTGTGTCCTGTTTGGTTTACAATGAAACTGCTTTTTAAGGCTGCCAGTACCTGGGGAAGGTGCTGTGAGCTTGTTTAGATGGGGACCAGAGAGAGACCTGTGGCTGCTAATCAAAGCCAGACAGAGTTCTATTTAAGGATACCATGTTGAGGGGCAGAGAGAAAGACCTGCCAATAGTCTGTTAATGGGGAGAGAATGTGGCGGGGGGGGGGGGGGGCATTGGACAATGAATGCCAGGGTGGGGAAGAAGAGATAAGTCTATCTGAGGATAGCGACACCCCTGTTTATATTTAGGGCTAGAGGTTGAGCCAGAAAGAGGTGGCCTAAGGACAAGCAGGGTTGATTCCATTCTGGCAGTCTCCCAAATTTGTATTAATTTGCATCAAGGCTTGGCAGATGAGGACAGTACTCTGGGAGATGACTGCATTGGATTAGGGTGGACATCATAGTTGCCCTGGGAGGGAGAGCCTGTGACACTACTCATTGAGCTACTGGATATTGTCGTATGGGGGAGGAATCCCTTCACAATATTTTTCAGTAGTTTTACTTTACATAAATAATGTATATATTTATTGGGACAGAGATAGAAAAAAAATATAACCAAGAAGTTAGGGCCAACTGATCAAGCCACTCATCTAGGGTATGGGAGACTTGTGTTCAAGTCTCTACTCTGATTCTACTGAAGTACTGATTTAGATTTGGATGTCACATCTTTCTTTCCTCTCCTCTGATAATCGTCCCTCCACCTTTTGATGGTGTAATGGTAAGCATCTCATTTACACAGGTTGGAGATTCCTCCTAAATGGGTGCATCTATATGAGATGCTTTAATGAGCATTAGACTAATATAATGAGCAGTAAAATATCACCATCTACACATGTGTAGCAATTACTGAGCAGTGTATTAGTCTAATGATCCATTTTCAGTACCTCTAGATACAGGTACGAGGAAAATGGTGCATTAACTAATGCATCGTACTACACATGTAGATGCTGACTGGATCAAATTGTTCCCAGTCAGCAGAGGGCCACAGGGGGTGGGAAAGCTCTCCTGGCTTGGTGGGATGATGCCAGTCATCCATGTGAAGGTCAAGACCAGCACCGATTTTCATGTGCCTGGCAGCCAGGAGAGCTCCCCTCCCACACCCACACCCCCCAAAGGCCAGCCCAATCTCCCCCAGCTGGGATGGAGCTGCCAGCCAAACTGAGCTTGGGGTTAAATTCCCTAGGGCTGGCCCATGGGGTAGCCTGGAGCTCCCCCTGGCTGCTGTAGGGAGCAGAGCAGGGCAGAAGCAGCCCTGGAGTATATTTGTGGGAGTCCAGTGGAAAAAATAATGCATCAGGGAAACCAGCATGGATTTGTGGCAGGTAGATCATGCCTGACCAGTCTGGCTTTGTTTTATGACCGGGTCACAAAGCACTTAGATGCAGGAGTAGAGGTGGATGTCATTTTCTTGGATTTTAGCAAGGTCTTCGATACGGTATTTCATCCCATTCTCATAAATAAATTAAGAGGCTGTAGCATAGATCTTTATATGGTCCAGTGGGTGGCAAATTGGCTTACCCCACTACCAGAGAGTGGTAGTAGATGGGTCGGTATCAACCTGGAAGAATGTGGGTAGTGGGGTCCCACAGGGTTCAGTCATTGGACCTATACTCTTCAATATCTTCATCAGTGATTTGGATGTGGGTGTGAAGTGTACTCTGTCCAAGTTTGTGGATGATACTAAATTGTGGGGTGAAGTGCACACTCTGGAGAGTAGGGAATTAATGCAGGCAGACCTGGACAGGTTAGAAAAGTGGGCAGTACACAATAGGATGCAGTACAACAAGGACAAGTGCAGAGTGCTGAACCTAGGACACAAAAATATCCAGCACACCTATTGGCTAGGGAGTGACCCTCTCAGTAGCATAGAAGTGGACAGGGATCTCAGAGTCATAGTGGATTCCAAGATGAACATAAGTCATCAGTATGAAGAAATCATCAGCAAAGCTAACTGCACTTTATCATGCATCAGCAGACGTGTGACAAATAGAACCAAGGAGTTGATAATTCCCCTCTACGTGATATTGGTCAGACCACAGTTAGAGTACTGCATCCAGCTTTGGGCGCTGTCCTTCAAAACGTATGTTGATAGACTCAAGAGGGTCCAGAGGAAGGCCACTCATATGGTTAGGGGCTTACAGGACAAGCCCTATGAGGAGAGGCTGAGGGCCCTCGATCTCTTCAGCCTCCACAAGAGAAAGCTGATAGCTGATTTTATGGCAGCCTACAAATTCATTAGGGGGGCGCAGCAAGGGATCAGAGATGCTCTGTTCACTAGGGCGCCTCTTGGGGTAACAAGAAATCTTGGTCACAAATTGATAGAGAGCAGATTTAGGCTACATATCAGCAAAAACTTCTTCACAGTAAGGGTGGCCAAAATTTGGAATGGGCTTCCAAGGGAGGTAGTGCTCTCCCCTACCTTGGGGGTCTTTAAGAGAAGGCTGGATAGGCATCTGGCTGGGGTCATCTGACCCCAGTACTCCTTCCTGCCTAGGCAGGGGGTTGGACTCAATGATCTGTTGAGGTCCCTTCCAACTGTAGCATTTATGAATCTATGAATCTATGGACTGAGCTGCTCCTGTTGGTCTCAATTTGCTCCCAATGGGGGTACCCATGTAGATATGTACCAGGGGATGCTTTAATGAGGCTGAATTTTCTGTGCAAAGTCAGGCTCATTTTCTGTGCAGAAAATTCAGGTGCATTAATTACATGTGTAGACATGCCCAATGAGACACATTTTCTGTGGGATTCCTTTCTTCAGGCAGTATAAATTCAATATTAGGCTGCTTATGAGGAGATGCAAGGATCTGGCCTTCCAGCTATTGAATGGCATACTGATAGTTGTATAATCTCAATTGAAATTGCTACTTTTGTAGCATACGTACCAAAAGAAAGGAGTCATAGGAAAAAGAAGAGCTCTTTTTCCTTTTATGCAGATGCATAAAGCCAGCTATTAAGTAAAGAATTAGAAATGACAGCAGAGTAGATGTGTCAAAGATATAGTCAATGAGCTGGATTTGGCCCACTGGGCCCTATAACCTGACTCACGGTGCTACCTCTGGGTCTCACATTGGACTGGCAGGATACATATGGTATGCCCCAGACCAGCCCACATGTGCATGTAGCCCGCATGTGCAGCTCAGGCCCAAAGCACTGCACATGGCATGCAGGGCAGTCTCGCATATGCTGCACACAATTTGTGGGGTCGGGGCCCATGTGTGCTCGGATGCTGGAGCCAGTGCATGAGGTGAATGTGGGATCTGGGATTGATCTGAACATCATGCCCCATGGCTGATCAGTGGGTTGGATTTGGCCTACTGGCTGGCCCCTCCACACTCAACCGGTCCATGGGCTTGGCATAGTTTGATACCTCTGCACTAACGCTATGAAAAAGTGCTACACAACATGAACAAATATACATATTTTCATGATTCTGCTGGGATATGCATCTGGAAGTGAAATATTTTTCCATTTTAGTCATATCTGTTGCATCTACACAATTATGCTGGAAATATCATTACAGTGGATCCTTTAAAGACGTTTTGTTTTTTTCCTGTTTCCATTAAGACCAGGAAGGAACATAAAGAACGATTTTTCTCATGTTTGGTTCTTCTGTTTCTTACCTTGGCTGAAACAACACTCAACTTCTGACCTCAGATTCACTGCTAACTTTGTCAATGTCCAAGAGTTATTTACATTTCATAGGACATTCTTTGAGGTGGCAAAATGTCTTTTATGGCCCTAACTATTATATTCTCTGAGCAACTCCAAATTAATTAAAGTAATAATAGCAAAATTACAAATAAACACACTCTCTTCATTCTTTATCATTCAGAAAAAGCTTGAAAGATAGATTAAGGAAGTTGCTTTTTCCCCACCTGGCCTTAATTAATACCATAGATTTGTTATTATTTCCCTGAATGTTTCTAGTTGTTCCTGCTTTTCCTTTTCTTAAATAATCTAAGGCATTTACAGATTTCAACTTGGATATCCCTATGATCCAGAATCCATTTTTAATGTCTGTATGAGTTACACATGCAAATCCAGTATCCACAACTGCATGATTTGTGTGAGTAATTTTGACTAACAGTTTTAATAATTTGGAATTTGTACTAATTTCAACAGATGCAACATTTTTATCCTATGTATACTGTTTATTCCACACTCACCCTATGCCTCTCAACAATGCAGAGGTTTTCAGATAAGCCTGGCAAACTGAATTTTTCTTTGTAGCCAATTGGCAGCATATTTTATCACTGTGTATAATACATTTGGGCTGGAATTATTCCATCCACCTGCTTAGAAAAACAGGGGGTGGGGGAAAACTCTTAGTCAGTCTTTTGAGGACTATCATGTCCAGTTTTCTTAATAGTGAAACAGATGTCTGGGATTTAGAATTAGGAGTGTTAAATTAGCAATGATTCTGTGCTTTCCACTGTTTAAACTTAGATGGTTCCTCTGCCTTTTCCTTCAGTTGAAAGATTTGGAGAAATCGAGATTAGTACATTGCATTATACTTGAAAAATAAATCAGTGTTCCTCTCTCCGTTTTGTTTTTTAAATCTGCTAGGTTTTTTTTTTCTTCCCCTGAAGCTTGAGGGGGAAAAAAAATTGAATTATGGCTTGGTACAGACATTACACTTAGGGGGTGATAAGTGCTCAGAAAGTGGTCTATAGCATAACCAAACAGAAGTTCATTCTAAAAATGACAGATCCTGATCTAAGATAGACCTGGATAGATGTAGTATCAGACTAAATCTCTTTAAGTTAGAGTGCTCTATTGAACATCTGTACCAGATACCATTGCAACTCAAGTCAGGTCACATTCCACCAGCATCCTATGTGACTATTCTGCACCCTGCTCCACCCCCCCCCACCCCCAGAGGGCAGCACTCTAACCTTGGCATGAAGTTGTCTGCTCCATCACCTCACATTGCCCACTTACAATCCAGGCCCCAGGCCACAAAGTGCTGGAAATATTTATGTTCTTCAGCACTGAGCAGAGCAATGACCCCATCCCCTTACTTTCCTCCCTAGTCTCCCCCCACCCCATCCTGGAGTACAGTCAAAGCACCAAGTTCCTTTCCCTTCCTGGCCTCTGGCACTTAGAAACCTATGTTCCATTCAATGTGAATATAAATCTGTCTGATTGGCATCTCCCTGCCATATCTCTTAGGGTCATGCTGAACTCTTGAGATAAGCGAGTTTAACTACAGCTGCCCTGAGAAGACATGCAGAACCACCTCTCCCTCCCACCAAGCAGGCACAGAAAGGCACTGAAAGGGTTTATTGGGCTCTTCAGGCAAAGTGTAAAAATCAGTTACAACTGTGGGTGCAAAGTGCCCTGCCCTGACTGGCATCATCGTGGACCTGGTTGGCAGACAGAACCTTGAGGTCAGGGACAAGAGATAGCACACAGTTATGTCTGAGAACCGCTACACTTGTGGTACAGCGGGAATGAGAACGCTGCCCTTGCCCCTTGAAAAACATCTCCCAGTCCAAGAAGGGGACAGATGTAATGGCAGGACTCCCACACTGGAACTGTTATCTCAGCTGCTTCACTCCTGATGCCAGGGTGGTTTCCAGGTTGTGCACCTGGAGAGGCTGGCAAGTGGCACAATAGCACTTTCCCTGCTCCCTTCTGATTTGATCCATGGGTGAAGTCCATTAGGTGCTGGTGGATTCTGATTCTCACAGCACAGGCAGTCACTGTACTGGCCACTCCTGCAATCATAGTCTCATCCCAACCCTGGACTGCCACCACCAATGCCTGAAATCAAAACACCCCTTCCCCCACCACCACTCCCTCCTGGAGTATTATCAGTAGAAGAACAGTGATGGAAAGTCAAGAGCAATGCACAGCAGGACTCTTTCTGGCCACCAGGGGCTGGGAAATTCTCTCTGGGTCAGGTCACGGGCTAAGCAGCATGCCAGTAGAGGTGGCAATCATGAACTTTTCCAGGAGTGTCATCTCATAATAGCAGAGGCACAAGTACAACTTGAGATGGATTCTCATCTTGAATGACAACTTGGGTTTCCCTAGTGTGCCATCAAATCAGATGGCCCCTCTCCATCAATCAAGATGCTCCTGAGGGATCATGTCCAGCAACAGAAGCACAGTGTATTGGCTTGGGTTACTCCAGGAGAGTCAGAAAAGCTCATGCCTCCAGGCATGACTGACTGTCACCAGAGAAATGTTGGGAGCAGAGACCCAGGTTGTCAGGGACATGGGGCCAAAATACCTCTTCTGAAAGGGAAGCACAGGGGAGGGGAACAGCATAAGAACCTGGCTGTCTCAGCCACATCCCATGCAAGCAATATTGGGACCTAGATACCACTCCCACAGGGACCCAGCATTGAAACCTCTCTCCTGTAAGAGGGGGACAGGGTAAGAGGAGTGTTGTAAGAGCCCCACCAGAATTCCCTGGAGTGGGCAGGAACTGATGTTTACAAAAGGACTGCTGAGGTAAAGCAATGGCCTTCGGAGGTGCAGGAATGGGGGCTCCAGATGGCCGCCTGCTGTTTGGAGTAGATAATTCCGTGCTGCTTAGGAGCTGAGAGAGTCACAGCACAAAGAGAGAATTTGTGCACAGAGTCCTAGACCATTTGACATCCACCTATGACTCCCTTGACTGGCACCAGCGCCACGTCCCCTAGAGAGCCCATAGTCCTCGTGGGTAGGCTGCTGCCCAGCCCCCCACAGCATAGTGAGCCCCACTCCAGGGACTCTTCACTGGTGAGACAGGAACAGGGGTCCTATGTGAGCCATCCCTGGATGGTGGCTGTGGAGGAATACTCCCCAATGCACCCTGATTTGGAGATGCTGAGGGATTACGGGTGCTTGGACAGGAAATGTGGTGTGTGAGAGCTGCTGACCTGTAGTCTGAGGAGGCAGAAAGGCATTTAGAAGGGCCCATTCTAAGAGGCAATATTGGGAAAAGAGAGTGGGACTAGGTAGCATGAGACCCGATGGCAGAGCCATCAGGGACACTGCCCTCCCTCTGAACCCAACTTGCTATCCCTGACCACTGGTGGCCACCTCATATGTGCAGGTTGTTCAAATGGTTCAAGACCAGTTCCCAAGGGGTGCAGGAGTGCTCAGAATACAGGGGACAGCACAGCGAATCAGCCTGCAGGTGTGGGATCTTCAAGGGGTGAGACAGGGCCCTGCGGGCAGGGCTTGAGGAACTGAGGGTCCCATGAGGGAGAGCCAAGAGTCCACAATGCCCATTCCCCAACCTATCCCAGCATCCAGTTCCTGCTCCACAGCTATCTCAGATAGACAGTGGGACTGGTATCACACACCTGTCCAGCTCCTAGTTAGAGAAGTCCCTGCTTTTCACTCCTGACCCCTGAAAGTAGGGTGCCAGGTCAAAAGCCCCCCATTCCATGCCTCCCTTCCATGATTTCATGTTTTTTGAGTTCATCCCCCTGTGGTATTCTCCTTGACCCAATCCCTCTGCCCCCCCCCCCCTTCCTAGCCACCCCTTCCAGGTACTTTTTCCCTTTTCTAAATCCTTTCCCCACCCCCTCTAAAAGGTTTGATGGTGTGTATTAATAGAGAGGAAGAACCAAGCTGAAACACAGGCAATGTTCAACAGGTTTTCTTTATTAAACTTGAAAAGTTTGGCAGCTGCAACAGTTTAAACAGAGCAGCTCTCTTCCTCATGTTGCATTTCCCCACAACCCAGTATGTGCCATTGGAGGAGGTTGGGGAGGAAGAAGGGAAGGGGAAGGGGAAGGGGAAGGAGAAGAAGTGTGCCCAAGTAGCCTGGGTTGTAGATATTGCTTCCCGGGATGCAGGGCCAGAGGAGCCCGGGGCAGGACACCCATGGCCCAGTGCCAGGGTAAGGGTACTCAAAGAGGTACAACCTCACTCATCTGGGGAGGGCTCCCAGTCCATGGGGCTGAGGAGGAAGTCAGCCATGGCTTCATGGATCTGCACAGTCTGCTGCTGTGGGACTGCCCCTCTCCCTCACATCAGTGGAGGGCTTGCCCTCTCCCTTATCTGTGCACCTCACATGCTCATGCTGTTAGGCCCAATCCGTGCACTGTGCCTCTTTGGCCCAGGCTCTGCAGAAGACCTCCCCCATGTCTCTCAGATGTTGTGGAGGGCACACACAGTGACAATGAGTCACATCAGATTCTCCTCATTCACCTAAAGGCACATGCTGAGAGCGCACCAATGCACCTTGAGTTGGTTGCATCATCATGCGGCACTGCTCAGACAGCAGTTGAAGTGCTCTTTCCAGCATTCCAGCTGCCCCCCAAAGGACTTGATCAGTCAGTGCAGGTGGAGATAGGCCAGGTCCCTGATGAGGATGGGGATATTGACATTCCCAATGATGAATTTGGAGACCCTGAGAGCATAGCACCCACTCTTCATCCCCCCAAGGAGCAGGGAGTTGCAGAAGACATAGGCATCATGGGCACTGCCCACACAGCCAAAGGTTTTGGTGAAGTGGCCCTGGTGGTTGACAGCACTCTGTAGGACAATGGAGAAATCATCTTTGCAGCTGATAACTACCTGGGGAGCATGAGCCAAGCAGAGGAGAGGGATATGGATGCTGTCCATGACCCCCACACAGTTGGAGAAGCTCTTACAGTGAAAGCCAGTGACCACCACCTGCAAGTTGATAAGGTGGAAGAAGTTGTTGGCCAGGACATCCTGGATGATAAGACACACTTTGTGGATGACTTCTCTGGCCATGGTCTTTCCCATGCCAAACTGGTTGGTGACCTAGCGGTAACAGCTGGGGGTGGCTAGCTTCATGAATGCAATAGCCACCCACTTCTCTGAAGTAAGGGGTGGCTGCATGATGACATCCTGGCACATGATGTGGGAGACCACCTGGGTGACAAAATCCATAAAGGTGCATGCAGTGCATGCAGAAGGTCTGGAGCCACTTTTTGTCATCCCAGATGCCCAGGACAATCTCCTTCACCAGTAGGTTTTAGTGTTGTGGGTCCAGAACTGGTGCTCAATGGTCTGCAGATGGGGCCAGAGCACCCTGGTGTCCATGGCATTCTGGGTGGCTTTGAACTCATATGCCACATGAAAAAAAATATATATCATTGGCCCAGTCCAGGATGCTTTGTGGCCACAGGGATGCAGTGGGTGGGCATTTGTGGGATGACTGGCTAGTGGCTCATGGGCATGACAGCACATGTGATGGTGAGCTGCTGTCAAGCCCATATGTGCCCTTGTGATGTCCCACAACCTCTGGGCAGACATTCAAAAAGCCTGAATTGATTCAATCTTTGCAGGTTAGTCTAACCTAGCTAGGCTAAATCGGTTTTGCAACCTGACATACATCACAAAAATGCAGGCACATGTCTGCAGTGGCTCAGACTAGAATCCAGGGGGCACTAAAGCAGCTCTCCCTTCCTTTCCCAGCATGGAGCTGAGGGGGGCATGGCCAGGCTCCAGCAGGAGCTCAGATTAGCCCAGCAGGGAATTGATAAGTGTTTATCACCCAATTAAGAAAACAACAGAGGGACATTACCAGTTACTTTTTGATTCAGCCTGTTGATTCTACCTGTTGATTCAGTACGGACTGTAGCCAGCATGTGGTCTGCTAGCCAATACACAGACACCTCATCAAGAAGGCATAGGGGAGGGAGAATTCCTGCTTAGCAGGTAGTGAAGAGGGATGGGGAGAAGCAGCCCATAGTCTCTGGAGCTCCAGCCAGAGACCAGAGGGGAGGGGCCAGCCTTCCTGTGGAGCAGAGAGCCCCACACACTCCAGAGAGCATGCTGGGATGCTGGGGGAGTCTGGTTTATCTTAAATCAGCAAGGGGTTTGGGACAGACATTGCATAAACTGGTTTGAGCCAAATCAGTTGTCTGATATTACATTTAATCAGGTTTATCTCAAACGGTTTCAGCCATACTCAAACTGGTTTATATGCACTGAACATCTCTTCTGTTACAGGTTTAAATCAGTTTCTGATCACTTAAGCCAGTTTATGTGTACTGTCTGTCCCTATCCCTGGAAAGAGTCAAGCAAGGCAACCAGAAAGACCCACCACAATTCCTGTGTCTTCTTGCTTGGGCATGGGTAGTGGAATGCCATGGCAGAGTGCAGGCTGACCAGGACATGGAGGCACATACAAGTCATGACAGCAGGTGCTTGTGCTCTTCAGGGGCTGGTCACAGAGGAGGGTCCATGGTGACACAGGGGTCGGAGCCATGGTGGCCTATGCCCAGCAGCCAAACAGGGGTGGCTCTCCTGTTTGGTTCCATCCAGGGGTGTTCAGCAGCCAAGGGAGCATGAAGGACACTATGAAAGTGTACGAGAGCAGCTCCTACCCACTGGCCTTGTCCAGTGTGGGCAGTCTCCAAGACCACCCACATAACACGGTGAACATGTGTTCCATTCAATCCCAACCTAACATAGAATGCTTATAATACTTAGAGCATTTGCACCTTGGCCATTTTGAGAATCTGTACTTAGCCTATCTGATTCACGGGCATGATTGTGTTTCCTCAAGGTGCTTGATTTTCCTTTCCAAGGAACTGTTCTGCCATAATTACAGGTTTTTGACATATGGTTTGTGTGATTATACCCCTCTCTTATGATGGTGTTAATAAAATTGTATGTGATTTGAATACATTGTAACTAATAGATTACTTTCAAAGAGTGAATCCTTACCTATTTTATTGTAAAACACTTTTCTTCAGACCCATTGTTTTAAACCACACTTTCCTTTCTCATTTATGTTGGCACAGTCTACCTGACTATTTAGGGGATGCATTTGCTCTCCTACATCTCCATCTATAATTTTTTTTAAGTTCTTCTTTCAATCATATTGGTCCCCATTGCTCTCATTTGTTAAAAAACTGCAGTGCTGAATGAGTTTATGAAACCGTCAAATGAGCTAGATAATCTTAAAAAGACAGGAGAACTATACTTTTGCTGTAGGATCATACTTTGATCAAGATTTGTATCTACAGAGAAAAAATAACATTAGCTATAAATGCTGAAATAAATTACCTATAAAGATACCTATAAACACAGAGACATAACTACTAAAATAGTGTAGAGCATAGCAGAAATTTCAAAAAGGACTTGGTTGTCATGAGGTTTCTAGCTTGCATTTGCAGTGTAAAAAAAGGAAGAAAAGAAATTAAGAATTTTTCTCTAAACCAAACACATTTCTGGTTTCCTATTACCACCTAATCTTATTTTAAAATAAATGCAAAAGGTAGGGCCAGATCACTGTCCTTCATAGTTGCTGGGTACAAAGAAGAAAGGGAATTGGGATCCCAAAGAACTCCATTGTGCTTCTCTTTCTGGAATGAGTTTTATTCTAACTAATCCCTTGCAATATAGTAAAACCTTGCAACTCTAACCTCTGAAAAATGGGTAGAGTTCCCTATCCCTCCAAAGGCTGTCCATCAGAAGGGAGAATTTGGAATGAAATCCTTTATTATACTGGAGACTGTAAAAAAATAAAAAGGCTGCCAACATGTTCTATACCCCCATCAGAGGACTTTCCTCTGGAGAAACTGCAACCTTGGGAGGTCTGATTGAGTTCTGCTCCAAGAAACATAACAAAGCTGGTATCTTTTTCTCAAAGTAATGGACTCAAAATTGAAATAAAACATTGAAAAGGCAAAGCTTGAAGCCAACTTACAATTTGAGCCCTGTGAGCATCCTTATTCTTAATATAGGATTTATAGCTTCCTATCACTCAGTTTTTGCAGAATTTCACAGGAATAAAATGCCTTTACTCAAAAGTAGGCACATTTTGAAGCCAATCCCTTGATTTCATTAGAGAGATGCTAATCATGTATTGGCTATTTACCACCCAGTATGGGAACTAGTTGATTCCAGCAAGGACCAAAATACAAGTGATTTGAAGTAGTCTAGTGCTTCTCTTGTGGTCTGGATAAATGAATAACTTCAGTTTCCAAGATTGTCAATCACACACTTTTCACCTACACTAAAAATGTATCCTGAAAAGAGAGATACCTAAAATGAGGCAGCAATCTCTAGTAGAAGCTTTGATGGGATTTGATTGTTTGCCAGAGTACTGAGAAGTTCAACAGCATTCTCTTCCCTCGCTTTCTATATTATTCACGTACAGTATCCTCACTTACTATAACCACAAAACCTGCCTAATTATGACATTAAGAAGTCGACTTTTAATTTGTGTAATACCATATTCTCATTAATAAAAATGTTTACTCTAGACATCTGTTTACTAGCCATAATTTTTTTTTCCAGAAGAAATCTAATAGTAGTAAAAAAAAAACCCTTTCCAATAAATTAATGCTACAGATGTTTTGTTGGATGTTTTAATTGGACATTTTTATTAATGAGAATATAATAATGTTTAAAACCAAGTACTAAATACAAAATATTTCACTTATATGAGGCTAAAGCACAGCAACAGCAATGGAAATAGAAACCTTCTTGTCTTCTTATCCTAAAGTAATGTAGTAGCTAGTAAGTTCAACCCTGATCTTCAAGGAGGGTTTTCATGAAGTCTAGGTGCTTCAACTGTGCTCAGGACTAGGTCCTTTTTCATCTACTGGGTTCTATAGGTTCTCCCCGACCCTCCCCTTCTAAGTGGGGCTGAGATAAACTCTTTTTCAACTTCTAGAATATAAAAGATTATTTCAAACTGAGTTTGTCCCCAAAGCTCAGACCTCATGAAGAAGGCATTCAATTTGAAAGCCTGCCTAACTTTATCCCAACTGTGAATATTGTCCAATAAAAGATATCACCCCAAAGTAAATGCAATGAAATATCAGTATAATGAACTCCAGCAGACGTGCTAATGTAGTTTGTGTCACAAATCCATCCATGGGGAACCCTAGAGCCCTGAGTTTCTCCCCACTGTGCTGCCACTCACCTCCAAGGACAGACAGAAATTGCCTTGGGATAGCTTGCCATTTCAGCACCCAAGGTCCTCTGCTTTGGACCTGGACTATACAGATTCAGTGAAGGATTTCTGCTGGCTGCAAGTGGCCTCTCACTTGATGGCTTTGGAAGGAGAAATTATATGTTCTTGCCCTCTAGGAAGAGGGTCAGCATGGAATATCACCTGCCCAGCCACCACCCTTACCATAGGTATCCAGTAAGGAGACCAAAAACAAAATAATTTATTATAAAAGCAGAACAAACATAAGAAACCAGCAGCCATATGTTGAGATACAGAGATATAAGAGTAAACAAATGCAAGAAAATACCAGAACATTGACGTGCTCTTACCCTATGCCTTACATCCAAAACACAGTACTTAGTCAGCTTCAAGGCTCTGAATGCAGGCCGTGGCTCTCACCCTGCTGGACAGGGCCTCCTGCAGTCCTCTCTCAGCTTGGTACACCCAGCCTCCTTGGGTGGGGGACTCAGCCGCTCCCTGGTACCTGGGTAGACTGAAGATAAAAGCGATGCTCTCTACTTAGGCTAAGTACCTTTGCCAGTCTAACTATATACAAATGGTGCTCCTTCATTTCTAGGGAACTTAAACTATGCCAGTAACTTCCTGACCCCACAAGGGTCAATATTTACCAGACTACCTTCGTGCATACTTTTTATGATGCAGATCTGTTAATCTGATATGCTGTCTCTCCCATATGATAGTTTGATTAGCTAGGTGTTAGGCTTCTTTTGTAAGGTAAATATATCATTGCATGACCAGAACCAGCCTGGGAGATATTGTTTATATATCATCTCTTTCTTTTCTTTCATCCTTTCCTCCTCATTCCCTATCCTATGTTTCTATAATTTTATCAACAATAGAATTATCAAACACCCTCTGGTGCCATCAGCATATCATTATCTATGCTTATGTACTCATTGGGCATGTCTACATAAGATGCTTACTGTGCAGTAGCCTAACAAAACTATGCAGTAGCGTGCTGGTCAAAAACTGTGCTAATACACTACTGCACAGTGTTATTAAGCTACTGTGGAGTAAGTATCACAAAAAAACCATGTGCTGTTGCTAGTGTGCAGTAGTGCGAGTTACTGCACATTTAGTTAGTACTTGGTTACCCAAATACTAAATTTAATGTGTAGTAACTAGGTCGCATTAATGAATGTGCCTGTTGAGTGTCACTCCAAGAACTACATCAATTTCTCACAAAACCTCCACCCATTTCTATAATATATCACACACTAGTTCTGCTGATAGTTTGACATTTGGTTGCTAGGGTTTTGTTGGTAGTATATTCACTTTTGGCCAGTGGTTGGTGATTCCAGAATGGTTAATAATTCTTGCAATCCTACCATTTGAATGGCACAAAGAATGTTGAAGTTAAGAAATTATTTTATTCCCAAATTTGCTAAAACTTTACAGATCAAGAATGAACAAATGTGTATCTTGGTAGTATGAATGATTCTTTTGATTCAGTGACTGAAACACAGAACTGAAGTTAAATGAAAAGCATTTTCCTTTCACATTTTGTATTGTTTTGGAGCCTAAGTGATGGCCAGAAGTTTACTATGAGCAAAGCAATTTTTCTTTCTGTCATCTTCATCCTATTCTTTAAACATACAAACAGAAACTTGGTTTCTTTGCACAAGGCAGTACAAGTGGGCAACATAATGGGGGGAAAGGGAAATTTTCCATGATACAAATAGCCATATTTCCTTTTAACATTTGATTTAAACTGTTGTAGTATTTGCTATTGAAATTTATTCTATTGGTTATAACATCACACCCCGAGCTTGCAAATTATGCTAATTAAACTGAAATTCAGGGCACTGAAATTTGTTATACTGGAATGCAATAATCAAGGTTTGTACTGGAGATGGGCCAGAGATTTACTTTTTTTAGTTCTATTGATATTTTCATTCTAATGAAATTTATTATACCAGCATTTTGCTGTAAATAAGTGCTTCTCTTAAGGGTTCAGCAAAAAACACCCATCTTTCATATTGATTAAAAAAATAGAAGCTAAATATATTAATCATCTCTCTCAGCAGAATTCCTTTTATAACTGGGGAAGGAATACAAATTTTGATTGTGTGATGAATTAGCCAGCCAGAAGTTAGAGAATACTTGGATTATTTACAATTCACACTAAATTAAAATGACAAAATGTGTGCAGAATATCTTTTGAAATGTCATCTCTCCCTATTTTATCTATTTAACAATGGCACAGTGAACATAAAATGCCTTAAACATAATTAGATAGTTATTGTGTAATGTTACTACAGATCAGGGGTAAACATGTCTGGATACACATCAAGAGTAAGTAATGCCTGACCAACCTGATTTCCTTCTATGACAAGGTAACAGGCTCTGTGGATTGAGTGGGTAGGGGAGTACTGGTTGCTGTGATACCTTGATTGTTGCAGGGCTTTTGACACTGTATTGCATAACAGTCACATTAATATGCTAAAGAAATGCAGACTAGATGAGGAACATACTGCAAGGTGGATATAGAAGTAGTTGGATCCTCATCTCCAAAGTGTAGTTATTGGTGTCTTAGTGTTTAGTTGAGAGGCAGAATCAAGTGGGGTTTCCCAGGGTTCTGTCTAAGATCTAGCATCATTAATGATTTGTAGGATGGGACTGACTGCAAATGTAGCAAATTAACAGATTACACAAAGATGGGGGCAGTTGAAGCAACTTTGATAGGATAGGGATTCAGAATGACCTTGATGAATTGAAGAAATGATTAAAAAATAATTTAAATAAATTCAATAAGGACAATGTGAAGTCCTGCACCTTAGGGCAGAACAATCATATGCACAAATATAGACTGAGGAAACAACTGCTTAGCCTGCAATACTGCAGAAAAGTACCTGGGGTTAATCTTGGGGTAAGCGAAATATAAGCCAGTTGTATGTGCTCTTGTTGCAAAAGAAAAGCCAATGGTGTATAGGCTGTATTACAAGGAGAATTTATTCTAAGTCAGTGAAGGTGATTCTTCTTTTCTCAGCTCTGGTAAAGCCTTGCTTGGAGTTCTGTGTCAATTATAGGTACCACACTTCAAGAAAGACTTAGAAAAAATTGAAAGAGTCCAGCAGGAAACAACAACATGAGCTGAGGTCTAGGAAACATGATTTACAAAAAAAGTTGGAAGAACTGAGGTTATGTAGTCTGGATAAAACAGGGGCTTGGGGCGGGGAGGGGGGGCAGGTCAATGGGATGGGGAAATATTCTCTCTGTAGCCACAGAGGACAATAAAAGGAGTAATGGCTTTGAAGGGGAAGGGGGCAAGGGAAATTTAGGTTGGATATTAGGGAGAGATTTTCACTATGAGGCTCCAGGCAAATACTAGCCAGATAGTGCGATTAATGTGTTAATTTCACCATAAATAGTAACACTGCTACATATTTAGGTGATTTGTATCTATATAAAGTGGCAAACCATCCACAAAGATATTCCACAAAATATACAGAACATCTTTGTTCTTGGCTTGTATGGCACTGTAACAAGGTGTACCTCACGAGGTGGTCATGTCACCTTCTGGTGGCTCTGTGGTGACTATCTCTTTATTCCATACCCCTAATCTAGCCCCTCTTTCACCTGCCATGCATTGATGTTAGAGTTAATAGGTTATTTAGGAGACTGCCTTTGGGTAAAAAGGGTCTAACTGAGGCTGCCCTGCCTTCCCTCCTCATTCCCTGGCTATTGACTTTCCTGGGTAGTGTGGGGATGCCTTTCTGTTCCTTGCTATCTCCCCCTATCTTTAGCTGGGGGCTTCAACCTTGTTGGGTCCCAAACCACCTAACTTCAATCAGGACCTCTGCCTCCCTCTGGGGCTTCAGCCCCCTCCTGGGCCTCTACATGGTAGAGGCAGCTGGCTACCTCCTTCTCCAATACCCTCACAAAATATTAGAAAAGAGTTAACAACAGCAAGAACAACAAAGTGAGGGGAAACTCCTGGGGTGCTGAGCACTTGGCTGTATGGCCTTTGTACCTCCCCTCACAGCTGTCTGGGTCCACTGGGTGTTACCAACAAATAAGCAGAGAAAAAGAAGAAAAGCAAACCCCTATTGGGTCAATATAAATGCCCCTCAGCATGCACTTTCTCTGCCAGACTCCTTCTGGGCCAATATAAACAATTCCTAATCTTCTGGGTGCAGTCCCCAGGACTCCTCCTCAGTTAATAAAACAATCCTCAGCCTTCTGGATGCACTCACTCTCCCAGGATCCTTCCTAAATTAAAATGAAAAGTTCTTTGTGTTTCCTGTGTCCTCATTCATTCTCTTTCCATCATCAGAGGTTCCTCCTCTCAGACCACAGCCCCTCTTGCTGGGCTTAACTTCATTCTTGTCTTCCTGTAGGGCTCCATCCTTCTCTCTTGCAGGTGCCAGTCTCCCTTCCTCAGCCTTGAGGAAGGGTTTATTCCCAGTTAATCCCCTCCCCTCAATCAGCTGCCTAGTTGGCCCAGTTTCCTGTTATTGTTTCTTTAGCTATCTAGCTGAAAGCTGGATTTTGCAAAGAAAAAGTGGGGAGAGGGGATTAGGGTTTGCTTCAAGCCTGTCATGACTCCTTGAGGGGTTCCTGCTCTTACCTGCAGCTGGCAGCTTGCTCAGCCTGCTCATCACTTGGTGTCTTTTCTAGCCACTGGTGTCTCAGCCCCTTTGGCTGGGTTGTTACAGTACTCCTCCCCTTCCACAGGTAGCCAATCCTCTCCCTTGGGCTACAGAACTTCTAGCCTTAAAGGATGCTGACAGGCATGGGAAAAAACAAAACAAAACAAAGCACTGCTTTACCAGAAGAAGAATACAATCAGTTTGACCCGGCTCCCCAGTGTCTGTGTAGCTTGCATCCTTTAGCGGGGCTTTTTGACACCTTTATCTAATAGGTGATTTGAATCAGCTATTAGATAAAAATGCCAAAAAGCCTTTCTAAAGCACATGAGCTATACAGATGCTGGGTCAAAGTGATGCAGTTCCTCATCTGGGCATGCATTGCACTCAGTGTGGGGGCACGCCGAGCTAAAAGTAAAGCATTGTTCTTTCTCCTCCCCCCGCCCCCCACATCTGTAAGCACCAAAGAGACCCTGCTGCTTTCTCTCCCCTGGTCCTCTACTCTCTGTAACACTAGGGTTAGTATGGCCCTAGTCCCAGTGCTAAAAAAGGGTTTCCAAGGAATGAGGTTTCAAGATCCCCATTGGAGGTTGTGGGGCAGGGGGGTGAGGAGATGAGGGGCTCCCCTTTCCTGGAACCTGTGAACCCATATGCCCAGAAGCCTTTTGTACCCTGCAGCCCCTGTCTTGGACCAGATAATTGTCAGCTGTGGTCCCGGGACAGCTCCAGGTTTTGAACCTACCATCACAAAAAGGGGTTGAGCAGCCAGAACTCTGGTGCATATCATGCTGGTTTATTGCTCCTTGGTGTGTCTACACATGCACCTGGGACCACAGCACATTGAGCCAGTCAGATAATCTCCAGCTGGCAGGGGGCCTGGAGGTCAGCCTGCTAGCCCAGGACTGCTCCAACCCAGTTCAAGGTGCTGCAGAGAGGCTGGCTGGGGCATGAGGGTGCTCCAGTACATGATTAGCCACCAAGCAGGCCACACCTTGAAGCACCCTCATGCCCCAGCCAACCACATCGGCATCTACATGCTCACTGTTGCAGAGTAAAAAACTCCATAGAAGGATAGTACTTGTATTTACAAGTACTACTCTCCTGTGAGTTTATTAGTTTCCTGTGCCTTAATAGTGCCACATGTGTACATGCTGAGATGTTTACCATGGAGCCATTTAGTCTACTCCACAGAAAATGTCTCATGTAGACATGCCCACTGTGTTTTTAAAGACTTGCATTGGCCACTGAATTTTGCAAGGAGCCCACTAGATTTGGTTTGTGTTGCTCATCCTCTGAATAGGAGTGAAGGATTTAGCTCCTCAGGCAATTTATGTAGAAAAGTATTTATCTTATGAATCTTTGTTGCGCCTGGTCATGAAGTAGATGTTAAGGTACTGAGCCATGTTAAAACTGAAGCATTACTGTGATTTGCCCAGAAACAGAACTTTTAGTTTCTAACAGAACATTAGGATAAAAAAGATGAAGAAGAAAAAAATGGTGGCCCTTATTGAATATACTTATCCTCCAGTATTAGGTAGCAATTGCGTGTGTCAGGTGATGAGGGATTAAGGAAAGGGGCAGGGATTCAAGATCATGGATTTGAAACTTATGTACTTAAAATTTCACTCAAGTCCCATGTTAGGCGCATAAATCCTTTTTTGGATCTGGGCCTTAGTACCAAAATTCTTTGAGTTGGAACACTTGAGGAATCCACATTAAAAATGCAGCTTCTCTCTCACACCCTAAAGTGGTTCACCCTAGTCAATGCTTCAATGTACTGAAGTATCTCCAAGATTTTACCCCCAAACTGGTGGGAATTTCCACTGTGTTCACTGGTTCTTGTTACATTTATGTCTTCTTAAATTGCAAAGAGCCAATTCACTTCCAGAAACATATGATCAGTTTCAGATCAGGGAGTTTGGATTTAGATTCCTTTTTCAGTCCATCTGCTATTTTAAAGAATGAAGATAATAACCCCTGTCTTCATCTTTCAAAACAATTAAGTAATTTAGCTTTGGTATGGGAGAGGCACCATTTACTGAACAAGCAGAAGGAGGTAGAGACCAGAATCTCTTGCAGGAGGAGAACCACTTACCAGTCTTTTCAATGTAGAGCTCCATAGAATAGGCATGATCTTTATTTATAGCGTGATTGAAGTTTATTGCCACTGTTTAACAAAAAGCAAACACTAAGCCTCCAGGCTGGACCTGCACTATTAGGTATATCATAAATGATGATGGCAAGTAAATGAAATCTAAGAGATAACATCCTCTCATTGAGAAAAAAAAATAACTGTAGGGAGACAAGGACGAAATGTGGCCATGATCATCAGAGAGAGAGCAACAAAACTTGGAAGGGAGAAAGGGGGAAGAAACAAAATTAATTTTGATTTGAATATTTTAAAATGCAAAAAAAAAGAAAATTGGAAAAGAAGATTAAATTTACAAAGAACAATGTTTTGCACTGGAGATAGATGTAGCTCAGTCCCTAGGGCATTTGTAGGGACATTTGGGGAGGCTAGATCAAGTTTAAAATGGCCTTCTTATCTAAGGTAAGTTGGGATGGGGGGGCAGGAGTGGGGTTTGGGGGAATTAGTGGGGCAAGCAGGGTATGCAGGAGGGATCAGGGTTGGGGGGGCAAGCAGCATCCATGGGCAGATCAGGGTGGGGGGCAAACAGGGTCTGCAGGGAAATTGGGGGCAGCAGGGTCTGTGGGGGGATGTGGAGCTAGTGGGGCCCACGACGGGTGGTGGGCTCTCGGAGGGTTTGGCAGGATCAGAGGGCTTTGTCCATGGTTGGGCTTGGAGGAATGGCAGGGTCTCTCTCCCCTACTGGGAATAGGAGATATTCTTAGCCCCTTCTGATCCCCCCACCTCCAGACAAATAACACCCCTCAGTGAACCGGACCCCCGTCTCAACCCACTCACCCTCGCATATGTATGATTCTTCTTAGCATGGCAGAAAAATATAAACATAAGAAGAGATAAATCATGAACCATATTTCTTGATTAATACAAGGCTAACTGAAATGACAAACTCTAGTGATACTTCTTCCATTCTTATTCATCTTAGTTCACTTATCTTCCTTTTTTGAGTTAAATTAGTATACATGAACACATTTCAATATTTTGTCTAATTCAAACTGAGGTTTCTCTTGGTCCAATACTAATCCTGGCAACCATTCTGAACATTTGTTCTACTATCTACTTAACTATCTTCCCTGCTGTATAGAAGTTTCTTTCACTTGAGATTCTGATTGACATTTGAAATTCAGTCATATTAGACAGCACTAGCAATTTAACAGTATTACCTGAAGATAAAAGTTTTTGCAGAATAAGTAGTGCTGGTCCAGCTATCAGATAAGGAAAGAACATCATTATCTTGCTTCTCCTGGCACAGCTTACTTTTCTCTCCTAGAGGTATATGGCACAGTTTGTCCTGTAGAACATACTATCAGTAGCCCCTAAAACAGAAGACGTAAATTGCATCTTTGAGCCTTGAACTTGCAGTTTTGTCATTGCTTCTTACCTTTTTAATTTGGCTCCTTTATAGTTATCTGCATTCAGGACTTTATACATTGGTATTTGTTATGCAGTACCTTCAACTTTCTTGACCTGAGGAAAAGCACTTGGTGGCTGCATACTGAAACATATAATTCCTTCTGAAATGCTGCATTATAGCTGCTGTAACTATGATCTGTTTAGGGTTTGGTTTTGTTTTGTTTTAATATACACTTCAATAATTGGATGTATTTGATCTGTAGAACAAGATCAGCACTATTTCACATGTAATCAAACCCTAGAAAAAAAAAGGAATTCTTAGTTTTGTTTTCTATTTTTGGTAATAATCTTCAATATTTTAGTGTCACTTTGAGCAGAACAACTGAAAGTATTTTAATTTGTTGCACTGCCTGCATCTCTTGCTGGTGGCAGAGAATTTCCCCTTCTTGTTTTTACTTGGCTTTCAGCAAGTGTATGATACCTTGGCCATGTCTACCCATGTGGTGGACTGTGCAGTTGTTACTGTGCAGTCATTTAGTACTTGCATAGGTACTAAATGACTGAACTACTAAATGAATGCTCAGTAACCAGCATTACTGCGCAGTACCATTGCCACGTGTTTTTTTTTTTCCCCTGATGCTACTGTGCAGTAGTGTCACATCATGGTTAGTGCCCGCTGCTGCATGGTAGCAATGAGCTATGGTGAAGTAGCTTATTACTACTGTGCCATAGCATCTTGTGTAGATGTGTCCCCTATCTTCTAGACTGTTCCCAATTTTTTGTTACTTTACTAGAATGTATTTGATTTCTTCCCCCTTAAAGTGTTATGTATTACAATTTACACATGCTAACTTTATGTGTTATTCAGTTTAGTATGTGCTGTGAGCAGTCACACGTTATCATCTCTTACCTGCACAGTTCTGACCACCACAAGAGAACTGGTAAGCAAGGGCATAGCCAGAAGCTGCCAAGTCTGCCCTAAAACTCCCTGGCTACCTTGCAGCTCTCCCATGGCTGCCCAGCTCTCTGCAGGCTATCCATCTATGCCATGGCTCTCTATCCATCCAGGGCAGTAGAGTTTGGAAGAATAGCTTGTCCATTTGGGAGGGCTGGAAGCAGTACATCCTGGGATGCTGGTGGACTGCAATTTGTTTATATTGGCCCTATAAGTAGATTGACATTAGCACAACTTGTCTTGCATAACCCCAGCCAGAGATGTTCCTTACCTGAAAAGATGCAACTGTAAGACAATTACAGCACACTTGGAACAAATTTTCCTGCTTTAACATACGGATGCTCGTGTTTTAAGTGCATTTAACTCATGCCAAGTGAAACGTCTAACAACACCCTTATTTGCTTATGCCAAACCAAGTGATGATAAACAATTTCACTCAGCTCTATTGCTATTTGTTACTGTGTATTTTGCTTGGTAAAGAGCTCAAAGCTGCAAGCTGTTTGATTAGCTCTCTCAAATATGTGCTCATTCCATCTGTAACATCAGTGGCACTGCACTGTCAATAATGCCAAATAATTTTGAATTTGCTCTTTTTTATCTGCCACAAAATGAATCCACAGGGCTTAGTCACTTCTAATGAATTCTCCAGATCGCAAGCAGGAGTCTGCCTACTGGCATTTGCCATAATGCACAGCAGAAGAGGCCTGCCACACAGCACAGTGAGGTTTGGTAGCTTGGCTTTTCTGAATGGCACAGTTGGGGTTTACATGTCTACCCGACAGAGATTTGCTCTATGATATCAGGGGTCTTGGACAGAAGTTCCATAAACTGATCCAACCTCAATCAGTTAAGTTTGACACTACATTCAACTAGATTTATCTTAAAACAATTTGAGACATTTTGAAATTGGTTTACGTGCACTGAACTTATGTTGTGTTACAGGTTTAAACCAGTTACTGATCACTTAAACTGGTTTGTGTGTAACTTCTGTCCTTAGCGCAAATGTCACAGAAGTTCTGACACCAGACCCTGTCATCAAAATGAGGCATGGTAACTCTGGTAAGGTTTCTCTTCATTAAGATAGCCCAAACCAGACATTCAGGTTTTCTGACAAAACAAAAGCAAAAGAAGGCTTCTTTCCCAAATACATGTTCTGACAGTTCTCTGTGGTACAAAAATAAATGTGGATTTAAAAGTACTTAGGGTGAAATCCTGACTGCAAGGATTTGAGAGGAACACTTTTGATAACTTCAGGGCCAGTCTTTTTACCCCTATTGTTAAGATGTGAGTAACTCTAATTGCATAGTTCTTTATTCCACATAGAACCATACTTATTCACCACTTGGAAATTTCAAATTGTTTTAACTATGGCTCACAAAAGTCCTGTCACCTGGGAAAGTACAATTATACTAGTTGCTATCAGGTTATAAACAGTGCCAATATCATGCCATCACAAAGTCTTCATTGGATTTGCATTGCATAAAATTTAATTGGCTTCAGGCTTTGCTTCTTTTTATTAACCCTTTTTACAGAGTCACCATTTATTTGCCAAAATAAATCCCAATCTGTAGCCCTGAAGGCCGTAAACCTCTTGTTTCTTCCAAACAGGAATGGAAATTTAAAGCACAGTAAAGATGCAAAGACAAGGCTAGGAAAAAGAAAAAGGGCTTCGATTATGCAATACAATCAAGAGCACCTGTGTTGGAATTCATTAACTCTATTGAGCAAGCAGCTGCATATTTGCAACTTCCTGATGAGGCAGGGGAAGAAAAAAAAAAAGAAATCGGATGACTGACTGTACAGATTGGAAAATATAACAAAACATTTAAAGTGCCTCATTTTCTTACTCAGGCATTTGATTATCCTGTTTCCCTTTTAGGAGAACTGCTGATTTTCTTATATTTCTGTGTATATAATATGTCTGCACAGTTCATTTTATAGGTATCTTCTTCATAACTACAACAGTTCTCTATAATAATGGCTCCAAACAATACAATTTGCCATAGTGTAGCTGTAAAGTTAAATCTCGGCGTCCATTCTATAGGCTCAAATCTATGTAATCTGAGTTACTTCTGTGCACAGGATAATTTCTGTGAATCTAGCATACTGTACCACAACACACAACTTAGAAGGTTTTTAAAGTGCTTTGGTTAACTTGCTTCCTCTCCTATTTTCTGTCCCATATTTCTTTCCGCTATTTAGATTAGACAGAGATAGATACAATTTATAGGAGTATTCATTGACTTCTAGCTATTCAGGGGTCTATCTTCTTAATTCATAGATCCCTTGGAAGGAAGAGATGCTAACTCTTCATGGTATAGATTCTGTAGGGGTCATTTTAATTGTCTTTAGCTGACTACAGAAGCCCCCTAAAGGTAAGTTCTTCAGTGTTAAGATATAGTAGTACACATTAATGCTTCTTCAGACTATTAATTTCCACTGGTATCTTCTGTGGGTTTTGGATTTTTAGAATCTCGAGGAGAAATGTGGATGCGTTGTTCAGCTCTGCAAAGTCTAAATAGACCTCCACAATTTTGTTAGCGTAAAAGAAAAGGAATTCATGACAGCTAGGTAAAAGTCCCATGACTTTCCTACATCTTCAGACTCCAAAGGATAAGGCCATGTTTGAACTGCAAGCATATTTTATCTAGCAGTGGCACCCTCAAACATGACTAAACACTCACAAATGGCAGTGTATATCCATGTTCTGTCTGCATCAAAGATGAACTGTTTGGTACGATGAAGGGTCAGTGACAATTACCTGTCATTGGCTCAACATGAACTCAGCTACATTGCTTCTGATCCAGGCTGGAGGGCATGAGCTGCTGCCCAGCATGTCTGTTTGTGTCACTGTTAATCCAAAATCTAGACATGTCCTGCTTTCAAAGTCATGTCTATCTTGTTGTCTATCTTTCCTTCTAGGGGAAGAAAAGGAAACCTACATTCAAAGTTTGCTACTTTGTGTCATATTCAGATCTCAAATACCCAACATGTCAGAACTAACTACTGAATTTTATAGTTAAACCATATTTACATGAATGAAAATGAGAGAACAATTTAGCTTATTTTCATCAAGCCTCATTAGCAAGATGTGGTTCATCAGCATGATATCTTGTTTCAAAAAGAAATCATAACAATAAAAAAGAAACAGAAAGAGCACAGGCATAAGAGCTTTCCATTTTAGTGCAGGGACTGTTCTTACCAGTGTACTTTTTTTGTTGTTTAGAGAGAAGACTAGTGATTATTCTACTTGTCTTCTCTCTCCTTCCCCAAAACCTAAAATCCCTTTCCTTCTGTTCATAGCTGCCATTGTTGATTGCTATATCGTGCAAAAAAAGATTAATTTATACCAGGTGGTGTCTTTTTTTGTAAATCTAAAGCTCATCTAAAATTTTGAAAGAAAAGAATCAAAGTATTAAAGTGGCTTTATTAGTATTTTCCATGTAAAATACCTCATTGGGTTAATTCTTTCTCTGGCAATCACTTCCTGAATGTCCTATTGAAGGCAAATACAGCATTACATAAAAAACAACAACAACAAAACATATGGGCTAATGTAATTACAGGGTAAATGAAAGGACTTGAAAGAAGTAAAATAATTTATAAAAAATGTTCATGACATGATGACTATCACCAAGCTGACAAAAACCAAAAAGCTGCACATATCAAACAACCTCAGTTCAGTTCATGATACTGAGTTGTAATATTGATGATCCAGTATGCTTTGTCCTATCAACATTAAGGCCCTCCTGCCTGGCAGAATCTTTACCTTTAGTAGAGCACTTAGGCTTCTTATATAATAGATACACAGAAAATTAGGGTTGGAAGGGACCCCAGGAAGGTCATTTAGTCCAACTCCCTGTTCAAAGCAAGACCATCCCCAACTAGATCATCCCAGCCAGGGCTTTGTCTATCCAGGTCTTAAAACCCCCAAGGATGGAGATTCTATCACCTCTCTAGGCAACTCGTTCCAGGGATTCATCACCCTCCTAGTGAGAAAGCTTTTCCTAATATCCAACTTAAACCTCCCTTGCTGCAACTTGAGGCCATGGCACCTTGTTCATCTGTCTCCATTGAGAATGCAGGCTGAGTAGTGGCCAAGTGCCTTAAACAGGTGCTTAAGAATGGGATCAAAGCCATCATGCTGAGTGGAAATATTCTTGAATCAACATCCAGATACATCACCAGATCTCCTGTTTCTCAGTTATTAAGCACTTAAACATTGCAACTCAGTCATCTAATTCTAGGGTGTGTGGAAGCAGGTATGTCTTCATGGGTTTCTTAACTGTAAACCTGCTTCTGGAGTGATATGTCTAAGGCAGACCAGTCTTTTCACAATAAATAAATAAAGACTTGAATCCAGTAGCCCTGTTGTTAAAGCATTAGTGTGGGAAGCAGGATACCTTTTTTAAATCCCTGCTTTGCTTTATTCAGCCCAAATCACTTGCATCCTATCAGAGTTCTGAATCACCAAGCTATAGGATACTCTGGTTTGAGTCTCTCTTGATCTACTGCCTGCTCCACTTTACATGAATAATTTCGTTTTCAATGGAGTTGGGGGCTTAGCATGGACTCTTCAGACTGATGTAACATTAGTATGTTTTGTAGTCTGTCTGAGAGTCCATGTCAAGGCACAGGACATACGTACAGTACCTGCTGAAGCCACAGCACATACGTACAGTACCTGCTGACCTCTCTAGCTTAGAGTGCTTCAACATTTCTGCGGGTGTGTGTAGCTGTGTGCTCCCCAGCGAGGAGGCTGCTGTAACTTATGGGTCTGCTTTCCCCCCTTCTTGCTCCCCCAACATGGGAAGGGAGTGGCACATTGGTTTGGATGAGGGGAGGGGTATAGGCTCTGTTGTCTAGGACAGCAAGGTGAATACAAGGGTTTGTGCAAGCAGCAGGGTCACCCCACTGCTGGGATTTTGTTTCTCGAGCTTCCGATCCCCTGTATCTCTCCTTTCCTTCTCTTACCATAACAGAGATGTGGAGGGGACTGCAAGCTGGAAATCTTAGCTCCGGAACTGGCAGGAGGAGTGCTGATTATGTAGAAGGGACAAGCAAGGATCTGACAAGGCAGAGTGATGGGGGACTGGGGGATTTGGGGATTCCAGCTTTCTGGTTCCAAATCTCCCAAACCTCTTGCTGTAGTAGAGAAGGCGTGTGTGTGTTTCTAGGGCAGGGGGATTGGGGACTAGAGAGCTGGAATCCCAGCATCAGTGGAAAGGGAACATGTATCCTGCAAGGGATGTAGGAAGATACTCCATGGGGAACGCCAGGAGGGACTGCAGTGCTTCAGGAACCCAGCAGCTCCTATGTGACAGTGCCCTAAGTGCCCAGCAGTGTCCTAAGTTGCACCATAGTGCCAGAACATCTGAGACTCGGGAGTGAGACCCAGTGACTGGAGGGGGCAAAGTGGAGTACTGTGGGATTTTGGAAGGGGAAATTCCCTACTATCAGCATTAGATGCAGGTAGTGCAACAGACTGAAGACTGGAGAACCTATGAATCCTGTGTATCCATGAAAGATGTAACAAGAAGTGAAGTGCTTCAGAAAAGTACATCATTTCAAGAGGTACTATTTTGGAGTGATTCAGCCACTTTTGGAATGTTTCAAAGGGCAGGTACTCTTTCATATACAGTACATCTGGCCCTTGAAATGGTATTTGAAATGCTTCAAAGGTAATGCTAGCCACAACCTCAGTGGCCTAACCACAAGGGCATTTATAAAGTTAATTTTTAGCTCTGTGTCTCTTTCTTTGTTCCAGTGAATATTGAAGTATAGTGATTTTATTTATATATAATTATATACTATATATACTATGTTATATACAAATTTTATATAATTTACATGCTATATATAAATAATATATATAAAATATAAAATGATATATATATAGTGTGTGTGTGTATATGCACACATATACACACACTATATATAGTATTAGTGTGTGTATATGTATAAGTAATATATATAGTGTATGTGTGTGTGTATATATATATGCGCACACACACAAATATTTATATACATGCACACACTATATAGATATTCACATGCATATACACATATAAATTATTTATACACACACACACACATACACACACACCCTATCACAAATGTAGGCATGTCCCTACCTTCCCTAGTGAAAAAACACATAGCTAGTAAATATAGACACCTGACTGTTAGATGATATTTGTGTTAGGATTTGATTATCTAGATTTAGGACTTATATAAATAAAAGAGTACATAGAAGCCTCTTCAGATTTAAACCTTACTGGCAAAAATATCAACTTCAGTATTTAGTCTCAAAGGGACAAGGAGAATGTTAGCTTAATTCGTCCATCCTCTTATCAAGCATGCATAAATAGCATAAAAGTAGTGATTATTACTAAGGAACTGGTGAATTGTTTCACGCTAGTTAAACAATTTGAACTCATAGGTAAAGAGCAGTGATGAAGAAAGTCCATGTTATCAAAATGATGGTTACTCATAAATATTTGTGGTAAATCTCATTGCAAAACCCCTGTAACAAAGCCCCCAGTTTTTGGGTTTTTTTAATTTATTTTAAAATGCATTCCCTCCCCTTCCCCAACCATTTCTGACTTTTTCTCTCCCTCTCTATTGCCTATAGATAAGTATAAGTAAGCTAAGATGTAGGATGATCTTTAACATTTTTATTTTGGTAGCAAGTTTTTGGTTTTGGATATCCACTGGTTTATATTGTATTATTATTAGGTTTGTATTGATTCTTTCTGTTGTATATTGTATTATTGTCATTTTCGTATTGATTTTTTATTGTGTCATATGGATATTGTATAGTTTAGGCCTGTGTTTCTAAGTGAACCAAAGTCATGTCAAGTTTCCATTTTATATGTCAAGCTGCCATCTTGTGTCCTCTGCCTGGGCATCCCCTGTGTTGTAACTGTATAAGTCACGTACCCCTCCCATGTAAATTGGTTCCCGGATGAATGAGAATGATTGGGAATAATTGAAATGCAATGGTAGCATGCCTCTACTGAGTGGCCTGTACCAACTGGACCATCACCTCGCATTGATTCATCCAGAAACCACGGACCTCACCCAGGAACAGAGACAAGAACCCAGCATTTGAAAGACAAAAGACCCTGCAGAACCAGCAACTCTACCTTTGTACCCCACCATTACAGACACCCGAAACTGCACATCCCTGCATGAAGCACACATTCTTAGTATGCCAGGGGCTGACCCTTGCCTGGGTATGTCTCCTGTCACTAGGATCACACAAGGTCTGCCCCTATAAAAAGGGGCAATGAAGACAGACCCAGTGGGATGCCCTTTCCATCTGGACCAGTACCATGCCACACCACCTATCCACCCAGAGGCCCTGTAGGTGACCCCCCTCTGGACAACAGCTACTGGGCAAGGACCCCTTTCCAGCCTGGATAGGTAGCTATCACCCTTACCTGCACACCTCCTCCTACAATTTGTACTCTCTCTCTACTCCTGGACTTCAGTGGACTTCAGCCCCTGCACCAAGCCTCTTTAACCCCTGCTGCCATTGTGCGTGGGTGGGTGGGTGCAAGGGAACCAATTTGACATTGTGTCACCATCTCCCCTGTTCAATAAAACCACTGTCATTTGCAACCCTGAGTTGGTTCATGTTTTACTGAATCCCAGTCCCTTCCCTATCTTGAATTCCAGCCTCATTCTCTCTCTTTCTCTCTCTCTTTCTCGCTCTCTCTCTCTCAGCTCCAGGCCCCACCCCTCTCCACTAGTTTCCCAATCTCCTCTCAATTCCTACTGCCTTTAACCTGTGACTTTCTGCTGCCTTTCTCTGTTTCCCAGCTGCCCCTGCTGCCTTTCAGTCTCTCCTGCTGCTTTTCCTATGATTTTCGGCTGTCCATCTCTTTGTTTTCAGGCTTCCCCTGCACCTTCTGTAGTCCTCCCTCCCACTCCTGTAGCTTCCCATCTCCTCATGGCTATCCTGCAATTTTCTCCAGCAGCTGGAGCCTTTCTCTAGCTCCCAGCACCTACTGCCACTCCAGCAACTTCTCTAGCTGCCTCGCAGCCATCCTCTGTCTCCCCACACCCAGAGCCCCTCTTTAACACCCACACTTTCCCTTAGTCCTATTTTCCCTCTCCCCACCTACCTTTTCAGCTCCCGGTAGCTCTGGCTCCTGTCCCAGCCTTTGTGCCAGCATTGCTTCCCTGTTCTGTAGGCTTTGGGCGTTGTCTTTTAATCAATTAAGATCAATTAACCTAAAGTACCCTCCAGCCTCAGTTCTTCAGCCCAGGCCCCTGTAGTCTACTGGTTGTAATCCCTGTTCTGGCAACTTTCACTCCCTACACTTTAACTCTCTCTCTCCCACCTGAACCTTCCCCCAAGTATCCCAGGTACCCCAAGCACACACATACACATTGTACCATCCAAATTAGGATCTTACTTGTGTGTATGTGTAGGTGGGTTGTATGTGTGTGAACTGGTGAGTGTGTGTGTATGTGTGTACATATATATATATGGCATTGTGTGCATGATATACAAATTAGTGATCTGTGCCTAACTTCTGGGGTGTATAGTGTATGTGCTTGAATTGGTGATAGGTATGCATTTGCCTAGGCTGGTTTGGATGTGCCTGAGCTGGTAATGTGCATGTGTATGCACCTAATTCATTTGTGTGTTTGTATATGTGCAATTGTGTCACACCCTCCTATCTAACAGCACAATATTGAGATCCTGAGAGTTGGCCTGACCCCACAGGGCAACATCATAATATGGAGTTAGAAGGCTAACATAGGTGACCGTATTAGAAAATGCTGACCCATTTCTTGGCTTGAAGCACAAGTGTAGGCGATTACGTGATAAATATTATATTCTTTACTATCTAACAGTTTTCATCCAAAGATTTGATCAATTATTTGAGGAAGCAGAAGGCAAGTGGAATAATAATTTTTTGTCTGAGACTTTAACCCCCCCGCCCCCAAAAAAACCCAAAACAAACCAACAAAAAAAAAAAAAAACTTCCCTGAAGTGGCAGACCTTAAATTGAATAATACTACCATGTTATGTAGACAAGCCTACAATTTACTTTAATAAATTGATGGTATGATAGAAAATATATTAACTTTCAAGGTTAACTTTTTAAAATTCTCAGTGTAAATGTAATATACCAATTATTGTAAAAGAGACCTCTCTTAACTATTCATAGCCACAGAATTGTTGGCAGTCTTTCTGAACAGGTACCCCAGTGGGGTTTCCTTGTTTATCAAATGCTTGTTCTGCTTATTACTACATGTCATTTAAAATGCCTTTTGTCTTGATTGTTCAATACAATCTGTCTTTGTTCACCTGAAATTTTCAGGTATTCCAGTTCTTACCCTACCCCTCTGCCAATCCATATCATCTCTAGCAAATAAGACAAAATATCTCATAAAAATATTGTCCTATTCCAAGCATTATAGTTTTCTCTTAAACAGTAGCTTACTTGAGAACTGTTATTCCTTTCTCAATGGTGTTCCAGAAAAGTTTTAGGCTGCTTCGTGTCTGTGTGTGTGTGTGTGTGTGTGTGTGTGTCTGATTTCCCTAGATGCCACCAGTACATTCTGATGAGCAACTTCAGGTTGTGTATCGGTCACGTTGCATTAGTTTGTGTCACCTCACCTAACAAGCTGTGATTGACAGAACCTGATGTGATGTTGCATCTGGGGAATTTCATCTTCACAGCTTACCAACATTTAAGCTCATCTGGAATCTAAATGAAAGAATGTTTTTATCCTGAAAGTCTATAGACGAAAAACATTAAAATATAAAATGCCATTTTCTTATCAACTGATACCAAAACAAAAAGAGCTGAACAGAAAACTTAAAGGTTTGTGTGTATACACTTGGCCATTATATTACACATTGATAATAAAAAATATATCCAGTCTAACACTCCAAAAAAAAACTTAAGTTGGGTTTAGTAAAACATGAATGAAAATATAACTGAGCTTACAAAAATACCTTCCATATCCCCTTGTATCCTTTCAGCTAGTCATAATGCCAAGAAGTAGCCCCTGGCTTCAGAAACTGTGGAACATCCTCTTCTACCATCACCTGTGGTGGATCCCTGACATCTTCCTGGTCACACTGATCTGCCTCCTATTATTTCCCCTCACAGATATTCACCCATATGTATTCCCCATTCTATTGTTCATTCTGCATCAAAAAATTCATCTAGGATTGTATCAATTTCTTTCGATAATCAATTTCATGCCCAACTTTAAAAAGTTTCTCTTAAAGTCATATGCATATATTCACATATTATCTCAGCCTAAATTAGCATCTTGTTCTCTAATAAGCCCCTAGCCCCTTACCAGAGCCATCTGCCTATTTGTTCTCTCCTTAATACTATGCATGGCTTGGTTGGAAATAACCAGGAACAGGAAAGAGTCTTATATAATTCTTATTCATTTGGAGTGTTTATTCCACATCAGATTTATACACACAAGGAAAATTATTAAGGTTATAAAATCAATCACTCAAAAGTTAGGAAATAAGAGTATTACGGTTCTTTCACAAGCTTAATTTACTCTCCCTTGTAAGGATGCATTATTATCATTTTTAATTGCGTGATCACACAGTATTTTTCCCTCACTGAACAACTACTCAGTATATTGGTGTGTGTTTTGTACATGCAATTTCCTACTTTAAATAAAAATCCTAGCAAACACAAAGGAGTAAGCAAAACCCCAACTTATCTTATTGACGCTCTTATAGTTATCAACTGGGCTGGAACCCTGACAGTCAGTCACCCCTCAACACTTCTTCCATCTGAGCCAAAGGAGAAATTGATAAAAAATGGCAACTTACTACCACTATATGGACTACCACTACAGAGAGAAATACACGCTATGCAAGTATGCTTCACAAATATTTGCTGATGGAAGGGGGCTAGTGAGACTGAAGAGACACCATTGCTCACAGAGCCTTCTGCCTGTTACTGCAAAGTTTGAACCCTTCTGCATCATTTTCTCCGAATCTGCTCTTTATCTCCTTTGTCCTGGTCCCTTCTTTGCTTACAAAATATCAGTCTTGATCCTTGTTCCCCTTGTTTAGCCAGACTCATTTTCTGCCTCCTGACTGTAATCTGTCTCTCCCTTAAACTCTGTCCTACAGACACTGTGTAAGAAGGGTGAGGGATGTGCACACCACTGCACTTATTTCTGTGGGAATTTTGTGCCAGGGCCACTTCTTCAGAGTTTAAACCAGGGCGCTCCAGTTCTCCACAACTCTGGATGCCTGGGTCCTCTGAAGCCTCCAGAAAGGAACTGAAGTTGCACTATGGGGAATGGGGTAAGACATGGCTGGAGCCTCCAAGCAAGCAGGAGAGATGGGGGCAAGGAAAGAGTAGGCACAGAAAGGCTGAACCTGTAGAGTAACTTTAGTGGGAGAGGTGTACCAGTCCTGAAGTGTTGGCTTGTTAGGGGTGCCAGAGTGGTTCGTTCAACCTAGAGAGTCCAGACTCCAGCAACAGAGGTAGCCCTATGGTGCTGCTGCAGCAGCATCAGCCAGGTGCATGCCTACTGTACTGCTTCTGTCAGAGCACAATTGGAGCATGTAGACTAAGTCATGACAGCAGCAGCAGTTGGTCCCTTTTTTTGAGCCCCCAGAGTAGGTAAGGCCCTTCCTTTCTGGGACTCAGTGACCCCGACCTCCCCACCCTGGGTTTGCCTAGGATGCAAACTCTGCTTGTTATCCCTATCTGACCTGACCTTGGGGGCTGGAAGAGTCCCAGAGCTGCTCCTGGCCTGCTTCAGCTGTGGGATATGGAAAACAACTGTACAGGGAGATAGATTCAGCTGGGAATGTTGGGCGGTTCCCTCTTCCCGCTCCCCACTACCAGGTCTCATGGAAGTCTGAACAAGGAGTAAAAACAGGAAAGGGAACTGTTCCCATCCTTGCTGCTGTTCCCTTCAGGGCCTGGTAGCCTGTGTAGCTGCCCTGCCACAACTGGAGCCCCTGAGCTGGCAGGGGGCACCCAATTAGACTAGGTGAGGAGTAAGGGCAGGAAACAGGAAAAGCTTCCATGGGCATGAGGGAAGCCTCAGAACTGCTCCTGTCCTACTGCTGCCCAAGGAGTGCCTGCCTTGTACTGTGCTCATCAGGGGACAGCAGTAGCAGTGGGTGGGTTCCTCTTCCCCTTGCTTGCTACCTGGCCCTTCCTCCCACACTAGCCCAGGGATTCCAGCTGTTATTTACTCCCATTTTCTCATGATTTGAAGACTTATGGTCTGCTGCACCCCCTTTTTCTTAATCTTGGATCCCCACCATGTAAAAATACATATATACAATAAAAGCTGTGTTAATCAGCATTTTAGTTAACAGCTGCCACTGCCACCACCACTCACCACCCTGCACTGCCTCTGCTCTGCATCAGGCTGCCGCCACTGTCCACCCAACTTTGCCACTCAGTGTCCAAATGAAAACCCCTGCCTCGGGTAACAGGCATTTTTAGATTACTGCCCGCCCCCCCCCACCAATCCCCGCTCATAATGGATAACAGAGCTTTTACTTACATATATTTTTAAACAGGAATACAATTAAAGAAGATGGTAACTAGTGTAGGTAGACATTTTTGGCAGGTGCATTTTTAAAGTGCTCTCAGTATTAGTTGGTCAGGACTACGTGTATTTGTGTATAATTATATATGGGTGAGAATGGCTATTCTGCTATACTGATTTTCTGGTTTGAGCTTTTTCAGAAAAGAACGGCTTGATTTTCAGTTAAAAATGGCTTGTATTGCTTAAAAAAAAAAGTGAAATCTGGAATTTCCCACAAAACATAAAAAACATGTTTCGGTGAATTTCCCACAAAACATAAAAAACATGTTTCCCTCCAAAAGTAGCCATGCCTCTTCTGTCTTCTTCTCAGACAATGAAAGCTGACACATGAGTCACCAAAGCTGGCTCTCCTACTGAACCACCAATTCCTAAAGGGTAGAAATCAGAAATCCTATCCTCACTCTCCCTTTCATTCCTGTTTACTCACTCTCTCCTTACTCCCACAAACCCTTCCCAATATTCTCTCCTTAATTTCAAACCACAGGTCCTCAAAAAAACCCCAAAATAAAACAGTAGTCCTTGTCAGAAATCAGTAAATCAATCTAATAATATAAATATGTTGACGTATTTATTAAAAATAACTAGATATGTGCCAATCATGACCTTAATCACTTTATTTTATGCTGTATCTTCTCCACTCCCACCCCAATCTGTTTTTCACTTATTTAGGGTTGGGGGGAGGAGGTACCCTAGTTTCCTTTATGTTTGACAAGCTCCCAGAAATTGGGGGCCACGTTGGGGGCCAGTATCATAATATCAATAATACATGGAAAAATAATTTGTGAATTTTGGGGTTTTACGAGTTCTAAAGAGCAGTTAAAAAGATAAAGGAAATTCTTCCTCTTTTATTGAATAGTATTAGAAGTACCTCTTCGTCTACAGGTATAAAACACACTTGAAACATAACAGTAATGGATTAGCCCAGTTTAAATATAATTTCCAGTGAAAAATTACTTATATTCTTGCCTCTGTGGCTTTCTTTCCTTCCTTCCCAAAGGATATCTACATTGACTACCACTAGAAACACATGCACAGAACAGTGAAATGCAGCAACTATTATTTTTCTGTTTTTCATGCACAGAGAGTGAAATATGAACTTTCAGTCTGGGGGACTTTTGCTTCAGATTAAAGAAAACAACAAAGAGAGAAAGCAGAAAAAAATAAAACATGATTGGGTCTCCATGAAAGAGTGAGAGAATAGCATCTGTGTGACTCATGCTGTTATAAACATCTTGAATTGACTCATCACAGTGACTTTAGCAGACTCATAAGAGGGGTTAACTTGCATTTAAAATTGTAGTGTAATGAAGAATGAATCATAACAACTTCTCTACCTTTACATAACTATGTACAAAACACAATGTATAACAATGGTGAGAGGGAAATGTAAGGCTAACCTCTGTTCTTACACGGATAAACGCACAGAAAAACCAGGCATCTTTTCCTTTACTTTCAGGTATCCAGAGGTGTCAGCTTTGAGGTCGCACTATGATACTGATGTTATATTTACTAAATTCTGTACCTTGGTAGCAGATAAAGCAACGCACATAAATGCCAAAGTCCATTTAAAATAATAATAGCAAAACTTATATGAAACATTTGCATTCATGAATTTTTATGCTTACCCCCCACAGAACGGCAGCAGCCACTTTTGGAAAAGAACACTGAATCCATTTTGTGTTTTGCAAAGTGAAATGTAGAATAATTTTTCAGTTACATCCATGTGGGGCATTTTCATAAACTCTAAATGCAAGCAGACAATTTGGAATTCATCCAGAACACCAAAAGTTTATATTTCTACAAGAAATACCATGATATTTTTAAAGATAATGAACAGTGTGGCCCTTTTCTTTCAGGAAAGATAAACATTTTTAAAAAATCAAAAAATAAATCTTTCTTGTCTAGGTTTTTATCTAGATATAAAATTGTCTTTCACCACAATCATTTTTCTTATGTAATGATTTTTCAAATGAGTCCTCGGTTGCCTTCAGGTTGAACAATTTCCCACATTTCATGGATTTTCACTTGAAAAAAGCTTCATTTGTCAGATGTTATTACTTAATTAAATGTCTTTAAACACAAACACTGAGCTTTGAAAGCAGGGCAAAACAGCACAGTGGGCATCTGTCTGTATTAAGAAGCTATAATAACTCTAGCAATTACACATAAAGAGAGAGAAAGTGCCATCTAGTGGCAGCAAGGACACTGTTCAGGAAGAAATAAAGAACAGCTAGGAACAATTTGCTGCAGGGGTGTTCCACAATATCAAATATCAGTTCCCAGGCAAACTTCCTCAGTAGGGAAGAGAAGATCTATATTTTAATATCATGTTCCTTTGTAAGTAAATGAAACCACTTATATATAAAACAAATGGAATCTGGGGACATGCTTATTTGGCGGTGATATTGAAGACAAATTTTACAGACAATATAACTGAGGCATACACTGATGGCAGATTCTGTGGCATACCCTAAACTTCTAATGCTAGACCCAGAAAAGTCTGTGGGTGCCTAATTTCTGTTTGGGTTTCTACATACTTTGGAGATCTGACCTAACTAATTTTCTTTCTGAAACAATCAGACATAGTGTATTAGGGGAGGTGTCCCATCCAATCTGCTGTCCAGATGATAGTGGTCATCTTTCAATATGTGGAAAAGTGGAAAATCCCTTCCCATTTAGAAGTTGAGTTTGGAGTGCAGTGAATTATTAATCTACAATGGGGTGAGAATATAATTTCATTAACTATTTCTTTAACTGCCAACAATGTGCTCTGAAGTGTACAGGATATAGAGGAAGAAAATACATACCCCCAACTGCTTAAAGCCTTAAAAATGCATGAATTTAAAATATTTATCTACATATTTATGCCTCCTGTTGGTAGAGTTAATATGGTAATAAAATAGCCAAACGAACAAGGCCAGAATGAACACTACTATTTCCCTTCAAATTTTGACTTACATACTTGAATCTTAAAATGATACTTCTCCTGCTGGAGGTTCCCTGCCCTGCAGATTAAATTTCATAGATTTCATAGATATTAGGGCTGAAAGGGACCTCGGAAGATCATCAGGAAATGACTGTTCTCTATATTCTGGGAGAAACAAATCAAATAATTCCATTCTACCTGCATGTACAAAAGTTTAAGGCTGTGAACAGACATTCAGGGAGGCTGGGGAGAGGTTAGACTTAACTAAAAATAACCACCTGATCTAAGGTAAGTAGGGATGGGAGGGCTAGTGGGGGGGTGCATGGTGGGTAGGCAGTGGGGGTAGATGGGAGGGCTAGTGGTGGGGTGGATGTGGGGCAAGCAGGCTCTGGGGGGGATTAAAGGGTCTCAGGGTATGGGGAGGATAGGCAGGATCAGTGGGAGGATTGGGTGGCAGGCAGAGCCTACAGAGGGGTTGCTGGGGTCTGTGAGGGTTCGGCAGGGTCATGGGTACTGAAAGGGTCTGTGGGCGGGGGGGGGAGGCTTGGGATTATTGTGGGGCTGTCTCCCCCACTCCCTGGGACCAGAGCTATGTTTAGCCCCCTCCACCTCCCATATCTCCAGAAAAACAACCCCTGCCCAGTAAACCTATTCCCCCTATCCCTCCCTCCACACCAACTTACTTCCTTAGCTCCTGGCTTTAGGGAATACTGACAAAACTAGCACCAGAAGCAGCTTGTAGGATGAGGGATTTGGTGGGCTAGGGTTGTGGCTGGCTGGTCCATGGGGTGGGGGTTGTCCATTGGAGGGGGCGGGGGAGGAGCTGGGGTTCCAGGGAGGGGGACAGAAAAATGCAGCCCCAGGGTTGGACTTTCCAGCTCTGAGCCTACAAAGGGAATTGTACAAAAGTTCAGTTAGAGTGGTCTCGCTGGACTTGAGCTAAGTTAAATTATCTCAGACATACACTTAACTTAAATTGGGTCAGCCATTTTTTGATTGATCTAGCTGAACTTCTGTAGAGTTCACATATAGATCCACCAAACTAGTGTAAGGCCTGTACCTGGCCAAACTAAGTCAGATTGAGTAGCCATTTCTAACACGATCTATCCTCCCTCTAACCTCCCCAAATATCCATATGCAGCCTTAGTGTAAGTGTTTAGACCCCAAAAGAACAATGCATTGGAGGAAAATGGTATATGCAGACTCTTTACCAAAGTTTTTTATCTTTGATCATAGGAATATTTCAAAAGAATGCAGTTCAGGAGTGCACTACCACACTCCTGTTAAGACTGGTGGATTTACTTGGCTTTCATTTGGCACAGGGGGAAGATGGGGTTGACTTAATTTCTGAGACAATTTTTAAAAAGCTACATAAAACTGAAGTTTTGGAGAGGGACTGTTATTTATTTCTTTACCCCAGTCTTATCAGGCAGATCAATGTTTCAAAAGGTTTTGCATATTACAGGGGTAGATACTGATTTCATCACACCAAGCTGGTGTTATAACAGGTTATGTTTTTCCATGGGTCAGAATTCAGGGTTGTCTGTGTACCCAGTTTACATATTCAATTGACTGGATTGATATTTGTCTTTATGTGCATATGCATGTGACAACTGCACATGGACAGTCTTGAAATCCAGGTCAGTACATTAACAGTTTGAGAAGTGGGGAAAACAAAGAATGAAAAACAAGGAAACCTTTCATTTCTTTTTCCACATTCAGAGTACAAATAGTTTCCTACTTATATGCTTATAGTTCATAAATCTACTCTGTGAGCCAGATTCTCAGAGAGTCTAGATCAGTATCATTATCAGTTCCTTTCTTTCATTAGAAAAAAATATTTGTCAGCAGATAGAATTTTCCTATTATAAAGCATGTAACAGCTGAGTTAAACAACAGAAATGCCTAAGCAGGAGAGAAAGAAAAGATCCTTTTCTTCATTTTTAGATAAATTGTTTCATTCTGGAAGTTTCTTAGTATCTTGGCATGGACGAACCAATAACATTAGAGTAGGGATTGTAGGCAAATAACCATTAGAAGAAAATTAGGGAAGCTTTAGAAGGGCTCTATGAGCTGGAACATATAATGGGAAAATTCATTAAAGACTGACCAACCCTGAGACAGAGCTGAGAAAAGAGAAAGAATTCATCCCAATTGTTACTTTGAAGATTATACTACAGACTGGCTACCAAGACATTTTGTTTATTAATTTATTGAACGTACCATCAGAAGAGGGAGCGGGGTGAAGAACAGAAAGTAGCACTTTGGGGTAGCTAGTTTATTTTCATTATTTACCAGCCCTCTCTTCATTTTATTATTTTACTTTTTTTCCTAATCTTATATTTAGATAAGAAGTTTCAAATCTGCATGATTATTAAGGAAGACCCTGGCAATTTTTATGAGTGTAAAATGTTAGTTTCTGTCATAGTATCAGTGAAAATTAGGCAAAGGAAAATCAGAAGGATTATAGAAGGGGTATAGATTAATGTTTGTTTTCAATGAAACCCCTGTCCTGCTCAAATTCTCAATTGGTTAGTTACATTTTGGGCACATTTACACGAGATGCTACATCACCATAGTGATGAGCTATGGTGGTGTTGCTTATTGCTACAGTGATGTAGCATCAGCAGGCACGAGCTGTGACTCTGATGCTACTGCACAGTAGCAACGAGCTACTGCGTAGTAGTGTCAGAAACAACCCATGGGGTGCTGGGACTGCACAGTAATAGTGGTTACTGTGCAGTCTTTTAGTACTTGCTTAGTACTTACTTAAGATAGAACTAAATGAGTGCACAGTAACAACTGCACAGTCTGGCACACATGTATGTCACAACCCAAAAGGTGTGATTTTTATTTGTGTGTGCTTCGGCACTGCTAAATTGTCCCCACTAAATTGCAAGCTTCCTTGCACGGTGGAGTTTTCTGCTGCAAAAGAGAATCCCGGTGCAAGGGAGAATTTCCCGCCAATTT